>NW_020539727.1:15151793-15193090 GCF_003426905.1 Ctenocephalides felis | reverse complement strand
ACTGAGCCGTTTTCTTGTAATTAACTGTTGAAAAACAAATTTAAGCCGATTTTTGTGGAACTTTTTTTTTGCGATATATATCACGGTCTTATAGAACTTACTGAAATATTACCGCCTTACGACAAGTAGTTTAATTTTCAAAATTCATCAAGTTTGAGGGAAAGAGTAGTTTTTTTGACGTTTGTTAAAATTAAAATTAGACGATTCACTTGTAATAACGATAGAGTACTTGTCTTAATGAACTTACTAAATCATTAAGTTCTACGGAAACTGGTTTCAATTATAAATTATGGTTTTTGAAAATTTGCTTTTGAAAAATACTCCGATTTAACAAGTTCGTTCGGTTTCAATTATGTGTAATAAATCCACTCGGAATCAATCCTCATAATTAATTTATTTTTTTATTGATTAAGTCGATTAATTACAGTATTACACGTATCGGGAGTTCATGTAACTTGCCTCAAGGCTAAATACAAATACCAAATAGTATTATAATATTAGGTTTTTTTTAGATCTATTAACTAATTTTCCTATAAATTCAGAAAATTTCACAAAAGAGGCGATTATTATGGCGGAATAGGTTATCGTGAAACTAGTATTAATAACGACATTATCAGCGTTTCTCCCAAAAAAACATTTGGCATCATCCAGGATTCCGATATAGAACGATAGTATAAAATATTAATATTTTATTTATATAAAATATTTATATGTATATAAGCAGCTGTGATTTGGATACGGAACCATATCAGTATTATTAAAGGCTGTGTTGAACATTGCTTTAAAAATGTCCTATATTTCTCGATTTAATAAACTGATTGCTGAAATTAATAATAACAGCAATAATAATAATATATAAATTTGCATATAATTTATATATATTATTATGTGAACTTTGCACGTTTTTATGAACTACACGTTGATAAGACTTTCTTTCCAAATTTTGTACATGTCCTATAATTTTTAAGTAATTATTTTAATTTATTTCATATATAAAATAAAGTTTTTAGTCTTAAACATATTTTTTTCAAGTCAAAATCGAAGCGAGAAATATTGGAAAACCATACAATTTAATTAAATTGTGATTTTTAATAATCCAATTTACATATTATTATGAATTAGTTAGTACTAAAGAGACTTTTATGCTACTTTTAAGATGTTTGTATTTTATTTGATTTTATTCTTGTTTTTCACTATTCTGTATATATTGTGTATGTCTTGTCATATATCTTGTACTATATCTTGTAAATATATCTATTTGTTTGTGAAGAAATAAATTATTTTATTTATTTCTGGGTTTATTATTTTTCAGAATTTTATTTATTTTATTTATACTAACTTTCCTTATCTATGTATCTATCCATATATCACAGTTGTTTATATGAGTATGAATATTTTTTTTAAATTTTTTTGAGAGCTTTTCATGTTTCAGAAGTTTCTGTGACATCTGTTTTCACTTGGAAATATATGTTGCAATATATTTCCAAACTAGTGGTGTATGGCATCGTGCCTTAAGACAAGTTGCTGGAACTTCCCGTACCGTAATGAAATATTCGAGAAATTTCAAACGTTTTCAAATATATTATTACAATATACAAATATATTACTTTCACTATTTTTGCTATCTTGATATATCTATCTCCGGAACATTAACAATAGACATTTCATTTAGAATTCAATTTAAAAAAAAAATAGAAAAATACACAAAATTGAAAAAGTGCTCACATCTAAACGCATTTGCAAATAATTCTGTGCGACATTTTCACTTATACTGTGCTTAGCCTGGCGGCATTTTCACATTTTTCAATAGTTTTCCCCAAATTGAAAAAGAACTCCAGTACATAAACAGTCTAAACGCACTTGGGTAAACATTTGTACCAGAGTGGCGCTTAGACTGTGCTTAGCCTGGGTCATTTTTTGATTTTTAATTCAAAATTATCAAAATATTTTATGGAAAATAAAAAAAGATGTAATAATTTTTTATCCTCAAAAGCAATTGTTTTGTCAATACAAGCAGAAATTTTTTAGATCATTCAAATCGGACGCTTAGTTCACTCAAAACTGCCATTTATGCACATTTAGCTTTGTATCTCTCGAAATGGCGGGACCTATCTTTGCCTAAAAATAATCACCTCTTCTCCCAATTATTACAAATTGAATGTTTTTTAGTTCATTCAAATCCGATACTTCGTTCTCTCAAAAACTCGATTTTTATTTCTGCACTCTTTGCTCTTTATATCCGTAACGGCTAGACCTGCCTTTGCCAAAAACTAATCAGCACATCTTCCTATCAATCTCAGTTTTAGGAACTATCAATAGGGATCGAATATTTTTTAAGCCATTCAAATCGGTTGATCCGTGCGCCCGAAAACGTGGACGAAAAAATGCGGACATACAATACGCACACATCCATTTTTCTGAGGCATGCCAAAATGTTCAGAAACCTTCAAAACGTCGAGAAATGCAAAAATTTGCAATTTTTGATTTTCGGCCCATTACTCTAACTGCCCTACGGGAAGTTAAAAATGAATGAAAATATTTTTTAAAAAACTAAAATTTACAGATTTTAAAAAATGTGACTGGTTGCATTTGTTCCAAATTTTTGTTTCAAAATTTTATTGATTTTATTAATTTTTCCAACAAAAGTTTCCTATGTGCTCGACATTTTAAGTTATTCTGAATTTTGAATCGTTTGACACCGAATTTGGAACTAGGTGAAAGTGGCATTTTGCCCCAAGGCAAGTTGCATGAACTTCCCCAAATGTGTAATAATTGACTTAATCAATGGAAACTGAGGTTTAGATATTTTGATAAAAATTTTAATTAATTAATTATAGATATGGCTTTTAAATATTTAAAATTGGTCTAGCCGTTTTTAGGAAAAAGTCGACGATTAAAAAATGGCTCCCACACACATGCATACATTTTCCAAATTTGTTTCCAAACGTTCAGAATGACTTGAAACGTCGAGAATACTATTATCATACAATTAGTAAATCGGTTTTTCTGGCAAAACATAAACTTCTCCTTAGTTAATAATTAATAAATCATTCAAAAATAAATAAAATTAGTCGCCTACCTACCTAATGCACCTGGAGTAATATTTATTTTCCCCATTAAATGTAATTAAAGAAAAACAAACTTGTCAGTTAGTAATTAGTAAAATGTTTTTCCAAAGGTGTAATTTTACTTATCTGTTTACTTAAAATATCTTGTCCAATCATAATCTAAATTATAATTAGAAAAGCACTTAAGTTTCTTCAGAATTCCATTAATTAAGGATAATTTTTGGAAAAAGTAGAATAACATTGTACTTGGAAATAGAAAGTTAGATTTTTTATAAACAAAGTATAGCATGTTTTTTTGAAATTGTTAATTTGTAAGTATGATGTTTTTTTGCCAGAAATCTGTTTTGCTAATTTCATGTTTTCCTCCAAGTTTCAAGTCATGAACTAATAACTAGTTCTTCAGTTTATGAATAATATAATGAAGTTTAGTATAATTATAAAATATTAACTGTGTTCATTATTTTTAACATGCAAAGCTAGAAAATGTAGATGTACTAGGACTTTTAAAATTATATATAAAAAAGATTATAAAATTATACTAAAAAAGATTTCATCAAAAAAAGTGATTTATAAATTCCTTTCCAGACAGACAAATTTTTGTAATTCAAAATTTCTTCATATTATGTCTTTTTTAATTGATAATAGTACAAAGGACTATTATAAGTTGAAAAATTAATTAGAGAAAATTAGTTTAAATAATGAAATTTTGAATATATAGAAATATGTCATTTGTGAGGACACATGTGATTTTTACGTAAATTTTTTTAACTAATTTTCTGAAGTAGAAGTTTATATTTCGACCAGAAAATCCGATTCCATACATCCCTGATTAAATAATTATAACTTTTCATGTAAACACTAATAGGCCTTTAATAATTACATATGAAATGTTGCACATGTATTAAATTATTTTTAGATATTTTATATTAATTAATTAATCTGATTTCAGATAACTGGCTTTCTGAAGGTTAATATTGTTGCATGATTTTAAATATTCAGTAATGAAAAGTGCATCGAAAAAATCTGTATGGACTGTTAGCCCTTATGGAAAAACTGAGAGGGCAAGAAGATCCAAAAAGGTAAATTTTGAATATTAATTATATTAAATTAATTAAAAATTAAATAATTATATTGAATAAATTGAAATTCTAACTGAAGACACCAAATATTTTTACAGTAAAATAAAAATAGAAAAAATTAGAGTGATTTTTTTGAAATTTACAATAAATTAGCTTTTTCCTGTTTCTAGTAAACAGAGTAATATTATCTAAACATATAGATATTGATTGTTTTCAATGCATTTTTTAATGATTTAATTGATTTTACAAAAGTATTAAAAATTTTATTTCTACAGGCTATTATAGTAAATTTATCATCACAAAACATATATAGAATTTATCAAGATTTTTTTACTTTTACAAGACTTTTTGAATTGTTTGTAATACTTTAAATGTAATATTTGTTATTTTTTCTGTTTACTTTATTTCAGATATTTAATTCTCCAGATAAATCATCCAGTGGTTTAATAAAGGTAATAAAACTTTATAATTGTTGATGTTAATATTACTTCATTTGAATATTAGTTTTTTTGTCCAAATATTTTTTTATATTAATTTCTACATTTTATTGTTTATTTATTTATTTTATTTTATTCATATATTTTTCATCCACAAAATTCTTATTTTGTTTATTGATTATTTAAATATTTTAGTTGAGATTATTTAATATCTTATTAGTTTTTTTATTAAATAATATTTTATTAATAATATTAAATAAATAACATTTCTATTATTATTATAAGTATTCTATACAATTTAAAAACTTGTATATTTGTTAAAAAAATCATATTGCTATTATTTAGTTTATTAACTTTCCATATGGCTTTCAAAAATTTAAAGAAAATCGATTTTTTTCATACATTTCATAAAAATGTTATTGTTTTCAATATTTTCAAAAAGTCGATTTAATCAAAATTTTCAAAAACAAATCAATTTTTTTCCAATTTTTGTCAAAAATGATTTTTTAGAAAGAAAATCTCATATTTTTATTATATGAGGTTCTTCATTCAATCTCTAGATTTTCTTAACTTCCGAAATATTTATATAAATTTACGTTTCAAAGCCTTCTGAACATTTTGGCATACCTTATAAGGAGAACCCGCGCGTTGCTCGTCTCGGATTTTGATGAAACTTGGCACAATGGTAGACTTGATGCCCAAACTGACCGTGGTAAAATATTAGAGGCCTATGAAAAGCGGTTTAATTATAAAAATTAATTAAAGTTTGCATTTTAGCAGCGCGCGTAATGCATAGCTTGCAGTGCTATTCCTTATCAATAGCAGATTGGCCGAGTGGCTATCGTCGTGGAATTCTAATTTTTGCTCCGGGGTTCAATTCCCAATTCAGATATAATATTTTTTTTATTTTTATTGATATTTATAATTTCACGTGTAAATATATTATCATTTATTTGAGTTTTCGATTAATTTTATATTTTTTGCTGAATATTCCATAATAAAGTCCTCCGTAACACCTGTAAAATTTTATTTTGATATTACTTATAAAACTTACGATCATATAAATGTTAAGTGATTCCTGAAACATTATAATTTTGTATTAATAACAACAATAATACGGAAGAAAATATATAATTTATTTTCAAATTTAGCCAAATTTTCAAACTATGTTCAAATTTACTATTATGAGGATGATACTGTGTACGTTTGACCAGCCCAAGAATCTAATATTAATAAAAAATATTCTTTTTGTCATATGGCTTGAAAACGTTATTAATAAAATTTATTCGGTGCAGTTTTGTGTTTTTCTTATTTTCACGATAAGTACAATTCCCACACTTGTAAATTTGAACATAGTTTTTATATGGAAATAAATTATATATTTTCTTCCAATTTTGTGTAAATTAGGCAACTATTTTTTTGAAATTGAATTCGAAATGAAATGAAATGACCATTGTTAATGTTCTTCAGATAAATTGATTTATTTATGATTTACATTTGATTTGCTCAGATACAACAAGATAGCAAAAATAATGAAAGTTACACTATTTGTAATAATATATATTTAAAAACGTTTAAAATTTCTCGAATATTTCATTACGGTACGGGAACTTCCAGCAATTTGCCTTAATGCCATGCACCCCACTATTTAATTTCTATAATCTATTTCCAGGTTACCCACGACTTCTGCGCCACCAGCAACCTGCACGGCCTCAAGCGTCTCGTCTCTTGCGAACCCAGGCGGAGGCGAGGACAACGCGACCGGGTCGCCCGGACGATATGGGGCGTGATATTCGCGATGAGCGTCGCCCTCTGCGTCTACATGTCGATGCTGGTCTGGACCAGATTCGTTGATAGCCCGACATTCATTTCGGTAAATTATAATAGATAGATTTGTAATTGAGATAGATGATTATTGTCTTATCTTCTGTATATATAAATAAGTCGGGTTTTCCTTCCTGACGAAATAACTCCAGAACGCACAAACCGATTTCGACAATTTTGCGTTGGAAAGGTCTCGGGCTCCGCAAGGTCTATAGCTAAGAATATTATTGGTGCATGGCATCGTGCCCTAATGCAAATTGCTGGAACTTCACGCACCGTAATTAAAAATTCGAGTAATGACATTAATGAGAATTATCAGAATTATGCTTGGTTAAGTCAACGAGCAATTCTTGCCGCAAAGAATAATGATGTACACGCACTGAATTTCACCATTCAATCAAAAATTGATGGCGAATTGGTGACATACCAATGATTCCGACTGGTCTTCCGTTTGACTTCAAACGATTGCAATTTCCAGTTTGCCTTGCGTTCGCAATAACAAGTCGCAAGACCAATCGCTTAGTGTTTGCGGGATAAATTTCAAATAGATTATTTAGGAAATCATTGTTTTTCACATGGGCAGTTATACGTTGCCTGTTCACGAGTTGGAAAACCATCCGCTTTGTTTGTGTTAACGTCAGACCAAAAAACAAAAAATGTGGTTTACCAAAGAGCACTTCAATGAAACGGATAATTTGCGGATTCACTTTCATTTACTTAGAGAAGCTCAACTAAAAAACACTTCATTTTTGTAATCGAAATAAATTCATTACTGTTGTGTAATAAAAACAAATTTTTTCTTTTCAAATATAAAACAAACAAAAAAATTCTTTATCTTCCTCACGAAACCATCTGATTCGAAACGGAGTTCGTCGGGTTTGCTAGTGTATTTATAAACAATTGCATCCAATTGTCGTGAAAATTTGGGAAATTGTTAGGTAAATCTCTGGACAGGTTTTTGCATATTCTGATCGAAACCAAGTGGTAGGGGTTGGATGGAACTCAGATGTTTTTTTTTATTTTTTAGGTTGATTTTTATTTTTTTATAATGCTGATATAAAAAACACATATAACTCTAAATTTTCACTCTCTTGCCAAAAACCCTTATTTTGTTAACATAATAGTAATTACATAATTTTTCATTTCATTTTTCATTTCGGTTCAGTGAACATTTTTGAATGAAGCTCGATTGAGATGTTCTGAGCTTATGAAGAGCTCATTTTTAACTTCCCGAAGGAGAAGTTCATGTTTTCATCAAAAAATCCGATTTGCTAATTTTATGTTTTCTCGACGTTTCAAGCCGTTCTGAATCGAATGAGACCAAATTTGGAAAAAGTATGTGTATGTGTGTGTGTGTGTGTGTATGTGTATGTGAACAGATTTTTTGCCGTAAAGCGACGCTTTCTCAAAAACGGCTGGGCCGATTTCAAAAATTCAAAAGCCATTCGATGTATCTCGATGAGGACTATCATTTGTCAATTTTGTGCGATGATCGGCCGAAACGTTTCTTTATAAATAGCAGAAAAGTGAAAAAAAAATTGTCCGCGTTTTAGCCCGCAATTCTGAATCGATTATAAAAATTCAAAAACCGTTCGAAAGATATTGGTTGGGAATCGTGCTAATTAGTTTTTGGTAAAAATCGGCC
Organism: Ctenocephalides felis; assembly: GCF_003426905.1. Classification (NCBI taxonomy): domain Eukaryota; kingdom Metazoa; phylum Arthropoda; class Insecta; order Siphonaptera; family Pulicidae; genus Ctenocephalides; species Ctenocephalides felis. Next base: position 15,185,037 of record NW_020539727.1, on the reverse strand, counting down.
GGGACGTTTTCTTGTAATAAAGTGTTGAAATTTTTTTTTCGACGATTTTTATCATTATTTTTTTGATGGTAGATACTGTAGCCTTCTAGATCATACTAAAATATTACGGCCCTACGACAACTCGTTTAGCTTTAAAAATTCATCAAAGTTTGCAAAAATTAGTATCGTTTTTTGGCATTTGTCAAACTTAGACCTTTAATCGACGTTTTCTCAAAAACGCCTGAACCGATTTCAGAAATTTAGAAGCCATTTGATGTATCTCGATGAGGACTATCATTTGTTAGTTTTGTGCGACGATTTGCCAAGCCGTTTCTGTGTCATTTGGAAAAAAGTGTTAAACATTTCGTCCACATTTAAGCTCTTTCTACCGAATCGATTTTGAAAAATCAAAAATCGTTCGAAAGATATTAGTTGGGAATTTCCCAACACTAAACCAATGGGAATGATACTGATTAGTTTTAGGTGAAAATCTACCGAGCCGTTTTCTTGTAATTCACTGTTGAAAAAAAAATTTAAGCCGATTTTCATGAAACTTTTTTTGGCGGTGTATATCATGGTCTTACAAAACTTACTGAAATATTACGGCCTTACGACAAGTAGTTTAGTTTTAACAATTCATCAAAGTTTGAGAAAATGAGTAGTTTTCTTGACGTTTGTTCAAATTAAAATTAGACGATTTACTTGGTATAACGATAGAGTACTTGCTCTTAATAAACAACTACGGAAACTGGTTCAATTATAAAAATTGTTGATTTTTGAAAATTTGCTCTTAGAAAATATTCCCAGTTAACGTGTTCGTTTGTTTTCATACTTTAATCACTCATAAATTAATTTGTTTATTATTGATTAAGTCGATTATGGACACATATCGGGAAGTTCATGTAACTTGCCTCAAGGCAAAATATCAATACCAACTAGTTTAAATTTTTATTACGTGTGTATCATCTCTAACAGTTTTTAAGATATTTAAAAAAATACTAATATGTTTATAAGCTTATATTATACATTGAGATGCTGAGTGGGATGTTTCTCTCAACGATGCAACCACAAAAAAACATCTTCATAACTATTAACGTAACAAATCGCATTTTTGTTTGAATTTTTATTTATAGGTTTAAAACAGCGTGATCTGGTACAGCTAGAATTAAATAAAAATCTTTTTATATAAAATATGACTTTCTGTTCAGAAAAATAAATTTATTGAAATATTGGCTATTCAGGATAACTATGCAATAATAGATAATGGAAATACTGTCCTTTATTTTGTAATATATTTCAATAATTCTTAACTAATATTACTAGATGTTATTTAACAGTTGTAACTGGTATTGATATTTGAAAAAATGGATAAGTAAAGATTAAAGATCTTTTTGAAATTAATTCCTCATCTAATGCTAATACTAATTGCTCATGTACTATCATTAAATTTTTCAAAAAAACTTCTTTATAATAATTTATATGTATATTTATATTTTTTAGGTGGAAACTTTGAATTATCCGATTTCCAACGTAGCTTTTCCAGCGGTTACAATGTGCAACACAAACAAAGTCTACAAACCAAATGTCGGAAAAATAGAAAAAATTCTGTGAGTAAAAAAAAAACAATTTTTTAAAGTTAATGATGATAACACATTTTGTTCTCGAAACTCGAAATGATATATAAAATATGACTAATCCAACAATAAAATAAAATTGTTGTTTATTTTTACAGATTGATGAATAACATTCCCAAAGAAGAGATAAAACATTTTTTTAGCAACTTGTCATCGCTGGTGATGCCGAGAAAATCTTCTCCAAGTTTTCGACATGTTTTCGAGATTTTGTTTAACAATAGTTATGACATCGACACACTTATGACAAAGGTACATAATAGATAAATAGTAAAATATAATAAAAAAAATTATCTATTATAGATCTATATTTTTATATGAAAAATAAAAGAACTATATAGAACAAACAATATCTAAATTAATAATAATTTATTTTGCTCTATCACAAATTTGAAATAAAATTCTTGAAGCTTTCTTTGTTCTTATGTATAAGATTTTTTGTTCTAATACTGATTTTTAATTTGGCTTTGTATCTTTGTTTTTTTTTCAGTTAGCTCAGCCTTGTGAAGAATTGCTCCAGGATTGCTCCTGGTTAGGAAAACGTTACGATTGCGGTCTGATGTTCAACTTGATCAAAACCAAGGAAGGAGTTTGCTGTGCTTTTAACTATCATGCTCTTACTCGAAATTTATTTTTGTAAGTAGAAAAAAATACTAACAGTTAAAATCTCCGATTAGGAGTTGAATAACAGAATGTATCTAATGAAGAAAGGAAATCTATTTGAATTGGTGTCGTTTTTATTTTTTTATCACGATTCACCTTCAGAGTTTATATATGATGTATTATTTTGTTTTATACATTATTTAGTATGAGTATTATTTTATTTTATGCAGGGAAACTCCAATAATGGAACGAGAAGTTCATGTGAGTGGTTCTGGAGTGGATCAGTCTTTAGTTGCTTTTTTGTCCATACAATCAGAACATTATGTTTCACCAATAAAACCATATGCTGCCACAATTGTAAGTATAATCAAATTACCAAAGAAAAAAAGAGTGTGCGTAGGGTTCACACGCGATTGAAGTAAAACTTATTTGCTACTATACAATATGCCATTTAAGTTAAAAATAAATACATCATATAACAATTTTGAATAATGTTTATTAGTAATATGGTAACACTAGTGATGCACACATTTAAATGTGTCAACCATTATACACATTTATATAATGATTAATTCAACCATTTATATAATGATAGTGTCAACCATTATACACATTTATATAATGATAAATTATTTATAAATTATATATTTATAATAGCATTAAAAATATGTATAATATTTAAAAACAGTAATATAATTAAAGTCATACTTCAAATATGACATGATCGGTTTGTCATTGTAATTAGCATTGGGAAATGAACCTTTATTAGAGAAATGAAGTAATTGCTGATTACTCTATAATAATAGTTTACCCCACAGTGGATTATGTTAAACAACGCCTAAACAAATATTGTTTTCGCAACTTCACTAATTATGTAATTGTGTTTGAAGAACTTCATGCAATTAAAATTAACATACATTCATTGACTGCTTGTATTTTTTTTACTTTTTTGCTAGCGATATAATTTCATTCTTTGAGCAGCTGTAATATATGTCTTACCTATAAAAATATTTTCTATTTGAATAACTTCAAAGATTTATAGAAACTACGAATAATATAGAAATTATTTCAATAGACTTACGTTTCGTACACGGCACAAATGTTTCATGTGTTTTATTATTTTCATTCTAATTATTTATTCTTCTGATTCAGGCATTTTTTATTAAATCAAGATTTGTACTACGATGTAACCTTAAAATGTTTATTCATCTATGCCAATTTCCTTGTTGATATAGGTACGCATTTCCGATGGCAGCTTTACTCTCTAGTCGCGCCTAAAGAAGTTTTACTTCACAAAAATATAAATAAACGCTTAGTGTATAAGTGATAGTTAATTATTGTATCATTCCCTGATTTGCAGTTGATATATAAATTGAGTTTTACGGTTCGGTTGCTATATCAATAAAAGTTTTATGATTTTTGAAGTAAAACTTTTTTAGGCGCGACTAGAGTGTAAATCCGTACAAATGCAACGGAAGTGCGTTACGGCAGATAAGAGTCGATAAGATAAGAGTCGAGTGCAAATGATTTGTCATTCGCTCTCGGTCGACTGTGATTAGTAGTCGTGTATGTGAATAGAGATCTGTTGTTGTATGCGTAACCGCATCAACGTTGTATGCGTACCGATATCAACAAGGAAATCGGCATAGATAAATAAGCATTTCAAAGTTACATTGTAGTACTAATCTTGATTTAATGAAAAATGCCTCAATTAGAAGTATATTTTACTCTGCTCCTTGAAAATAATAAAACAAATTAAACATTTGTTCCGTGAACTAAACGCAAGTTTATTGATTAGAAATTATTTCTATATTATTCGTAGTTTCTATAAATCTTTGAAGTTATTAAAATGAAAAATATTTTTAGGCAGCACAGATATTACAGCTGTTCAAAGAATGAGATTATATCGCCAGCGAAAAAGTAAAAAAAATACAAGCAGTCAATGAATGTATGTTAATTTTAAGTACATGAAGTTCTAATAATCCACTGTGTGCACGAATATTATAGAATTTATTAATCAGCAATTACTTAATTTTTCTAATGAAGATTTATTTCTAAATGCTAAATACAATGACAAACCGATCATGTCATATTTGAAGTATGACTTTAATTACATTATTGTTGTTAAATATTTTATGTGTATAATGGTTGACACTAATAAATGTGTGTAATGTACGAGTGTTACTATATTACTGATAAACATTATTCAAAATTGTTGAATGATGTATTTATTTTTAGTTGAATGCCATCTAGTACAGTAGCAAACAAGTTTTACTTCAATCGCATGTGAATCTTACGCGCACTCTTTTTTTTTAAATCATACATTCAGCTGTTATTCTTTGGAAAAATACTGATACTAATAAAATCTTCCATTTTCTTCTTCTTACCAAAGTACTCATCCATCACCTGCACTCTTTTTCATCCTCAACTTCTTTTAGTCCTTTTATTTTTTCTTTCAATGACATCTTGTAGAATTCTCTTGCTTTCTAATTTCATGACAAATAATTTTATTCTATTTTATGATAATTTTTTTTTCAGGTGATGATACACGATCCTGGTGTTTACCCAGAAATGTCAGTAAATTCAGTGATCGTCCAGCCTAACCAGGACGTCATTGTTAAGGTTGAACCGATGGTGGTTGAAAGTACTAATAATGTCAGGTCACTTCCACCAAAACAACGACAGTGCAGTTTTAATGATGAGGTAAAATTAAATACTTTGTTTGCATAGTTTTATTGTCGATCAAAATAATATACATTTTTAAGACAATATGCTGTTGGTGTTAATGCATTTAAGAGATTATCCCCTATGAGATATCTGTCTTTTTTATTTTTGACGTTTTATTTAAGATCGTATGGCCATTTTTTTCTATTTTTTCATTTGTAACATACCAGGGGCATTCACAATGCATCTCAAAATTTTCGATTGCGCTATTTGTATTTTTTTATATTTGAATTGCTTGCGCACGCCCATAGCTCAATGCCGTATGTCCAGATTGGGATAATTATTGTTTTATATAAAAGGAGCCAATTAGCCAATACAACTCTTTGAACTTCTTCTCCAATTGTTTTCTTTTCATTTTTTGATGTGCGTTGGCAAGCCTAACTTTCTATCGAGTTCTAGAAATTTTAGCGATGGTGTTAGAGCAAATTTTGGTAAAAATTTGGAACCATTTAAAAAAAATAATTTAGCGATGGTGTTAGAGCAAATTTTGGTAGAAATTTGGAACCATTTAAAAAAAAACTTAGAGTAAAAAACATTGTCATCACTTACTGATGATGTTAACAGTATCTTCTAATTAAGTTGAAGATTAGTAGTAAGAGTACTGCTTTTATATTTTTTGGGAATTTTGAAGTAAAGCTTTTTTAGTTTAGATAATAAAGACATCTAAAGTCTATAGGACTTTGAGAATTTTGAAGTAAATATCTTTAGTTTGGATAAAATGCATCTAAAGTTTATAGGACGTGTATAGAAATATTAATTTTTATGTATTGTGTTTTTTTCTGGTTTGGTATATATGTGATATTCTTATTTATTATATATTCTAGTAATTTTGTAATTTTTTTAAACATTTAAAATTACTTATTTACAATTTATTTAATGTTTTCAATGATGACACACATACAGGTCGACACGTACATAGTAAATAGTTAATCATTTGTTGTTATTTATTTTTATTATTTGACTGCAAGTAAACAATTCAAGATAATATTTTTACATCAAATGAAAATATAGATGATATTAAAATATTATTTATTTTTCAGCATCCTTTAAAACTAACAAGTGGTTACAATTTTGAAAATTGTGTAACCGAATGTCGAATGTACAAAATGAATGAACTTTGTGGATGTGTTCCTTTTACATATCCTCATATAGGTAATATAATATTATAACATATATATATACATATATATATATTTATATATATATATATATGTACATATAAAAAATTATGTTTTCTAGAAATGAAAGATGGATCAAGTTTCGAAGTTTGCACACTGAAAGATTCACCTTGTTTGGCGAAATATGCTCGTGAGTAAAATATTACAATGACAGATTATTATATATGTTTTATTTAGATATTTAAGCAAACTAAGGGACCAATTCTACCGCATAACAGACCAATGTTATGGCAAGGCTATGTTATGAAGAACTTTCCATACTAAATATTGACAAAAGTCATGTGGTTGCTGTGCAGTCAGGTGTTTTTTTCAGGTTGTCAGATAGAAAACCTAACCTAAAAACCGCACAAATGTCAAAAAAACGATGTAAGATAACAGGGTCTTTCTGACTCAGCTTCATAACATACGAGTGACGTTGCAGTTTATGTGTAAAGCGCTTGAATGCACAACAAATGCAATGGCATTTTGACAGTATTCAGTGTGATGAAGTAGCATAATGTATGGAAGTTGGAAGGTAACATGGCCTTGCCATAACATTGGTCTGTTATTACTAAAATTATCAGTAATAACACCCAAAAGTTTACGAGTTTTACAATTATTCTTATAATTAATAGAAAATTCTAATAAAATTAAATATTTTAGTACAAATTGTATATAAAACGTAAGTTGATTCTGTTAGACTTTTGTTCTATTAAATATACTTTTATAATAAAAATGAGACATTGGTCATTTTAATATATATATATATATATATATATATATATATATATATTTACAAAATTTAATATATTTTTGATTTCAAAAAAATAATTTTATCAAAAAAAGTTATGTATGTAAGATATATGAAATAAAATCTTCATTTTTCTTACGTACTATATTTTGCAGGTAAATTACGTAATATTTATGTAATTGTTTCGTAATATCGAATTACGTAATGTAGATTACATATTTGTTACACTAAAATGACGTGATGTTACGTAACTGGTTTAGTGGGTATCAGTCTTTATGGAAAGATTGAGGCGATATTAAATTTTATTTCTATTAAATTTGTTCACATTGGAGTAATTTGTTTACGTTTTTTTAGGAATACACATGAAATATATAGTTTATTTTATGACTTTCTTAGATATTTATTGAAGTACTTGATTTATCTATTATCTCATTTTTTAGACGTTTTAAACAGTCTACAACCTGCAAACGTCAGTCGTTTCTTTTGGGGTTTAGAAACAGAAAAATATATAGGAATGCAGTGCGATTGCTATCCGGCTTGCTCCGACAGGTAAAATAACTATTAATAATTTTCTTTAAAATATAATAAATTTTAGAGATATTAATTATTATTATTAATATTTTTTAGATATTATTCTGTGGGTGTGGACAAAGCCGAAGCTCCTGCAGCAGGCTGGAGCAGAGTCACAGCCATGGCCACAGATGTTATTAAAGGAAATGTTAAGTATGTGATAATTTATATATATATATATATATATATATATATATGTATATATATATATATATATATATATATATATATATAATTGTTATGCTTTCATAAACAAAACAGAAATTGTTAGGTAAATCCCTGGATAGGTTTTTGGATAATTTGATTAGAGATTTTTTATTATTTCGGTCAACTTTTATTTTTTTTATAATGAGTATATAAAAAAACACATATTACCCAAAATTTTTGACCTCCTGTCACAAACCCCTATTTTGTAAGAATTATTATTCTTAGTAAAAATAAAAGACTTCCTTCAAATATACTAATTTATTTTAATGTTGATTGTTTCGCGATCTTCATGGCAAGAGAGTTTATTTTACAGAGTTTTTAACATTAAAATAAAAATGGCGGATATACGAGATTGTACAAGAAAAACATCCATGAATTGAATTAAAAATGTATATATATATATAATATTACATTTAACATCATAACATCATTTTTATGTCATTACATAAAAAATGTGACAAACAATGAGTGTCCTATAGTAATTATATATTTTTTAATTAATTGATAATTCGTAGATTAGCAAACTGGTAGACATGATGTAAAAAATATGCATTTTTGTTGAAATTTTTAATTTAGTATCAGCTACAGCTAGTTTATTATAAAATTTATATTTATTGAGATAAATGACAACGATAAAGTATTAATTATAAATTATTTAAATCAAAGAATATTTTTTTTGGTCTACTTTGTGGACACTCACAGAAACATAAGTGTTATTCTTATAGTTACTTAGGGCACATTCGGGGTAATTGTTTTTTTTTTAAATAAATTTAATATTTATGTAAATCAAACTATTTTATTATATCTTACGATTAGCAAACATTTATTTACTTAATTTTAAGTATTAGTTATTTACTAGAATATTTTGCCGTAAGCTTCTGAAGCAAATTCTTTATCCTTAATATTATAACAAAGATGCACAAATAATAGTTATTATAAAAGTCATTTTATTGTGATTTAAATTTGAAGAACATTTACCTTGAATTTAAACCTTTAAAAATTACCTTTATTGCTTTTATTTCTTTATCTTTAAATTTTTACCTTTTTTATTTTCTTATTATTTATAATATTGTTATTTTGCTATATTTATTATTGCCTGCCACCTATTATTTTTATTCCACTTTATCGTTTTTCCAGTATTATTTTTATTATTCAGAAATTTTATTTATTGTATTTATTAATTTTATTATTATTATTATTTGCTTTTATTTTATATTAAACCATCATACTATGGATATCATTCTAATGAAAATACTATTCTTTATTTCGTACTCTTTTTTATTTAAATTTATGTTATTGTTCATTATTGTTACTAGATCTTAAATTATTTAGCAATTGTAACAAATATTGTAATTAAAGAAAAATACCTTGAATTGAAACGGCTTTTTGAAAAACTATTTAAAAATTTTTCAAGTCTGTAAGATTCAAAATGATACTCACAACTAGTTATTCTTAAAATACTTAATAAATTATTTCATCTTACCATGAGCAAGTACTATTTTAGGAACAAAATCTTGTTTGAAAATAAGTCTAAGTTGAGCTTAAGTGTTTTATCAAATTTATACAATTTATTATATATTTAATTGGTTATTGTATTTTATATTTTTTAATATTTTTTTAAATTATTTCAGCCTGGAAGATATGAGTAATACGAGCAAAGTGACTGTTTGTTTTAAAGAAACCACTTTTTTGAAATATCGCAGGGACGCTCTTATGACCTGGGATGCTTTATTTGGTAAGTTATAATTTTTACAAACATTTTAAAAAATAAATGAAAACTACATTTAATAGCAATACATTTGAAAATACATTTTTTATAAAAAAGAATTTTTTTGGAACAAAAAAATGCATTTTTATAAAAATGTAGTGCACAAATTTATAATATTAACAAAAATGTGGAAAGGTTTGTACAAACGGCGGCATATTTTTTTGGTAATTAATAACATATTTTTTTATATTTATTATAAATACATCTGTAATTCTATCAATTACAATTGTTGACAATTTCAATATTATATATTAAAATTTTCATTATTTTTTATCAATTTTCCTTACAAGCTGCTTTCGGAGGAATCCTCGGTCTTTGTATAGGAGGTTCTATAATAAGTGTAGCCGAATTAGTTTATTACTATACAATATATTTATTTAACGAATGCACTAATTTTAATCAGAAAAAAGATGAGGATAAAAATAATTTTGAAAAATTAGATGCAAATTTGCTCAGAAATATTAGAAGACGACATAACGTTATGGCCATGACGCATGTTTACGAATATTAAAATAATAATAATAATAATAATAATAATAATAGAAATATATATGTATATATATATATATATATTATAAAATTCTTCAGTAATGATTTGATACTTCTCCTGAACGGTTAATCGGATTTTGATGATTCTTTTTAGAGTTTGTCAAAGGAATTTTTTAAAATTTAATGAACGATAAAAATGGCAAAAATTACATTACGATTTCGAGAAAACTTTTTGTGTTTGTAAAAAAATTGAGAAAAAAATCTCATCGTTGTTTGAACTTATATACATTAAAAAAATACATTGATTTTCACAAGTGAAAAATTTATTAATTTTTATAAATGAGTTTTAGAAATGTTGATTCATGTTTTATCAAAGTCTAAAATTCTTTAAAAATTTATTCTACAATCTCTACCGCTTGGATATTTTTCTAGTCTTCGTTTAGTTAGACTAAAATTAAATTTGAAACTAAAATAAGTAGTCTCATCATAGTCTAAAATTCTTCAAAAATTTATTCTAAAATCTCAACTTTTTGGATATTTTCTAGTCTTCATTTAGTTAAACTAAAATTAAATTTGAAACTAAAATAACGAAAAATAAAGTTTGCAAAATTATAAGACTATTTGAAATTCTTTTATAATAGAAGAAAATATTACAAAATTTCTATTCTAAATCAATTACTACTCTTTCTAAATTAATTTCTAAATGCAACTTTCTATAAAAGATGTCTTCAAATTTTCTCTAAATTTTTAAATGTGACTTCATATAGCTAACTCCTTCAAATTTTCTCATTTTTGAGGGTTTTTGAGCACATACAATATTATTTTAAATCCAAACAATTTTTTTGTATAAATCATTTTTATTACAAATGCGTACAATAAAAATATTGGCGTGATAAATTATAGATCATAAATTACGTATATCATATTATTATATTTATGTTTATATAATATATTTATCAAATAACTATACATATTTTAAATCAAATGTTATTAAAACTATTCGTTCACATAATTTTCATACAACTTTTTCATATCTAAAGAAGTTTGAAGACAAATATTCATTTTGTTAGAAATAAATTTTGGTCTGCCAGAAATAAGACATATATTTTTCTACAAAGAATTTTAACATTTATATATATATAAATTTATAATAAGTCTCACTCTTAAATTTCGAACTTTGAACATAGTTTTCAACCTAATAAAAAAAAATATTTTCCAAAATTCTCAAAATTATTTTCATGTATAACTAATTTTATAGATACATTTTTAAAAATCATTTCTTGCGTTTCTTGCAGCCATTTTTAACTATAAACTATATTTTTGTAAATTGGTTATTAAAATTTCAGAAACCTTAATTAAAAAAACAATCACATTAAAAAGAAATAATTTGAGCAACATTTTTTTTATTCTGAAAGTTTTGTTTAATTTTTAAAAAATATTTTAAATTACTTTGCAAGATAAAACAATAAATACTTTTTTCTGTTTTAAGTAAATTTTAACATATATTTCTTATTTAGGTTAAAAAAAAATATTTTTGGATATACAAAAATAACTCCTGGCTCTTTAAAATTTTTTCAAACTTTGAGACTTCGTTTTCAATTTTCTAATTCTTTTAATTTTCTAATTTTTTGGGTTAGCACATACGATATCTTAAATAATATTTGATCTCTCCTACTTAAACTAATTTATTTATCTTTATAATATTTAAAAAATTAAGAATATTCTATGTTTATCATATTGACCCATAATATATTTACAATTATCAAATGCACCATCCGGCAAACCATCGCCCAATTGTAATATTTAAAATACTTAAAATATTATAATACTTGATGATATTAAAATTAAAAATGACAAGTTAAAATTTATGTTTGAGACAGGTTTTAAAGTGTCATTTTAAATTTCAAGGAACTTAATATTATACTAACTATTATATAGTTGATATAATTAAATTATTTCTTATTACTAATAAGAACTCGTTCACAAAAATTAGAGGCAAGGACGAGGCTACTTTATCTATTTTAATATAAATATTTATTTATATTAAATATTATTAAAATTAATTGTATTCTACTTAAAATATAAATATACGAATTATTTGATATTAATAATATTTATCACAACTTAACTCTGATAAATATGAAAAATATTTATATTATTTATTAATAGCAGTATTTTAGCAGATTTTTGTCTGTTTTTGTATATCTTATATAAAAAATTCTTTTGTAATGCGGTATGAAAGTATAATCTTCCTAAACGATTATTCGGATTTTGATAAAACTTTCAGAAGTTTGTTAAGGAAATTTTATTTGATTTATAGAAGTATAGTTAGATTGCAGAAATACATGGAAAAAATTGCAAAAAACCGCTTATCATTGTTTGATATTTTGAAAATATTTGGGGCATTGTTTGACATTAAAAACGTTTCATATTTTCATATTTTTACCATCGGATATGGAATATTTACTCAAGTCAATAGAGCGTTTTGGATCTGAATTTTTTTTGCTGTGCTCCAATTTGTATGAAATTTTGGAATTAGGTTTATCTTACTCTCAAGTTCAAAAGTGTAAATAATTTGGATTCCTTTGCTATTTCCCGGGGGGATGACATCTCTCTCAGTGATGTAATTTCATTTTTGTGCAAATAACTAATTGGTAAATATCAGACAGGACAACGCCTGTCGGGTCATCTAGTATATATATATTTGTCTATATATATATATATATATATATATATATATATAATATAACAATAGTCCTTTAAATCAACATCAAAAGCATCATTGTATAAATAAAGTATTTTAAAAATATCTTTTGCCTTTAGAAAAGTATTTAAACAAAAATCACCTTCAAAATTGTCACTAGTGTTTTTATTTAATGATATTTTTTAACTATATTGAAAAAAATTCGTATTAAAAAGTAATAGAATAAAAAATTGAAAAATAAAAAATAAAAGAAGAAGACGAAAAGAATCTTTATTTTTTTTTGTTCTATTACTTTTTATTATTTGTTTTTATTTTAATTATATCTTTATTAAATAAATACAGTAGTTTTAAATTTTAAAGTAACTTTTGTTCGAAAAACAAAAGATATTTTTAAAATATTTTATTCATAAGTATATAATTTTTTTTTATCTTTCTATTAGATGTTTTAAAAACCTGCTTTTACATTTTTTAACTTTTAAAATACTTTTCACTTTAAATCTTATATTTTCCTATCAATTTTATTAATTAATTTAAAGCTCTAAAAATATTCACTCAAGCTCTGAAATAATTATATAAAAATCTACTGTAGAATTTTTAGCTTTGGGGCGTCTATTGGGGGTTGACAAAAAATCACGAAATATTACGCGGAGGAGGGAGGGGTATAGTAAGATATCACGTGTATTTATATTTTACTTTATATTTAAAAAAAATCCAAATATTTTCAAAAAAAAAAATTTAAAAATCACAAATTTTTCTTGTACTCGTCATATTTGATGGTAGTGGGGGGGCGGTAATTCTGATTACTTCTAATTATCACCAAGGGGGTCCAAAAATCCTTACAAACAATTGATCACGTGACTAATGGATGCCCCCTTAAAAATTCAGTGTAGTAATTACTAACATTCAACATACTTTTAGTCATAAACTTCATACAAATTTTCAGAAACGTCAAATATTTTGAAAAAAAAACACGAAATATTAAGTGGGGGAGGGAGGGCTATAGTGAGATATCACGTGTATTTATTTTTTACCTCATTTTTAAAACAAATCCAAACATTTAAAAAAAAAAAAATTTACAATTTTTTCTTTTACCTAAAAATACACGTCATATTTGGAGGCGGAGGGGGGGGGTTAGTTTTGAATATCATTACTTATCACTAAGAAGTCCAAAAATCCTTAAAAAATCGATCACGTGATTAATGGGCGCCCCCTTTGAAAATTCTTTATAATAATTCCTGGAATTTAACATACTTTTATTCATGAAAAAATTAAAATAAAAATCAAATTAAAATTTTTGAAAAAAAATTACCAGATATTAGTTGGGGGTGGAAGGGTAATAGTAAGATATCACGTGTACCTGATTTTTTAAAAATCAATCCAAGCATTTTCAAAAAAAAAAAAAAAAATTTTACCTAAAAATACACGTCATATTTGGTGGAGTAAAGGGGAAGGGGGGTAATGTTGAATATTAACACTTATCACCAAGAGGGAGAAGGGGTTCAAAAATCCTTAAAAAATCAATCACATGATTAATAGACGCCCCATTTACTAATAAGATATTAATAACACATTGTCAGCAAACTCAAAATGATTACTAACATTTAACATACTTTTATTCTCAAACTTCACAGTCTAAGCGCCACTCTGGTAAATGTTTACCCAAGTGCGTTTAGACTGTGCTGGAGCACTTTTCCAATTTTTGAAAACTATTGAAAAATGTGAAAATGCCGCCAAGCTAAGCACAGTATAAGTGAAATGTCGCACAGACTTATTTGCAAATGCGTTTAGATTGTGACTATACGGGAAGCACTTTTTAATTTGTGTAAAAAATAATTACTAACATTTAACATACTTTTTCCATAAACTTCATTCAAATTTTCAGAAACTTTAAATATTTGATCACAAACCATTCAACAAAATATTTATTCCACATCACTCACTAAATTAAAGCTACAAAAACATCCTCACACACACTACTCATTTTTTTAATCAATCTGTCCCTTATGATTCATGTACCCGTTGCCTCCGCTCTCGCCTCCGTACCGTTTTCCCGTTCCTCCTCCACCAGCTCCTGATTTGCTCCTCAATTTGGCGCAGGCCACCAGGAGGCAGGCCGTCACTGCTCCGAAGCAGGCACAGAGGGACGCCAGGGCTGCACTCAGGACCGACGTCCTTACACATGTCTGGTTGGGGGCTGGAGTCGAAGAATTCGACCCTGGTGATAGAAATAGAGGTAAATAAATTTTGTTATTTTATTAACTTCCCGAAGAAGAAGTTTATGTTTTCATAAAAAAATCCGATTCGCTAATGTTATGTTTTCTCGACGTTTCAAGCCATTCTGAATCGAATGAGACCAACATTTGGAAAAAGTATGTATGTGTGTATGTGTGTATGTGAACAGATTTTTTTTACCGTAAATCGACGTTTTCTCGAAAACGGTTGGACCGATTTCAAAAATTTAAAAGCCATTCGATGTATATCGGTGAGGACTAGCGTTTGTCAGTTTTGTGTGACGATCGCCCGAGACGTTTCTTTGTAAATAGCAGAAAAGTGAAAATTTTTTCGTCCACGTTTTAGCCCGCAATTCTTAATCGATTTTGAAAATTCAAAAACCGTTCGAAAGATATTGGTTGGGAATCGTGCTGATTAGTTTTTGGTAAAGATCGGCCGGGCCGTTTCCTTGTAATAAAGTTTAAAAAAAAAATTTCGGCGATTTTTATTATAATTTTTTTGACGATAGATACCATAGTCTTTTACTTACTAAAATATTACGGCCCTACGACAACTCGTTTAGCTTTAAAAATTCGTCAAAGTTTGCAAAAATCAGTATGGTCTTTTTGGCATTTGTCAAAATTAGACCTTTGATCGACGTTTTCTCAAAAACGCCTGAACCGATTTCAGAAATTTAAAAGCCATTTGATGTATCTCAATAAGGACTATCGTTTGTCAGTTATGTGAGACGATCTGCCAAACCGTTTCTTCGTAATTTGAAAAAAAGTGTTAAACTTTTCGTCCACATTTAAGCTCAAACTACCGAATCGATTTCAAAAAATCAAAAACTGTTCGATAGATATTAGTTGGGAATGATACTGATTAGTTTTAGGTGAAAATCTACCGAGCCGTTTTCTTGTAATTAACTGTTGAAAAAAAAATTTAAGCCGATTTTTATGGAATTTTTGTTAGCGATATATATCATGGTCTTATAGAACTTACTGTAATATTACGGCCTGACGACAAGTAGTTTAATTTTAAAAATTCATCAAAATTTGAGAAAATGAGTAGTTTTTTTGACGTTTGTTAAAATGAAAATTAGATGATTTACTTGGTATAGAGTGTTCGTTCGTTTTCAATAATGTGTAATAAATCCACTCGAAATACTTTTAATCACTCATAAATTAATTTGTTTATTGTTGATTAAATAGATTATTTACACATATCGGGAAGTTCATGTAACTTGCCTCAAGGCTAAATACCAATACCAATTAGTTTGGATTAATTTTATATAAAAATAATGTAGTAAACTTTGTTAAAAAAGCAAAACATTTATCATAAAATATTTTCACCAAATAATAATTCTTCTGCATTCTAATTTTTTCTTTTGCTATTTCCATTCGAGAATTAATATTATATCGGGTAGTTCGATTAGCATATTATTACTTTTACACAATTATATAATCGTGTAAAAGTAATAATATAATACTAAATATTTTTTGTTGCTTAAATACATTTGACGTCACTGATATATTATACACTCTAAAGTTATTTCAGGCTATGGAAAAATCAGATCAAATGTATTTTGTTTCGCGTATTGTATATTCCTGATTTACGGCCAAAGATTGTCGTAGTAGAAATATGACCCCTTACTATTCAATAAATTATACATTGGAGCTATTCACACTTGAACACAATTTCATTGTTCTGTATCTTCGAAGTAATATTCTTGTATTTTCTGAAAAAAAACGTATACTTAAAAGGTCATAAAACTGTCTGTCAGACGAGAAAGCGACAGCTTCCTTCCCAAAGCAAAAACGCAGTAACATATTTAGTACCAGTTTAGGGAAGTCGGATATGACAAATCCTGTGAAACAACTCCACTCGGATCCACTCCGAGAGAGGAGTTGTATCTGAGTGATAACTCCGGAGTGAGTTACCCATCTATATTTTATATTAATGGTATTTAACTAATTTGTTTTTTTTTGTGCAGATTGTATCTTTTACCCACCGTCTCTAGTGCTCTGGTCATCATCAGTTTCTCCTTCGCCTTCTTGCAGGACTCGAAGTGCTTGGAAAAGGCTGATGTTTTCTGATAATTTATTACTATTGTCCTTGCTGGTGCCATCACCACCATTACCATCTGATAATGGTGATTGTCCTTGATCAGAAGTTGGTGGTATGGAGGTCGTGGAACCGATGAGGGAACGTTTTTGCAGAATTTTGGTGTTTCTCCAGTGACAGGGCTGAGTCTAAGGAATAGAGGTCAGTGAAATATTTATTGAAGTAAAACTTCTTTAGGCGCGATATGGTGTAAAAATTCATTAGGCGCGACACGGGTGTAAATCCGTACAAATGCAACGAAAACGCCAACGTGTAGTTGAACACTACGACGCCGTAAGCGCTGATGTCGCGAGTATCCACTCCCGTCATGTCATGCGTAAGTCGAGCGCTAAACCCTAAACCCTATATGAACTTGCATTAATTGAATCACGTTTTTTTTACAAAGAAGAGGTTGCTGTATTATGTCCTCATGGAATAAGACTTTTCTTGTGTCATGGAATATAATAAATTTATATTGAATCTCGGTGAAGACAAAATATATCTACTGCCACGGATATTTATGTAGGTTGCCATGCGACATATCAACAATCATACATTCGTCAGCAGTTTCACAAAAATCGGTTTTTTGATACCGGGGCTTTGCCGTATGAAATAATTTTAGTTCTGAATAAATTTTACATAATAACAACTAATATTGATGTGAGTGATGGCTTAGCTAATGGTTGTGTAGGAAAATTAGTGTACATGGAACGTGGCGATAATGATGAACTTCTACGTTTATGTTTTGATTTCCTGGTAAGATAGGTAACAAAATTAGAAGAAAGCTTTACATCATATTCAAACTCTTATTATCAGTAGGACAGCTGTGCCGATGCTCAGGAGATCTTATTATTATTAAAAGATGATTTTTAAAATTCAAATATGATGTTTTTTTTATTTTATCTTAATTGCCTACTCAACAATATTAAAGTTTTACTTCAATCGCGTGTGATCCTTACGCGCACTCTTTTTTAATATATATATTATATATATATATATATATATATATATATATATATATATATATATATATATCTTCAACAATGTTTCAACGTCGAAAAAACTATCAAGATATATATCTTATATATAAAAATGGAGCTCTCGATAAAATGATCCGCTAAAACGGCTAAACCGATTTGGCCAGTCTTAGTCTTGAAAAATTCGTGCTAATCAGTAAGTTGTGGGAAAGGTGAGATATTATTTCAAAATCGCGTAGAAACTTTACATTTTTAATTTTAAATTTTTGTAGAAGCGTAATTTGAATAAAACAATGGACGGTGGCTAATACGTCAAATGTCAAACGTTTTTGACAGATGATGGTTCATTACGTTTAACAGGATGTTTTACGTGAATATTATTTAATTATGATTAAATTGTAGTAAGTAATTTTGTTAGTAGTTTTATTTATATACAAAAAAAAACGTTTTGATGTAAACAAATTGACGGCTTAAAATATTTTTAAAATATAAAGCGTTGTATACAGTTATGAAATTATAGTATGTTATTTCTTAATATTCGTACTAAATTATAAAAATATGAAATCAAATGTTTCTAACAGAAAAAACTAAAAAATTGCAATGCACACTTGCATATTCTTTTTTATTAGTTGCGAATCGACGGTTGGATATGATATGAGAAGTACTTTTGAAAAATGTTTTAAAAATATACAATATTATACTAGAGCTATGAAATTTTAGTATGTTATTACCTAATATATGTACTCAATTATAAAAATATAAAATCATATGATCGTCTAACAAAATAAGCTATAAATGTGCAATTTTGTAAACAAATGCACTCTTGGAATAGTTGCAAGTCCACGGTTTGATGAGTATTTTGAAAAATATTTAAAAATATAAAACGTTATACTAGAGGTACAAAATTTTAGTATATTATTTCTTAATATGTGTACCAAATTATAGATATAAAATCTCACATATTTCTTACAAAAACAGCTATAAATTTGCAATTCAGTAAAATCATGTAATAGGGCTGCAAGTTTTACTACAAACTCAACAATATCAAGTTTTTTGAAATGTTAATATGAAAATGCATTTTTTGGCACTCTTTTTTTGCAAATAATATTTTTCTCAAACACGGTACTCTGAAAGATTTCATTTTATAATTATACACTCATTGGTATTTATACAACATTTTCTAGGTATATTATTTTTTATTTATGTTACTTAAATTCAGAACCTAAATTTGGTATCGATAAAAGAAGATTGTCATAATAACATTTTGTCGAATAACATTTTCCCAGTTATAATTTCCCAGAATTTATCGAAGAATAGATAGTAATATATCAAGGTCCGGGTTAAAATGGTCCACCACCGATGTGTCAAAAAACATAAAGTTAAGCATTGTTTAGCAACAATATTTGAAAGTAGAGGGAAAATGATGTATGACCAGCTATAACCTTGATTCTCACGACTTTGCTATCGAGAGATAAACGATAATCTTAGAAAATCCATAATAAACGTATTTTCTTCCGTTGGTAGTTTTTTAGTATTAGTTTAAAAATGTATTATTATGTAAAATACCTTAAAATTAAAATAAGACGTTAACCTGTTTACCACTTGGCCGATCCCAAGTTACTCCGCCTATAGAGTTAAAGGTCTATATAACAAATTTTGGAAAGACATCATAAAAGCACATTTCTACAATTTTGAAGTAGCTGACAGTTTTACTGAACGTAGTCAGATAATTGTTCGTTTTAAAATGTGTTATTTGTTGTGATATAATTGTTTGGTTTTTACAATATAATTAATATTGGCTCAAAGTCAAATTGGACCTCTGTGCTTCACCCTGCCCTACATATATTTTTTTTATTGAATTTATTTTAATTCATCGAATGTTACTTGAAACTTTTTAAAAAGCAGGTCAAAAGAAGTACTTAATTCATTTTCTATCTCTCCTCGCAGAAATTTGAATTTTTTTATAGGCTCAATAGTATTATTTACATTATACACAAAATCCAGAATCCAAAAAGAATCTGAAAAACTTGAAGCGTAATCAATAGTCGAAAGACCAAAAAAGACTTGGAATGGATTATACCACGTTTTCTATAGAAAGTGTATAAAACTTCTAGGTTGATTGTATTGACAAAATATAGACAAACTAATGGGGTTTATTGTTTTTTATAATACCTCATTGTATATAGCAATCAAAAACAACATCCTTATACACTAAACGTATTAATATTTTTGATTCTCTACAAATTGTTTAGAATATACTTCACTCAGGCAAAACAACGTTTGCCGGGTCAGCTAGTATATATGTATAAGTATTATGACCGGAATAACCTCCTAAACCGAAACCGAATCCTAAACTAGATAACCGATTTTTAAATTTTATTACCCCTGGTTTGCATTTATATTCAACTTAGGTTATAGGCAACATTAAAACTCCTGCTTTATATTTGAATTATTAAAATTTTAAAAACTTTTATTAATTGTGACAGAAAGATAACAAAACACTATGACAATTATTGATGTTTCTGGAAATTGAAAACTATTTCTTCCCCTCTGTACATTTTTACGCTTTCAATTATGTTTATAATTAATTTCAATTAAGGAATACATACCAATAATGAAATCAAAATCATAAATATTAAAATTACTCAAATTCTTAACAATTTAAAAAATCAATTTTTCATACCGGACATCGACCATGGCACATTCTAACATCGCATTCTATATAAAGAGCTGGAGAACCGGTAAATCTGAAGGTTTTCATATAAGCAAAGACCTGGAAAATAAAAATGATTAAAAATCAAATTTAGAAATTAGATTTCTAATAATCATTGACAAATATTTTTAGTAATTAATTACTTACCTGTGTTTCAAACACACCACTATCAGACCAAGAGCCTCTAAACCTTGATATAAGTTTGTCGTCTACTGGACAACTAAAAATTAAATATAATATGAATGTATTTGTAAAAAATAATAAAACAATTTTTAGTATTTTTTATAAAAATATTATTAACTTACCCATGTTCGTCTATCATTTGAATTCTTTTATTAGCTCCATTATGGGCGTAGCAATCGTTGACGACCAAATCAAAACCATCTAAAATAATAAAATTTTATTCTAAACATTTGGCTTTAAATATTTTTTTAGCATATAATTAATATGGAAATTATCATTTGTTCAAAAATTTATAAGAAAAAAGTTGTAAGTTTTAAGTTACTTAAACTGTAAAATAAATTTGTTCAAAATCGCAAAATTGTAAGTATTGAATGTTGCCCAATTTACAAAAGATTTCTTTGGTCATAAACCTAGATATATATTTCAACTTATTTTTTTTATTTGTTTTCTGGCTTACCATATTTGCTTCTCATATAAATAATTAAAGTTAAGGGGTCCCCGACCCTAACCGGCCCTGCAACACGAGCCCCTGTAGTTCCATAACCGCTCCTAATTTCCATATAACATTCTGGAGGTGATAAAGTGAAAACTACTGGATTTCCAGTAGCTACCCTAAAAAATAAAAAAATAGATAAAAATTATTATACAAAAAAAAACTAATAAATCCAAAAATTTTATATTTTAATAATTAATTTAATAATAATTAGATATTAAATTTATATTAGGAATATTAATATACAAATAATATGATGATTCTAAGAATAAATATATGAATTAAAATAGATTTTTTTTATTAAAATTTAAATATTTGAAATTCATATTAAAATTATATTTCCAACTATTTTTAGTTACTACTTGTGTTTTTAAAATATACTATTATATTTATATTA
Source organism: Ctenocephalides felis (assembly GCF_003426905.1). Taxonomy (NCBI): domain Eukaryota; kingdom Metazoa; phylum Arthropoda; class Insecta; order Siphonaptera; family Pulicidae; genus Ctenocephalides; species Ctenocephalides felis. The sequence continues at coordinate 15,163,377 of NW_020539727.1, read as the reverse complement.
AATAATTTTTAATACATTTTACTTCTAACTAATAGATCTATTGAATTTATGAGGCAATTCTGCCATAACAGAGCTCAATAAACAGATCTTATGCTTGTTTATTGGTAGTGAAAACCGTAAAAATGTCTATACTATTTATTCGAGTATTATTATATTTACAAATACTGTTATATACTCTCGTACTATTATATACACGAATACTATAACTCATTCACGTATTTTATTATATTTACAAACATTGTTATATACTCTCGTACTATTATATACACGAATACTATAACTCATTCACGTATTTTATTATATTTACAAACATTGTTGTATACTCTCGTACTATTATATACACGAATACTATAACTCATTCACGTATTTTATTATATTTACAAACATTGTTGTATACTCTCGTACTATTATATACACGAATACTATAACTCATTCACGTATTTTATTATATTTACAAACATTGTTATATACTCTCGTACTATTATATACACGAATACTATAACTCATTCACGTATTTTATTATATTTACAAACATTGTTATATACTCTCGTACTATTATATACACGAATACTATAACTCATTCACGTATTTTATTATATTTACAAACATTGTTGTATACTCTCGTACTATTATATACACGAATACTATAACTCATTCACTTATTTTATTATATTTACAAACATTGTTATATACTCTCGTACTATTATATACACGAATACTATAACTCATTCACGTATTTTATTATATTTACAAACATTGTTATATACTCTCGTACTATTATGTACACAGATACTCATTCTATAGTAATAATAGTAAAAACGTAATAATAGTACGAGAGTATATAACAGTGTTCGTAAATATGATAAAATTCGAGAATGAGTAGTAGTATTTGTGTATATAATAGTACGAGAGTATATAAAGTGTTTGTAAATATAATAGTACTCGAATAAATAATAGTATTCGTATATATAATAGTACGAGAGTATATAACAGTGTTTGTAAATATAATATAATACAAGAATAATTAATAGTATTTGTGTATATAATAGTACACAAATATAAGTTTAAACAAGCATAAGGTACCGTTGCCATGACGACGATGTGCTAAGAGCTTTGTTATGGCAGAATTGACCCGTTAATATTTGTTTTAGAGATTTCGTATTTAAAAATAATTAATAATCATTTTAATATGAAGTCTAAGGAAAAAACTTTGTTCTACATATTCCTCATTTTAGTAGTTTTTTTATAAATATGTAAATTATAATTTAGTATATTATTTTTACTTACTCTACGTCTAAAAAGGGAAAAGTAACAGTTTTCCAAAAGTCATAACCATATTCGCAAGTTACTTTAAAATGCTCATCAAATTCTTCCTCGATTAAAGGATTATACTGGACAGTCACTGTGTTCCACATGAAATTTTTCTAAAAAAAAAAATAACACACATATAAAAAAAATTCACACTCATTCAAATTATATAATAATGAAACATAATGTATATTAATAATAATATAAAGAAATACGAAAATGCGAACATTAATTAACATTAACTAATTTGTAATAAACGAGTTGATTTGTCTTGAATTTGGTAACAATACTTCTGAAAATATGATCGTTAAAATAATATTAATTTATCCATCGGCAAGCCTTAGTCAATAATATTTTTTTTAATAATGATTTTTAAATGACAATAATAATAACACACAAAAAAATCACACTAATTCAAATCAATAATAATAAAACATAATAAAAGACATGCAAAAAATTGCAGTACAATTATTCGAGCTTAGAAATCAAATTATTTTTAATCAGTTTAATTACCTTGAATTTGGTAACAATATTTATAGAAATATTTTTGTTAAAATAATATTTATTTATTCACAAGCAAGCCTTAGTAAATAATTTTTTTTAACACTGACAAAACACTAATAATAATTATTATTATTAAAATGACAATGATAATCAAAATTTAATATAAAAACATTCAAATTTATATTGAATTAAAATTAAAAATCACTTGGCTTCCATACAACTTGGCCTATCGCTTTGTGTAATTAAACAATTTTAATTATATAAATAATTCTAATATATAATGCTTTAGTTATCAAATAATTATCATTAAACATATATATGTATATGTGTATAAATTTATATTAATTTATTTTTTACCGTAGGATTTTTCCTATTGTCTTCATGATGTGTATTTTTGCCCAAAGTTCCACATCGATTTAGTTGGATATAAAATTCGTAGTAATCTCTTCCTGTTCCATTTATGTACATACAATCAGGATCATAGGCATAACCTGAAAAATACATTTATATTTATTAACTTCCCGAAGGAGAAGTTTATGTTTTCATCAAAAAATCCGAATCGCTAATTTTATGTTTTCTCGACGTTTCAAGCCATTCTGAATCGAATGAGACCAAATTTGGAAAAAGTATGTGTGTGTGTGTGGGTGTGTGTGTAGTGTGTGGTGTGTGTGTGAACAGATTTTTGCCGTAAATCGACGTTTTCTCCAAAACGGTTAGACCGATTTCAAAAATTTAAAAGCCATTTGATGTATCTCGATGAGGACTATCGTCTCTGAGTTTTGTGCGGCGATCGGCCGGGCCGTTTCTTTGTAAATTGCAGAAAAGTGAAAAATTTTTCGTCCACGTTTTAGCCCGGAATTCTGAATTGATTTCGAAAATTCAAAAACCGTTCGAAAGATATTGTTGGGAATCGTGCTGATTAGTTTTTGGTAAAGATCGGCCGGGCCGTTTTCTTGTAATAAAGTTTTTAAAAAAAATTTCGACGATTTTTATGATTATTTTTTGACGGTAGATACCACAGTCTTCTAGGTCATACTAAAATATTACGGCTCTACGACAACTGGTTCAGCTTTAAAAATTCGTCAAAGTTTGCAAAAATCAGTATGGTCTTTTTGGCATTTGTCAAAATTAGAATTTTGATCGACGTTTTCTCAAAAACGCCTGAACCGATTTCAGATATTAAAAAGCATTTGATGTATTTCGGTGAGGGCTATCGTTTCTCAGTTTTGTGCGACGATCGACCAAACCGTTTCTTTGTAATTTGAAAAAAAGTGTTGAACTTTTCGTCCACATTTACGCCCATCCTACCGAACCGATTTTAAAAAATCAAAAACTGTTCGAAAGATATTAGTTGGGAATGATGCTGATTAATTTTAGGTGAAAATCTACCGAGCCGTTTCTTGTAATTAACTGTTGAAAAAAAGTGTTAAATTTTCGTCCACATTTACGCCCATCCTACCGAACCGATTTTAAAAAATCAAAAACTGTTCGAAAGATATTAGTTGGGAATGATGCTGATTAGTTTTAGGTGAAAATCTACCGAGCCGTTTTCTTGTAATTAACTGTTGAAAAAAAGTGTTAAATTTTCGTCCACATTTACGCCATCCTACCGAACCGATTTTAAAAAATCAAAAACTGTTCGAAAGATATTAGTTGGGAATGATGCTGATTAATTTTAGGTGAAAATCTACCGAGCCGTTTTCTTGTAATTAACTGTTGAAAAAAAGTGTTAATTTTCGTCGACATTTAAGCTCATCCTACCGAACCGATTTTAAAATATCAAAAACTGTTCGAAAGATATTAGTTGGGAATGATACTGAATAATTTTAGGTGAAAATCTACCGAGCCGTTTTCTTGTAATTAACTGTTGAAAAAAAGTGTTAAATTTTCGTCGACATTTAAGCTCACCCTACCGAACCGATTTAAAAATATCAAAAACTGTTCGAAAGATATTACTTGGGAATGGTACTGATTAATTTTAGGTGAAAATCTACCGAGCCGTTTTCTTGTAATTAACTGTTGAAAAAAAAATTTAAGCCGATTTTCATGGAAATTTTTTTGGCGATATACATCATGGTCTTATAGAACTTACTGTAATATTACGGCCTAACGACAAGTAGTTTAATTTTAAAAATTCGTCAAAGTTTGCTAAAATTATTATCGTTTTTTTTAAAGTAGGATTAATGAAGTATATTATTTACACATTTTTTTGATTAAGTCGATTATTTACACATTTCGGGAAGTTCATGTAACTTGCCTCAAGGCTAAATACCAAACCAACTAGTTAAATTATATATTTGATTAATAAATTAATCATATGTATTAATAACATAAATCGAGAATTATAAACATATTAATTGATTTCTTTTCGAAATCTCAACTTTTGCTGATATAAGAAACGTTACAATCATAGCAATCGACTTTATAAACTGAATCATTGTACAATTTTTTGATTTTAATATCATTATGAAAGTTAAAAATCAAGAATAAAATCTTTTTTAGATAATATTTTGTTGAAGAAATAAAAATAATGCTACATACTGAAACCCTATGATTTATTTACCCTTATTACGCTTTTAGTTCTTACATTTTTATCATTTTGTTTTTGAACCAAAAAACGTTTTTATTAAAAAAAGTAATTTTTTTCTTGATTATTTCTAGGTTTGTCGAAAACCTTTTTTGTAAAAATGGTTTCATTTAAAATAAACGTTCACTAAAATGAAATTATAAATTACTTAAGATTTATTATTAAAAATAACTCAAGGTAAAGATTTACTGTTATTTGTACAGTAAATTACTGGAAATTTTAAATTCAAATGTCTGAACTAATTTTTTTTTATTAACTTTACGTATGCAAGTTATAGTAATAGCAAAAAAATCGAAAATGAAAATTTTTATATATCTTTACGTTTCAAAACCTTCTGAACATTTTGGCATTCCTTAGAAGAAATGGATGTATGTATGTGTATGTGTGCGTGTATGTATGTATGTTCGGATACAAATAGTCGACGATTTCGGGAACACGGATCAACCGATTTGAATAATCCAAAAAAACATTCGATTCGTATTGATAAGGACAGGTGCTGATTAGTTTTTGGCGAAGCAGGTCTAGCTGTTCCGAAGATACGGGGCAAAAAGTGCTGAAAACGGTAACTCAGTTTTTAAGATTTGAATAATTCAAAAAACATTTTATTTGTATTGACTAAATGAAGAACTGTTCAAATTTTTGGAAAGGCAGGTCCAACGACTTTGGAGATATGGAGGAAAAAGTAAAAAAATGAGCCATTTGGCGGTCAAATATGATCATTAGACATATGCACATCAAATTATCAGATATTTTATAGAGATTTTAACAATAAGTATTAATTTTGTTTACATTCCTATGAATTCCGTTACAATGTTTATTCGTTAGACGGCGACGCGGCGCTTACGCGCTTCGATATTTCGTCTTGATGCGGTTAAAGCAGTACGATTGCTTTGAAAAAAAGTTCATAATTTCCAAAATATTTCAAAATAAATGATTTAAGATAGAATGATTTAATATGGTTCGAAATTCTATTAAGTTTCAAATCATTGATCAACTTTTATTGATTTTTATTTTTAATTACTCGAATTTTGAGTTGCGGTACGGGAAGTTCCAGCAATTTGCCTTAAGGCACGATACCCTAATTGCCTTAAGACAGAATTCCACTTACAGCTAGTTTCTATCTTGTTTGCTAAATTTATTTATCATCCAGGAGGCCTTGGACGTCTGGACAAAAACCTGTAAATGTGCAGCAAATTTCTAGAAATAACCTTAAGAAAGATTTATTTTAATACTCCTATGTTTTATAGTAAAAAAACGCTAAGATCGCAAATAATAGGTTGTCAAATATCTCCCTTCCGCCTTTTTGTATTAAACCAAGAGCAAAAAAGCGGAAGGAAGATATTTGACAACCTAATATAAACCTAATCCATAGTGTAGTCCCAAATTCGATCAATACTTCGGCCAGATCGATATCAAGCAGTATAATATTATTTATGAGTAATCATGCTTGTTGTAATCTCTCGCTAAATTTCCATGACAACCATCGAGGATAATTTCTATATTATACAGTACTCCATATGATATGATATCTATCTATTATTTTTATTTGTTGAATTGAAATGTGAACCAGTGAGACTGATTATGAGAATGTCGAACAGCAATTGTTTTGGCACGGTTGGTCATCAGGACAGAACCTGGAAAGAGAATCAAATCAAGTCGACTGTCGTCTTCACTTGATAACAACTTTGTTAACAAGTGGAACAATACAAGACATGTAATGTTACGAATATAACACAATCATATGAGAATAATTCTGCGACAAGAGTTAAGTAAGCGAATGCAACGACGACGACGAGGATAATAGACACAGAGTTGGTGCTACTTTTTATTACTCTCAATTTTTCTGACAAATGTGAGGCAGAATTGGATATTTTTTGGAATAATGGTTTTGTAGCAGCCGAATATAGCAATTTTTTATGGACAGAGTTGGTGCGACTTTTTATTACTCTCAATTTTCCTGAGGCAGAATTGGATGTTTTTCTGGAATAATGGTTTTGTAGCAGCCGAATAAAGCAATTTTCTATGAAATATGTTATATGGACTTAGGGTTGGTGCTATTTGTTCTATGCTGTCTCTAACTATTTTCTGTGAACAGATTAGCTAGATGTAGATTTGCTGCGATTATTTGAAGGTTTTCAGAAATCGGAAAAGCCTTTGAAAACCGAGAAAAGTCTCCATGACCCTGGAAAATTCTTTAGAACAAAGCCTCTGGAAATCTGACAAAGCCTTCAGAATCGAGAGAAAGTCTTCAGAAACCGGACGAAGCCTTCGGGAAACCGGACAAAGCCTTTGAAAATCGAACGAAGCCTTCGGAAACCGGACAAAGCCTCCGAAAACCGGACAAAGTCTTCGAAAATTAGACAATTTCCTCAGAAAAACCGGAAGAAGCCTTCAAAAACTGGACAATGTCTTAGAAACCGGATAAAGCCTCTAGAAACCGGACAAAGTCTTCGAAAACCGGACAAAGCCTTTGAAAATCGAACAAAAAGCCTTCAGAAATCGGACAAAGCCTTCGAAAACCGGACAAAGCCTTCGGAAATCGAACAAAAAGCCTTCAGAAATCGGACAAAGCCTTCGAAAACCGGACAAAGCCTTCAGAAACCAGACAATGTCTTTAGAAACCGAACAAAGAATTCAGAAACCGGACAAAGCCTTCGGAAACCGGACAAAGTCTTTAGACACCGGACAAACCCTTCGGAAACCGGACAAAGCCTTTGGAAACCGCACAAGGCCTTCGGAAATCGGACAAACCATTAGGAAACCAAACAAAATCTCTGGAAACCGAAAAAAGCCTATGGACAAAACCTTTGGAAACAATGGACCTTTGGACAATGTCTTGAGAAGCCGGACAAAGCCTTCGAAAACCGGGCAAAGCTCTGGAAAACCGGAAAAATCCTTTGGAAACCGGACAAAGTCTTTTGAAACCGGACAAAGCTTTCGGAAACCAGACAAAACCTTTGGAAACGGGACAAAGCCTTCGAAAACTGGATAATAGCTTCAGAATTCGGACAAGACCTTTGAAAACCTGACAAAACTTTAGGAAACCGGACAAAGCCTTCGGAAACCAAACAAAGCCTCCGAAAACCGGACAAAGTCTTCAGAAATCGGACAAAAACTTCGAGACAAAGCCTTTGGAAACCGGACAAAGCCTCAAAAAACCGGACAAAGCCTATAAAAAACCTTCAGAAACTTCACAAAGTCTTTAAAGACTGAACAAATACGCAACACATTCAAGACTTATTTTGTTTATTTTTTAATCAGCTAAGACGTTTCTTCATATTCACGTTTCTTCAGTACAAAAGTTTCACATTTGTTATTTGATTTCTTCAATAATATTACAACAAAACGAGAAAACTTGTACCAGCTCCAAATCTAGCACACTTTATGAAAAAAAGAAATATTACAATTATGGAAATAGAAACATTAACATACATACATACTTGGATGCATTAGTTTATATAAACATACATGCATAAATGCATAGACGATGTACCAGACAGGAAAAATAATAGAAATATTGTATGCACTAGTTAATGCATTTCAATATTGACAGAATTGATGACTTATATGATAAGAAGAAAAATTATTATCAGAATGGAATTTATTAAAAAAAACTGATCATGTGAAATATTTTCTACATAAATAAGGAATAGTATTTATAAAAGCCTGGATTCTAAAGCAATATCTAAACTAGTCTTAAGGCAAATTGCTGGAACTTCCGGATCAAAAATTATTATTTTTTTAAAAACGATTAACATTTTTGAATAAAAATTACTATGAAAAAATTAGATTTTTGAGAAACAATAAATTTTTGACAAAAATTCACTTTTTTTGAAAAAAGACTTTTTGAAGATAAATTTATTTTGACATATTTTGGAAATTCAGAACCTTTTTTCAAAGCAATCGTACTGCTTTAACTGCATAGAGGCAAAATGTCAAAGCGCGTAAGCGCCGCGTCGCCCTCTAACGAATAAACATTCTTACGGAACCCATAGGAATGTAAACAAAATTTATACTCATTGTTAAAATCTCTATGAAATATCTGATAATTTGATGTGCTACGTGTGTTCAAAAAGTACCCGGAATTACTAATAATAAATTTCGCGGGTCTGGAGTGTCTGATTGTCAAAATTTTTTTTTATTGTGTTGGTACATGCCCCTAAAGTATGATGAAATTTTCAGCTATATTCACTGTTTACTTTGTCTGTGGTAGTCGCTAAGGTTCCGACGTGTTTTTCTGAGCTCGGCGATTTTACAATGGAAGAATTGAAAAGTCAAAGAATTGTATTAAATTTGCGTAAAAAAAATGAAATAAAGTGTTGCAAAGTGCAAAAATTCACCAGATATGGCTCCGTGTGACTTTTTCCTATTCCCAAAGTTGAAGAGACCCATGAAAGGACGGCGGTTTCCTCGATGAAGAAAATCGCTGAGAGTGCTCAAGGACATATCAAAAAGTGAATATCAAGGGTGCTTCGAAAATTGGAAAAAACGCTGGCATAAGTGTATATATCTGGGGGGGACTACTTTGAAGGGGACCACATTAATGTAGACGAATAAATAAATATTTTTTTGAAAAAACGAAAATTCCGGGTACTTTTTGAACAGACCTTGTATGTCTAATGATCATTTTTAACTGCCGAATGGCATTTTTTTTACTTTTTTCATTAGATCTCCGAAACCACTAGATCTGCCTTCATGAAAAATAAGTTGTTCATCTTGTTGATACAAGTAAAACGTTTTTTAAATTACTCAAATCGGACGCTCCGTTCTCTTAAAACCTGAGTTACCGTTTTTGCCACTTTTTGCCCCATATCTTCGGAACAGCTGGACCTGCCATTGCCAAAAATCAAAAATCGCGCATCTTCCTATCAATAGGAATCGAATGTTTTTTGAACCATTCAAATCGGTTGATCCGGCGCCCGAAAACGTTGACGAAAAATTGTATCCGCACATACATACATACACGCACACACACACATACATCCATTTTTTCTAAGGTATGCCAAAATGTTCTGAAGGTTTTAAAACGTAAATATATATAAAAATTTTCATTTTTTATTATTTTGCGATTACTATAACTTGCCCTACGGGAAGTTAATAAACATTAGAAAATGTGGATAACAAACTAATGGTGTATGGCAAATTGCTGGAACTTTCTATACTGTATATTAAAATGGTGAATTTGATGAAAATATTGCTAAAATGTCGTTTTTCCTGTTTCTTTTTATTTAATTACAATATTTATTACAACTCTTTAATAATTTAACATCCAGCAATAATAATAAATAATAATATAAATTTAAATAAAAAGAGTACAAAATAAAGAATAGTATTTTCATTAAAATGATATCCGTAGTATGATGATCTAATATAAAATAAAAGCAAATAATAATAATAATGATAAAATTAATAAATAGAATAAATAAAATGTCTGAATAATAAAATAATACTAGAAAAACAATAAAGTGGAATAAAAACAATACTATGAAAGATAATAATGAATATAACAAAATAACAATATTAAAAATAATAAGATAATGACAATAACAATAACAATAATAATACGTTTAAAAATTTCCTGAAAATTTAATAATTACTTACCGGCTGAGTATAGAAGTCCAGTAAATGATCCATTGAAGCCTACACGAATTTTCATGTAATCATCTTGACATTCTGCTTCGATATCTAAAATAAAAAGAAGAAATAGCAATGTTTAATTTTATGATTTAATTGAAAGCGAGATTCTCAGTATCAAAATAAACAGTTGAAAATTTTGTATAAATATCCGAATATAAATTTCGGTTGATTAAATCGATTATTACAGGTATCGAGAATTTTTTTTGCAACCTTAAGGGTCACAACTCGTGTGAAATTTTCAAAAAATCGAATTTTCAATTTTTCCATATTTCGGTATTTTCCATATTACACCTTTAAAAATAACATATTAAAATTTCAAAACGATATCTCAAATAGTTTTTGAGTTACAGCCATTTAAAAAGTATACATATAGTATACAGTACAACGATCATTTTATCTCTAAACACGTTTTTCTCGAAACAGCATTTTCCGAATTTGCTGCAGCGATTACTCAAAAACAAATGATTCGATCACTATCAATTTTTTTTACATGTTCTATATTTAGTTCTCCGTAAAATGAATTATCGATTTTTTAATCGAATCAAAAATCGAATTTTGGCAGTCCAAAAACGATCAAAATTTTGGGTAAAATTTGACTTTTTTTCTAAAAACGCCGTCATTTTGTCAATTTTTGTTTTTTTTTCTTTATTGTAGGTCATTTTACAGACAATATTATCTAGTTTAACAAGTTTTTTTTTTAATTTCATCTATGTAGAAGGCTGGAATCACTGCAGTAGTGAAGGGCCTTTGGAGATCGACGATAACTTAAAAAATATTTAATTTTTTTCTTCAAAAATTTTACTATGTATTCTTAAAACATGTGTAAATATATTCTTAAAATTTTGAAATGATTGATAAAGTATTTTTTTTAATTTAAATTCCCAAAAATCACCTTTTTTTGGCGGTTACACTAGTTGTGTCCGGTAAGGCAAAATGCCACTTTCCATTAGAACAGTAATCACTCTTATTAAATTATTAAAATATAATAAACATGCATAGCAAATTTTTTTGTTTTTATTGAATTACAATCTGTCTTTACAAAATGGAAGACATTCAGTAATTTCGATGATATATGAAATATTAAACCTTAGATCTAAAAGGTTACCCAGTAGTAAGCCTATTCAATTTTGATGTATTGAATTTAAATAATGTGATTATATAGAGTAAACTTAAAAATAAAATAATCGATGAGGTAAATGAGTATAAATTGCGAATTATAACAACAAATTAAAAAAAAAGACAAAACTAATAAACTAAACATAATAAAAATAAATAAAAATATAAATAAACAACTAAATGAGTAGTACTGCTAATTAGAATGAATATATTAGATATTTATGTGGAGGTCAAGGTCGGATCCGTTGAGGGGGCATAGCAAATTGGTATATTTATTTTTCTACTCACGTTGCCACCCTGGTATTATAAACCGATACCGCCTATAATCCCTCTCCCAGCCCTCAACGCAGCAGCATGTGGCGGAGCCCTCCATAGTTGCTCTAAGGAACTCCCGCCTCCCGGTATCAGCTCCAGCTACAGCTCCAACTCCTG
>NW_020539727.1:15121669-15150793 GCF_003426905.1 Ctenocephalides felis | reverse complement strand
CAGAATTATTAACTTCCCGTAGGGTAAGTTATAGTAATCGTCCAAAAATCGAAATCAAAATTTTTACATTTCTCGCGTTTTGAGAGGTTTCTGAACATTTTGGCGCATACTTCAGAAAAAATGGATGGTGTGTGTGTGTGTGTGTGTGTGTGTGTTGTTTTTATGTCCGCTTTTTTTCGTCCACGTTTTCGGGCGCACGGATCAACCGATTTGAATGGTTTTAAAAAACATTCGATTCCTATCGATAGGGAGATGTGCTGATTAGTTTTTTGCAAAGGCAGGTCCAGCCGTTACGGAGATATGGAGCAAAGAGTGCAAATAATAGAAAGCGAGTTTTTGAGAGAACGGATCAACCGATTTGAATGGTTTAAAAAACATTCGATTCCTATTGATAGGGAGATGTGCTGATTAGTTTTTGGCCAAGGTAGGCCCAGAGGTTTTGGAGATACCGAGCTAAATTTAAAAAAAATGGCTGTTTTTGAGAGAACTAAGCGTCCGATTTAAATGATTCAAAGAACTTTCTGCTTTTTTCAACAAAACAATTGATTTTGGAAAAAAAAATTTTTTGTTTCTAATTTTTTTTCAAAAATTTTTTTTTGTAATTTTGGACTAAAAATTCAAAAAATCACCCAAGCTAAGCACAGTCTAAGCGCCACTCTGGTAGAAATGTTTACGCAAGTGCGTTTAGACTGTTTGTGTACTGGAGCACTTTTTCAATTTTGTGAAATTATTGAAAAATGTGAAAATGCCGCCAAGCTGAGCACAGTATAAGTGAAAATGTCGCAAAGAATTATTTGCAAATGCGTTTAGACTGTGACTATGCGGGAGCACTTTTTCAATTTTGTGTAAATTTGGCAACTATTTTTTTTTTGGAATTTGATTCGAAATGAAATGACGATTGTTAATGTTCTGGAGATGATGAATTGATTTATTTATAATTAACTTTCCATAGGGTAAGTAATCGCAAAAAAATCGAAAATGAAAATTTTTATATATCTTCACGTTTCAGAGGTTTCTGAATATGTTGGCATACCTTGGAGAAAATTGATGTATGTGTGTGTGTGTGTGTGTGTGCGTCCATGTGTGTGTGTTCGGATACAAATTTTCGTCGACGATTTCGGGAACACGGATGAAGCAATTTGAATAATTCAAAAAACATTCGATTCGTATTGATAAGGAGACGTGCTGATTAGTTTTTGTCAAAGGCAGGTCTAGCCATTCCGAAGATATGGGGCAAAAAGGGCCAAAAACGGTAACTCAGTTTTTAAGAGAACGGAGCGTCCGATTGGAATAATTCAAAAAACATTTTACTTATATTGACAAGATGAAGATTTGATCAAATTTTCATGAAGATAGGTCTAGCGGTTTCGGAGATCTAGTAAAAAAAAACTAAAAAAAATAACATTTGGCGGTCAACAATAATCATTAGACATTACACATATGCATATCAAATTATCAGATATTTTATGAGATTTTAACAATAAGTATAAGTTTTGTTTACATTCCTATGGGTTCCGTACCAATGTTTTTCCGTTAGACAGCGACGCGGCGCTTACGCGCTTTATATTTTGTCTCTATGCAGTTAAGGCAGTACGATTGCTTTGAAAAAAAGTTCAGATCTTCCAAAATATGTCAAAATGAAGATAACATTTTTTCCAAAAAAAATTTTTACAAAAAAAAATTGTTTAAAAATTTTTTTTAAAAAAAAATTTTTTTTTCAAAAAAAATAATTTTTTGTCCAATTTAAAATTTCTAAAAAATCTTATTTTTTCGAAGTAAAATTTTTTTCAAAAATGTTAATCGTTTTTAAAAAAATAATAATTTTTGGCACGGGAAGTTCCAGCAATTTGCCTTAAGGCACGATGCCTTAATTGCCTTAAGACAGAATTCCACTTACAGCTAGTTTGCAAATGCGTTTAGACTGTGACTATACGGGAGAAACTACAAATATTTGATCACAAACCATTCATCAAAATATTTAATCTATTACACTTACTAAATTAAAGCTACAAAAACATCCTCACACACACACTTAGCTCTTTTTTTTTAATCAATCTGTCCCTTATGATTCATATACCCGTTGCCTCCGCTCTCGCCTCCGTACCGTTTTCCCGTTCCTCCTCCACCAGCTCCTGATTTGCTCCTCAATTTGGCGCAGGCCACCAGGAGGCAGGCCGTCACTGCTCCGAAGCAGGCACAGAGGGACGCCAGGGCTGCACTCAGGACCGACGTCCTTACACATGTCTGGTTGGGGGCTGGAGTCGAAGAATTCGACCCTGGTGATAGAAATAGAGGTAAATAAATTTTGTTATTTTATTAACTTCCCGAAGAAGAAGTTTATGTTTTCATAAAAAAATCCGATTCGCTAATGTTATGTTTTCTCGACGTTTCAAGCCATTCTGAATCGAATGAGACCAACATTTGGAAAAAGTATGTATGTGTGTATGTGTGTATGTGAACAGATTTTTTGCCGTAAATCGACGTTTTCTCAATAACGGTTGGACCGATTTCAAAAATTTAAAAGCCATTCGATGTATATCGGTGAGGACTAGCGTTTGTCAGTTTTGTGTGACGATCGCCCGAGACGTTTCTTTGTAAATAGCAGAAAAGTGAAAATTTTTTCGTCCACGTTTTAGCCCGCAATTCTTAATCGATTTTGAAAATTCAAAAACCGTTCGAAAGATATTGGTTGGGAATCGTGCTGATTAGTTTTTGGTAAAGATCGGCCGGGCCGTTTCCTTGTAATAAAGTTTAAAAAAAAAATTTCGGCGATTTTTATTATAATTTTTTTGACGATAGATACCATAGTCTTTTACTTACTAAAATATTACGGCCCTACGACAACTCGTTTAGCTTTAAAAATTCGTCAAAGTTTGCAAAAATCAGTATGGTCTTTTTGGCATTTGTCAAAATTAGACCTTTGATCGACGTTTTCTCAAAAACGCCTGAACCGATTTCAGAAATTTAAAAGCCATTTGATGTATCTCAATAAGGACTATCGTTTGTCAGTTATGTGAGACGATCTGCCAAACCGTTTCTTGGTAATTTGAAAAAAAGTGTTAAACTTTTCGTCCACATTTAAGCTCAAACTACCGAATCGATTTCAAAAAATCAAAAACTGTTCGAAAGGCATTAGTTGGGAATGATACTGATTAGTTTTAGGTGAAAATCTACCGAGCCGTTTTCTTGTAATTAACTGTTGAAAAAAAAATTTAAGCCGATTTTTATGGAATTTTTGTTAGCGATATATATCATGGTCTTATAGAACTTACTGTAATATTACGGCCTGACGACAAGTAGTTTAATTTTAAAAATTCATCAAAATTTGAGAAAATGAGTAGTTTTTTTGACGTTTGTTAAAATGAAAATTAGATGATTTACTTGGTATAGAGTGTTCGTTCGTTTTCAATAATGTGTAATAAATCCACTCGAAATACTTTTAATCACTCATAAATTAATTTGTTTATTGTTGATTAAATAGATTATTTACACATATCGGGAAGTTCATGTAACTTGCCTCAAGGCTAAATACCAATACCAATTAGTTTGGATTAATTTTATATAAAAATAATGTAGTAAACTTTGTTAAAAAAGCAAAACATTTATCATAAAATATTTTCACCAAATAATAATTCTTCTGCATTCTAATTTTTTCTTTTGCTATTTCCATTCGAGAATTAATATTATATCGGGTAGTTCGATTAGCATATTATTACTTTTACACAATTATATAATCGTGTAAAAGTAATAATATAATACTAAATATTTTTTGTTGCTTAAATACATTTGACGTCACTGATATATTATACACTCTAAAGTTATTTCAGGCTATGGAAAAATCAGATCAAATGTATTTTGTTTCGCGTATTGTATATTCCTGATTTACGGCCAAAGATTGTCGTAGTAGAAATATGACCCCTTACTATTCAATAAATTATACATTGGAGCTATTCACACTTGAACACAATTTCATTGTTCTGTATCTTCGAAGTAATATTCTTGTATTTTCTGAAAAAAAACGTATACTTAAAAGGTCATAAAACTGTCTGTCAGACGAGAAAGCGACAGCTTCCTTCCCAAAGCAAAAACGCAGTAACATATTTAGTACCAGTTTAGGGAAGTCGGATATGACAAATCCTGTGAAACAACTCCACTCGGATCCACTCCGAGAGAGGAGTTGTATCTGAGTGATAACTCCGGAGTGAGTTACCCATCTATATTTTATATTAATGGTATTTAACTAATTTGTTTTTTTTTGTGCAGATTGTATCTTTTACCCACCGTCTCTAGTGCTCTGGTCATCATCAGTTTCTCCTTCGCCTTCTTGCAGGACTCGAAGTGCTTGGAAAAGGCTGATGTTTTCTGATAATTTATTACTATTGTCCTTGCTGGTGCCATCACCACCATTACCATCTGATAATGGTGATTGTCCTTGATCAGAAGTTGGTGGTATGGAGGTCGTGGAACCGATGAGGGAACGTTTTTGCAGAATTTTGGTGTTTCTCCAGTGACAGGGCTGAGTCTAAGGAATAGAGGTCAGTGAAATATTTATTGAAGTAAAACTTCTTTAGGCGCGATATGGGTGTAAAAATTCATTAGGCGCGACACGGGTGTAAATCCGTACAAATGCAACGAAAACGCCAACGTGTAGTTGAACACTACGACGCCGTAAGCGCTGATGTCGCGAGTATCCACTCCCGTCATGTCATGCGTAAGTCGAGCGCTAAACCCTATATGAACTTGCATTAATTGAATCACGTTTTTTTTACAAAAGAAGAGGTTGCTGTATTATGTCCTCATGGAATAAGACTTTTCTTGTGTCATGGAATATAATAAATTTATATTGAATCTCGGTGAAGACAAAATAATATCTACTGCCACGGATATTTATGTAGGTTGCCATGCGACATATCAACAATCATACATTCGTCAGCAGTTTCACAAAAATCGGTTTTTGATACCGGGGCTTTGCCGTATGAAATAATTTTAGTTCTGAATAAATTTTACATAATAACAACTAATATTGATGTGAGTGATGGCTTAGCTAATGGTTGTGTAGGAAAATTAGTGTACATGGAACGTGGCGATAATGATGAACTTCTACGTTTATGGTTTGAATTTCCTGGTAAGATAGGTAACAAAATTAGGAAGAAAGCTTTACATCATATTCAAACTCTTATTATCAGTAGGACAGCTGTGCCGATGCTCAGGAGATCTTATTATTATTAAAAGATGATTTTTAAAATTCAAATATGATGTTTTTTTTATTTTTATCTTAATTGCCTACTCATACAATATTAAAAGTTTTACTTCAATCGCGTGTGATCCTTACGCGCACTCTTTTTTAATATATATATATATATATATATATATATACATATATATATATATATATATATATATATATATATCTTCAACAATGTTTCAACGTCGAAAAAACTATCAAGATATATATCTTATATATAAAAATGGAGCTCTCGATAAAATGATCCGCTAAAACTCGAAAACGGCTAAACCGATTTGGCCAGTCTTAGTCTTGAAAAATTCGTGCTAATCAGTAAGTTGTCGGAAAGGTGAGGTATTATTTCAAAATCGCGTAGAAACTTTACATTTTTAATTTTAAAGTTATTGTAGAAGCGTAATTTGAATAAAACAATGGACGGTGGCTAATACGTCAAATGTCAAACGTTTTTGACAGATGATGGTTCATTACGTTTAACAGGATGTTTTACGTGAATATTATTTAATTATGATTAAATTGTAGTAAGTAATTTTGTTAGTAGTTTTATTTATATACAAAAACGTTTTGATGTAAACAAATTGACGGCTTAAAATATATTTTAAAAATATAAAGCGTTGTAATACAGTTATGAAATTATAGGATGTTATTTCTTAATATTCGTACTAAATTATAAAAATATGAAATCAAATGTTTCTAACAGAAGAAACTAAAAAATTGCAATGCACACTTGCATATTCTTTTTTTATTAGTTGCGAATCGACGGTTGGATATGATATGAGAAGTACTTTTGAAAAATGTTTTAAAAATATACAATATTATACTAGAGCTATGAAATTTTAGTATGTTATTACCTAATATATGTACTCAATTATAAAAATATAAAATCAGATATGTTTCTAACAAAATAAGCTATAAATGTGCAATTTTGTCAACAAATGCACTCTTGCGGTTTGATGAGTATTTTGAAAAATATTTAAAAATATAAAACGTTATACTAGAGGTACAAAATTTTAGTATGTTATTTCTTAATATGTGTACCAAATTATAAAAATATAAAATCACACATTTCTGTAATTCAGTAAAATCATGTAATAGGGCTGCAAGTTTTACTACAAACTCAATAATATCAACTTTTTTGAAATGTTAATATGAAAATGCATTTTTGGCACTCTTTTTTTGCAAATCATATTTTTCTCAAACACGGTGCTTTGAAAGATCTAATTTGTACAATTATATACTCATTGGTATTTATAAAACTGGTAAATATTTATAAAATTGGTAAATATATACTTGGATCGGACTATTATACCATGTTTTCTGTAGAAAGTGTATAAAATATCCAGTCTGATTGTATTGACAAAATATAGACAAACTAATAGAGTTTATTGTTTTTATAATACCTCATTGTATATAGCATTCAAACAACACATCCTTATACACTTAAAGTATTAATATTTTTGATTCTCTAGAATATATCTTACTTAGCAAAACAACGTTTGCCGGGCCAGCTAGTTAAGGAATAAATACTAATAATAAAATCAAAATCATAAATATTAAATTTGCTCAAATACTATTATATAACAATTTAAAAAAATCAATTTTTCATACCGGACATCGACCATGGCACATTCTAACATCACATTCTATATAAAGAGCTGGAGAACCGGTAAACCTAAAAGTTTTCATATAGGCAAAGACCTGGAAAATAAAAATTATTAAAAATCAAATTTAGAAATTAGATTTCTAATAATCATTGACAAATATTTTTAGTAATTAATTACTTACCTGTGTTTCAAACACACCACTATCAGACCAAGATCCTCTGAACCTTGATATAAGTTTGTCATCTACTGGACAACTGAAAATTAAATATATTTTGAATTAATTTGTAAAATATTAAAATCATTTTTAGTATTTTTTATCAAAAAATTATTAACTTACCCATGTTCATCTATCATTTGAATTCTTTTATTAGCTCCATTGTGGGCGTAGCAATCGTTGACGACCAAATCAAAACCATCTAAAATAATAGATTAAATTTTTTTAAATTTGGTTTTAAACATTTTTTTAGCATACAATTAATATGGAAATTATCATTTGTTCAAAAAGTTATAACAAAAAAGTTGTAATTTTTAAGTTACTTAAACTGTAAAATAAATTTGTTCAAAATCGCAAAATTGTAAGTATTGAATGTTGTCCAATTTCTAATAGATTTCTTTGGCCATAAACCTAGATATATATTTCAACTTATTTTTTTTTGTTTGGTTTTCTGGCTTACCATATTTGCTTCTCATATAAATAATTAAAGTGAGAGGGTCCCCGACCCTAACCGGCCCTGCAACACGAGCCCCTGTAGTTCCATAACCGCTCCTGATTTCCATATAACATTCTGGAGGCGATAAAGTGAAAACTACTGGATTTCCAGTAGCTACCCTAAAAATAAAAAAAATAAAAAATACATAAATATTATTATACAAAAAAAACAAAACTAATAAATCCAAAAAATTTATATTTTAATAATTAATTTAATAATAATTAGATATTAAATTTATATTAGCAATATTGATATTGATATTGATATTGATATTAAAATAACACGATGATTCTAAGAATAAAAATATGAATTATAATTTATTTTTTATTGAAATTTAAATATTTGAAATTCGTATTAAAATTATATTAACTAGTATTTTTCCTTGCTACTTGTATTTTTAAAATATACCATTATATTCATATCAAATAATTTTTAATACATTTTACTTCTAACTAACAGTTCTATTGAATTTATTAGGCAATTCTGCCTTAACAGAGCTTATAGCACAGCGTTGTCACAGCAACGCTAATTTATGCTTGTTTATTGGTACCAGAAACTGTGAAAATGTCTATATTTGAAAATGTCTGTATTGGTAGTGAAAACTGTGAAAATGTCTATCTATTTTCCATGCGATTGGACGTATTTTACATATAAACAAACAAAAAATCTTATGATAACTGCACCATCGAAGATTCTGTTATCATAAGATTTTTTCTTAGCAAATATATAGACATTTTGACAGTTTTCACTACCAATGAACAAGCATAAGTTAGCGTTGCCATGACGACAATGTGCCATGAGCTCTGTTATGGCAGAATTGTCTTATTAATATTTGTTTTAGAGATTTCGTATTTAAAAATAATTGATAAATCATTTTAATATGATGAAGTCTAAGGAGAAATCTTTGTTCCACATATTCCTCATTTTAGTAGTTTTTTTTATAAATATGTATAGTATAATTTAGTATATTGTTTGTACTTACTCTACATCTAAAAATGGAAATGTAACAGTTTTCCAGAAGTCATAACCGTATTCGCAAGTTACTTTAAAATGTTCATCAAATTCTTCTTCAATTAAAGGATTGTACTGGACCGTCACTGTGTTCCACATGAAATTTTTCTAAAAAGAAAATAACACACATATAAGAAAATTAACATTAAATTAAATCAATAATAATAAAACATAATGTAAAGAAATACAAAAAAATGCAGTTCAGTTTATCATTAATTAACATTAACTAATTTGTAATAGACAAATTGAATTGTCTTGAATTTGGTAACAATACTTATAGAAATATGATCGTTAAAATAAAATTTATTCGTTTACAAGCAAGCCTTAGTCAATAATATATTTTTTACATAATTATTATTAAAATGATAATGATAATCAAAATTTAATATAAAAACATTTAAATTCATATAGAATTAAATTAAAAGTCAATTGGCAACCATAAAACTTGGTCTATCGCTTTGTCTAATAAAACAATTTTAATTATATAAATAATTCTAATATAATGTTTTAGTTATCATATAACTATCATTATATATATATATATATGTATATATATATATATATATATATATATATATATACGTATAAATTTATATTAATTTATTTTTTACCGTAGGATTTTTCCTGTTATCCTCATGATGTGTATTTTTGCCTAAAGTTCCACATCGATTTAGTTGGATATAAAATTCGTAGTAGTCTCTTCCTGTGCCATTTATGTACATACAATCAGGATCATAGGCATAACCTGAAAAATACATTTATATATTTATGATTAAATATTTATTTAATGAAAAAGAAACATATTTTAACAACAAGTTTTGGTCATCGTCAATAACAATTTCTTCTAATCGATGTATATTTAGGGGCCAGGTCTTCGGTAAAATAGACGATCCTTCTTTCTTGGTACCAAAAACTGTAAATATGTCTATATATGTTATAAATGTATAAAATCACAAAGATGCAGTTATGATAACATTTCTTTGGCGAAATACGCCTTATCGTACAGCGAATAGATTTTCACATTTTTTGGTACGAAGAAAAAAGGATAGCATTAGCGTTGCCATAACAACGTTTTGTTATCATCTATTCTACCAGAGAATTAGCCCCTAAATATCCTTTCATATATTAAAATACTAGTCTAATCGACGGTTATTCTTGTAAATTATAAACTAATCGGGCATGGCATCGTGCCTTAAGGCAAATCGAATGTTTTTTGAATTATTGAAATCGGTAGACCCGTGTTACCGAAATCGTCGACGATAATTTGTATCCGCACACACACATGCACACAACATACACACACATGCACAAACACACACACACATGCACACCACATACATATATTTTTTTCTAAGGTTTGCCAAAATGTTCAGAAACTTCTGAAACATAATGATATATAAAAAAACTCATTTCCGATTACTATAAATTACCCTAAGGGAAGTTGAAAATTAGAAATATTGAATTTATGTAGATCTCAAATCTTAAAAATATGTACTGAAATTTGATTTTTAGGCAGATTGCCAAAAATCTGTATATTATCTCTAAAGATCTGTAGAAACAAATACCAGTCTTTGATTTCGCAGAGGATTTCTCTAAATCGGGTAAACCGATTTTAAAAATTTAAAAGCCATTCGATGAAACTCGGTAAAGGTTTTATACGACTAAGCAGTTTCTTAAGTATTATTGGTATGCTCATAGAAGGCATTGATAAGTTGGCAAGAAAAAAGTAGCACCAACTCTGTGTCTATTATCCTCGTCGTCGTCATTGCATTCGCTTACTTAACTCTTGTCGTAGAATTATTTTCATATGATTGTGTTACATTCGTGATACGTTGTATTGTGCCTTGTATTGTTCCACTTGTTAACAAAGTTGTTATCAAGTGAAGACGACAGTCGACAGTCGACTTGATTTGACTCTCTTGCCAGGTTCTGTCCTGATGACCAACCGTGCCAAAACAATTGCCGTTCGACATTCTCATAATCAGTCTCACTGGTTCACATTTCAATTCAACAAAAAAATAGATAGATAGATATCATATCATATGGAGTACTTTATTATTAGTCCAGTCATTTGGTGCAAAAAAGGCTGTTGCCCGTACAGTACTCCGGGAATTCTGAAAATTGGCAATGTTATAGATTTCGAGGTGCTCTTTACGAAAATCAACTTTGCCACCTCAAGTTGCCGCCTCGAAATCTATGAGATTACCAATTTTCAGAATTCCCGGAGTACTGTACCGGCAAAACGACAAAATGACTGGACTATATGTCGTTAGTTAATTTCCAAAGAATCCACAATCGGTGTAATATAGAAATTATTCTCACTGGTTGACTTACAAATAAGATCACAAGTAGCATGTATTTATTGCGATTTCCTGATACAAACGTTAGGTAAAATTTTGGATTTTATTCTTCGACAAACACACCCTTTTCTAATTTTAATTAGTGAATTGGATTTTCAGACAAAAACATAAATTTGGTATTATTACTAATCATAAGCTAAGTGAAAATCTGGCCTAAAATTCTTGCTCACCTTACCAGAAAACATGACAGAAATCCTGTTACGAGAAAAAGAGGCGTCGTGTGCACAAGGCTTAAGTAAACTGTTTTAATTGTTTAAATTTTATTATGGTACTAAAAGTTTATCAATTTTTATTTATCTATTTACCGTAGATTTTTTTCTGTTATCTTCATGATGTGTATTTTTGCCTAAAGCTCTTCGTCTAGTAGGGACACATTAAGCAAAAGAAGAAATATTACGATTATGGAAATTGAAACATTAACATACATACATAAATAAATGTATGTATGTACGTTAGTACATTAGTTCATATAAACATACATGCAAAAATGCATAGACATCGTACTAGACGAGACTGAAGATCATAAGACTAGAAAAATATGAAAAATGTTGTATGCACTAGTTAATGCATTTCAATATTGACAGAATTGATGACTTATATGATGAATAAGAAGAAAAATTATCATAACTATGGTATTTATTAAAAAAAAACTGGTTATATGAATTATTCATTTTCCAGATAAATGAGGAACAATTTATAAAAGCCAGGATTCTAAAACAATCTAAACTAGTTGGTATTGGTATTTTGCCTTGGGGCAAGTTTTATGAACTTCCCGATATGTGTAAATAATCGACTAAATCCATGATAAACAATTTAATTTATGAGTGATTAAAAGTATTTTGGTGTATGGATTTATTACACATAGTTAACTCGGAGTATTGCAAATTTTCACAAATCAATAATTTTTATAATTGAACCAGTTTCCGTAGGGCTTTAATTGTTTAGTATGTTCATTAAGACCAAGTAATCTATCGTTACACCAAGTAAATCATCTAATTTTAATTTTAACAAATGCCAAAGGAACTATACTCATTTTCTCAAACTTTGATGATTTTTTAAAGTTAAACTACTTGTCGTAAGGCCGTGATATTTTAGTAAGTTCTATACGACCATGATATACATCGCGAAAAAAAAGTTCCATAAAAATCGTTCCATAAATTTTTTTTTCAACAGTTAATCACAAGAAAACGGCTCGGTAGATTTTCACCTAAAACTAATCATTATCATTCCCAACTAATATCTTTAGAACAGTTTTTGATTTTTTAAAATCGATTCGGTAGTATGAGCTTAAATGTGGATAAAAAATTTAACACTTTCTTCCAAATTACAAAGAAACGTCTCGGCCGATCGTCGCACAAAACTGAGAAATGATAATCCTGATTGAGATACATCAAAAAGCTTTTAAATTTCTGAAATCGGTTTAGCCGTTTATGAGCAAACGTCGATGAAAAGTCTAATTATAACATAACAAATGCCCAAAAAACGATACCAATTTTTGCAAAATTTGACGATTTTTAAAAGTTAAACGAGTTGTCGTAGGGCCGTAATATTTTAGTATGATCTAGAAGACTATGGTATCTACCGTCAAAAAAACATAAAGATCGTAGAATTTTTTTTAACCCTTTATCACAAGAAAATGGCCCGGCCGATCTTTACCAAAAACTAATCAGCACGATTCCCAACCAATGTCTTTCGAATGGTTTTTGAATTTTCAAAATCGATTCAGAATTGCGGGCTAAAACGTGTACGAAATTTTTTTCACTTTTCTGCTATTTATAAAGAAACGGCTTGGCCGATCGTCGTACAAAATTAACAAACAATAGTTCTCGTCGAGATACATCGAATGGCTTTTAAATTTTTGAAATCGGTCGAATCGTTTTTGAGAAAACGTCGATTTCGGAAATAAATCTGTTCACATACACGCACACACACATACACGCACACACACATACACGCACAATTCGATTCAGAATGGCTTGAATCGTCGAGAAAACATAAATTTAGCGAATCGGATTTTTTGATGAAAACATGAACTTCTCCTTTGGGAAGTTAATAAACATTGGAACTTCCTGAAATAGTGATCTCGATGGAAATATAGCTAAAATAATATGTCGTTTTTGAATTAAATTTTTCTAAAAATTTATCAATACTCACCGGCTGAGTATAAAAGTCCAGTGAATGATCCATTGAAACCTACACGAATTTTCATGTAATCATCTTGACATTCTGCTTCGATATCTAAAATTAAACCAAAAACATTATTTGTAATAAATAATTAATAATAAGAAATAAAATAATTCGTAAATAGCATGCTAAGAACCAACAATACAAAAAAATTTTAGCCTTGCAAGAACACCGTTATTCAAAAGATTTACTAGTTCTTCTTCCATAGATTGTTATAGTTTTTTTAAATATTGATATAAATAAACCTATGAGTACAAAAAGTTATAGAAATGCTTAGACATTAACAAAGTAGTTCTTTATTTCTACTCACGTTGTACCCTCGTATTATTAAACCGATACCGCCTATAATCCCTCTCCCAGCCCTCAACGGCAGCAGCGTGCGGCGGCGCCCTCCAAAGTTGCTCTAAGGAACTCCCGCTCCCAGTATCGGCTCCAGCTACTGCTCCGACTCCAGTAGGCGGCTGTTGCTGCTGTGACCCTAATCCTCCTCCTCCAGCTGGTAAGGGCTGGCCATGGGCCAGGGCGTGATCGGTTTCGGCCAGGATGTTGCTGCTGGGCCGAGATCGAAGGGGCGGCACTGGGATGTAGGCGTTTGGAGACTCTGGGAGGAAAACCACCTGGAGAGATAAAGGAGGATTTAGTTATGCTGATAGATTTGGAAATGTTTGTTACAAAGTTCTTGTTAATATTAATTTAATTTACTATAGATGTATTAGATATACAATTCACAATTTTACAATTAAATAACAAAACAACCAAATATAAAATACAAATAAAGGAGTGCTAAACTAATTTAATTTTGTGTCTTGATTTTATGAAACTTGATATTACGTCTTCGTTTAGAGCATCTTCAAAAGTTGAGGACTTGTTTATTAATTAGTAATTGCTTCAAAAGGCTTTACATTCTCTAATTGTGTTTTTATTAATTAGTAGTGTGTGGCATATTGCCTTGAGGCAAGATGCAGAGTCTTCCTAATATGTTAAAATAATAGGCTTAGTAAATATTAGTATAGGCGCGACTAGGGTGTAAATCCGCACAAATGCAAAGTGCGTCACGGCTGATAAGATAAGATAAGATAAGAGTGCCAATGATCCGTCATTCCCTCTCGATGATATCATTTCTATACGGGTCGATTGTGATTAGTCGTCGTGTATGTGAATAGAAATCTGTCGTTGTATGCGTACCGGCATCAACAAGAAAATCGGCATAGATAAATAAACATTTCAAAGTTACATCGTAGTACAAATCTTGATTTAATGAAAAATGCCCTAATCAGAAGTATATTTTACCCTGTTCCTTGAAAATAATAAAACAAATTAAACATTTGTGCCGTGTACTAAACGTAAGTTTATTGATTAGAAATTATTTCTATATTATTCGTAGTTTCTATAAATCTTTAAAGTTATTAAAATGGAGAATATTTATTAGGCAAGACAGATATTACAGCTGTTCAAAGAATGAGATTATATCGTCAGCGAAAAAGTAAAACAAATACCATCAGTCAATGAATGTATGTTAATTTTAATTACATGAAGTTCTTCAAACACAATTATTACATGATGTGTTGCGAAAACAATATTTGTTTAGGCTTTGTTTAACATAATCCACTGTGTGAACGAATAATATAGAATTTATTAATCAGCAATTACTTCATTTCTGACAAACCGATCATGTCATATTTGAAGTATGACTTTAATTTCTAATGATGGATTAATTTAGATCAGAAAAATACAGAGTAAGATATTTTTTATTGCTATTTTCCCGTAGGGCAAGTTATAATAATCGCAAAAAAATCGAAAATGAAATTTTTTATATATCATTACATTTCAGAGGTTTCTGAATATTTTGGCATACTTTAGAGAAAATTGATGTATATGTGTGTGCGTATGTGTGTGTGTAAGTGTGTGTATGTGTGTGTAAGTGTGTGTGTATGTGAGTGTGTGTGTGTGTGTGCGGATACGTGCAGCAAAAAATGACAAAAACTGTAACTCAGTTTTTAAGAGGACGGAGCGTCCGATTTTAATAATTCAAAAACCATGTTACTCGTATTGACAAAATGAAGAACTGATTAATTGGAAGGCAGGTCTAGCGGTTATGGAATCTCAATAAAAATAAATGGTCAAAAATGATCATTAGACATATCCATATCAAATTATCAGATATTTTATAGAGATTTTCATAATGTGTACCCGTTTTGTGTTTTTTTTTTTTGGGTTCCGTACCAAGATTTTTAATTACGGTGTGGGACGTTCCAGCAATTTGCCTCAAGGCACGATGCTATGCACCCCACTGGTTATTTGATTGTAATTGGAATTTAATCCAGCTTATAGTTGGACTTATTTTTAGACAGAGTTTAGTATACTAATACTTAATAATAGATGATATTATTACCTAACTTTTTTTCTAAAAAAATGTATGAACATTATGTCAAGCAATTGATCAAACGGAGTTGAATATTTTTACTCATTTTTCTTACTTTGTAAATTAAATAAAATATTTACACGTTTATTTTATGCGTTTTGTTTGCTCTAGTAGTTATGTAAATTGTTTTATCCGAACAAATGGATAACTAACTAATGATAATTGCAAAACTATAGAAATAGATTAACATATTTATAAAATTATTATATATAATATTTTATAAATTTTATAATATCGTTTCACGTAAAATCAAATATGTTGTAATTTTTGCTCGTATAAAAATGCATCAAACTTTAATAAAACTACGAAAATTATAATCATTATTTTTAATTATTAAAATTATTTGAAGAAATTAAATTTAAATACATACTGGCGGATACATTAAAATTTAAATACTCGGAATACTTTTAATCACTCATAAATTATTTTACATTTTATTGATTAAGTCGATTATTTACACATGTCGGGAAGTTCTTGTAACTAGTTTTAACTTTCAGTAGGGTAAGTTATTGTAATCATCCAAAAAATCGAAATTGATAATTTTTGCATATCTTCACGTTTTGCAGGTTTCTGAATATTTTGGCATACATTAGAAAAAATAGACATGTTTGGTTATGTATCATGTCATCCAACAAATTATGTTTGCACTTCCATGAGACAATTATCCTTTATACTTCTAGAACCTGTAAACTCTTATTATTATTAGACAAATGTGCCTCATCATTTTTTCCATTGCATAATGGCGACAAATGATAATGTTAGGAAACTGAAATAGGAAAAAAATTGAGTCGTCGTTGTTGTTCTTGCAATGTCACTTCCATAGTAGAAAGAAATGTTTGTGTCAGAGAAGAGAATTATTACGGAATTGCGGAAAATTTAAATTGCGAGAAATGGAAAAATATGTAATCATTGTAATTAATGGTGGCGGCAGTGAACTTGAGGATTAATTGGTGGAATCAGGAAGACAACGGTTGAAATTCAACAGTATTTATATTTATTGTTAGCTAATTTTAAATGCCAAGTCAGCTGATTTCTAACCCAGGTTTATTTCGCCAGAAAATCCAATTTGCTAAATTGTGTTATCTCTACGTCATCAAGACTGTCAATCATATTGATTCTGCATATTGTGTAAATTATGTTTACAAATTTTAGTCAATTTTAAATATCGTTTCTCATTGTGTCACCTTCTTGTGTAGAATCAGAATCACAATCACATTCACAGGTGCAAAAGATGATTTTCGGCTTTAGTCACGGTTTAAGATCGATTCCGATACACTCAGAAGATATTATTCAGATTCAATTAAAATCCGTCTGTGTATACAAAGTATGGATGAAGAAGACTATTTATAGAGGAGAGAGAAGGAAATTGTTCTTTATTTAAAGATATTTATTTGGATTTTTTTATATTTGGACATTTCGTGCAAACCAGAAATTTATACAATCATGATGCATCTAGGGATCAAAATTTGGTCGATTATAATTGAAAATTTGTAGCTGTTTAGGCATTTACTTTTCTAGGAATTTTGATATTTATACCTTAAAATATGTAGCAATTACTTTTAGGCATTTTTGTTCTTATTTACGATTAAATACAATATTAGAAACTTAAGAATGTAGGTATATAAATATTTTGATACTCAGATATTTAAGCTTTCCTTAACTTGGACTTCTGGGCTTCAAAACAATCGTCTACAAATAAAAATATATTTGAATTATGTACAATTATTTAGAAAATTTGTACTATGATGAAACTAAGCAGCTTTTACATTTTTAGGCAATTAAAAGTTTGGCCATTTAGGTATCCAAAAATTTAATGACTGAATAATTGTAATTTAAGCTCTCATTAATTTGGATTTTTGGGCTTCAAAACATTCGTCTACAAAAGAAAATATATTAGAGTTTTGTACAATTATTTTGAAAATTTGTACTAATATGAAACTAAGCAGCTTTTACATTACAGTTAGAAGTTTGGCCATTTAAGTATCCAAAAATTTAATGACTGAAAATTTTTAATTTTTTGCATTAAAATAATTTGAAACTCTCAAGTATTAAGGACTTTAAATTAAAATTTAAATATTAAATTACAAACTTTTGTGTTTTATAGTTTTTTGTTCTTAAGAATTTTCTTTTTTTAATTACAATATTTGTTACAACTGCTAAATTATTTAACATCTAGTAATAATAATGAATAATACCATAAATTAATAATAAGATAATAATAATTAAAATAATAAGAGTACAAAATAAAGAATAGTATTTTCATTAAAATGATATCCGTAGTTTGAAGATTTAATATAAAAGCAAATAATAATAATAATGAAATGAATAAATAAAATAAATAAAATTTCTGAATAATAAAAATAATACCAGAAAAACTATAAAGTGGAATAAAAGCAACAAGTGACAGATAATAATAAAAATAACAAAATGTAATTAAGAATTTTCTTAAGGCTCTAGAAAAATAAAAACTTAGGATTTTGGCATCTAGGGTTATATACAGGCTATAATAGTTTAATATTTTATATTTTTTTAAGATTAAGTTGAAAAAACTAAGAAATTTAGAACTTTAGATATTTAGGTTTTGACGTTTTATGATATTTATAATTTATTTTAAATTCTTTTTTTGTAATTTCGTTTGTAATTAGGAAATTTTTACTGTTAGAAAGTTGAGCATATAGATTTTTCCTCTGTTAAGAATTTCCTTATTAAAAAAAATTAATTTAGGAATTCAGGAAATTTACAACTCAACACTTTTTGAAACCAGTTTTTTTAGGAATCCATATCTATATTTAACACTTTAGTTAGGGTAAGTTATTTGGAAATCATCCAAAAATGGAAAATGCACATTTTTGCATATCTTTACGTTCTAGAAGTTTCTGAACATTGTGTGTATGTGTGTGTGTGCGGATATATTTTTTGTCCACGCTTCCGGGAACATGGATCAACTGATTTACAAAATTAGTTTTTGGTGAAAGCAGGATAAAATTTATTTCAAAATTAAAAAAAATAATTTTATTTTGATTTCCAATGTTTTTTTAAATACCTAAAATTATTCGGATTTCAATTTTCATTCATGCTAAAACATTTGAAATTTCTCGAATATTTCATTACAGTAAGGGAAGTTCCAGCAATTCGCCTTAAGGCACGATTCCATGCACCACTAGTTAGTTTTTGTTTGGTAGATGTAAAAATGTACGAGTATCATTTTTGTTTTTTTTTTAATTTGAAAACTGAGAAATCTAAAGACGTACAAATTCAGATAATATTTAGATTTTTAATTAGGTAATCATTTAAGTCAGTAAGAATTTAAACAAGCTTGTATTATGATATTTTAAAATTTATTGATTTAGGCATTTTAAATTCGGATTTACTTGCTGGCTGAATACAAATATAGTAATTGAATAGAAAGAAATTCTAAGTTTAATAAATAACAACTAACATTATATAATTGATATTGTTTAAAAAATATTTATCGATCAGTTTTACCCATCTTTCCCATATAAATCGATACCAATACACCATCTATCACCACAATCAGTCGCCGATGTTTGTTAATGGATTTATTCCAATCAAAATTTTATATGCACTTAAATTATATAAGAGAACAATAAAAAGGAATGAATATTCGAAGAAGACACTGAGGCGATTATTCTCAAAATTTCAAGTCGGTTTTCTTATTCACCAATTTTAGAAATTTAAAATAAAATCGATGAAACTGGATAAGTACTTGCTGTTGATTATACACATTTGTTAGGCGATTGGCCCAGCCGTTTCTTCAGAATTAGCAAAAAATAACAATATTTCATCTCTATTTTCATAAAAAAGGCTGAACCGATTTTGAGAATCAACCACGTTGATCATTTCCACGTTTTGCTATAAATCTCGTCACCATTTTTACAATTATTCAGTTCCCTTAATTACTGGCATTTTATTCATATAAGAGTTTTCACAATGATAGTAATTATTAATTCAAATAATTTACGCGAATGTAGAAATGCAATCGTAATATTCGCACGTAACATTTGCCTCTTAATAATATTAATCACATCAGAATGATAAACAGAATTCTTACGTACTTTACGATGCAATTAGAAAAGACGAACACATTGTGAACTAATGAATATAATGAATAGGCACGGTAATGGATTAAATGTGAATATTATACACACATATATATATATATATATATATATATATCTATAGATATAAAAATGCATTCATAAAACTTACATCCAATCGCCGTGAAAATTTGGGAAACTGTTAAGACAGGTTTTTGCATATTTCGATTGAAACCAAGTGGAATGGTTTTTGAATGTTATTTTTAATTTTTTGGGTCAAATTTTATTTTATCATAAAGCGTATATAAATATATATATATAACCCTAAATTTTCCCCATCTTGCCACAAACCCCTATTTTGTAAGAATTATTATAGTAATTACATCAGATTTCATCTCGATTTCTGTAAGTGAATGTTTTTGACTGAATTTGGATTGAGATTTTTTTGAGCTTATGAAAAAGCTTAATTTTACATAAAAATTTTTATTTCTTGAAGGATTTTGCAACTCTAACACTTCTTTTTTTAATGTATTGGATCAATTTTCTAAAAAAATTTAAATTGCGAGTTTGAAAAATACATGCAAGCAACCCTCAATATTTACATTCCTACAACGCTTTCCAATTTCATTGCAAAGTCATAAGAATAAATGGTTATACCTCTTTTTCCTTCTACTTTCAAATATTGCTGTTAAACAATGCTTTACTGATTTTTGATACATTGGTTGTGGACCTTTTTAATTCCGGAATTTCATATGTTACTATCTATTCTTCGATAAATTCTAGGAAATTATAACTGGGAAAATGTTATTCGACAAAATATCCCTTTGATCGATACCAAATTTAGGTTCTGAATTTAAATA
This sequence comes from Ctenocephalides felis, assembly GCF_003426905.1. Classification (NCBI taxonomy): domain Eukaryota; kingdom Metazoa; phylum Arthropoda; class Insecta; order Siphonaptera; family Pulicidae; genus Ctenocephalides; species Ctenocephalides felis. The sequence continues at coordinate 15,130,342 of NW_020539727.1, read as the reverse complement.
ACAAAAATAAAAAATAATATAACCTAGAAAATGTTTTATAAATACCAATGAGTATATAATTATACAAATGAGATCTTTCAGAGCACCGTGCTTGAGAAAAATATGATTTGCAAAAAAATAGTGCTACAACGCGAAGAAGTGCATTTTCATATTAGCATTTCAAAAAAGTTGATATTTTGTGTTTCTAGTAACACTTGCGATTCGTTTAATAACGTTTTTGTATATAAATATAACTACGAACAAAACTACTTACTACAATTTAATCATAATTAAATAATATTCACGTAAAACATCCTATTATACGTAATTGAATATCATTTGTCAAAAACGTTTGACATTTGACGTATTAGCCACCGTCCATTGTTTTATTCAAATTATGCTTCTACAAAAATGCTCAATTTAAAAATGTAAAGTTTCTAAGCGATTTTGAAGTAATATCTCACCTTTCCGACAACCTACTGATTAGCACGAATTTTTCAAGACTAAGACTGGCCAAATCGGTTTAGCCGTTTTCGAGTTTTAGCGGATCATTTTATCGAAAGCTCCATTTTTATATATAAGAAGATTATTATATTTTTGAAGACGTTATTCAATGCATTTTGATCCAGTTGATAATTTCATATATTATAATTTGCCTGATAATTTTTTTACTATAACTGTTTATGGGTATATTTTACCTTATGAGGTTTTTGATCCCTCGTTGTCGTTTTCATCTAAATTGCGTTATAATAATTAGACAGAGGACAAAAGCCGTTACACGGCGACAAAGAACTCTTAATAAAAATAAAGCAGAGCAATATTATAAAGAATAAAGAACGATGAAGAGACACATGTGTAATATAAATATGATTTCACGCCTGAGACAACACCCTACGAACACACAGTTATTTTGTCGCGATAATAATTATCAAATCATATCGAATGACGAATGTAATTCGGGAAAATTGTTATAAGGAATGTAAGAATTTTGCATACAAAATATTACCAAGATACACATGTAACTACCACTGATTCATATAATAACTAGTGGTGTATGGCATCGTGCCTTAAGGCAAATTGCTGGAACTTACCGTACCCCGTACCGTAATGTAATATTCGAGAAATTTTAAACGTTTTCAAATATATTATTACAAATACTGTAACTTTCATTATTTTAGCTATCTTGTTTGTTATATTTGAGCAAATCAAATGTAAATCATAAATCAATTTATCTCCAGAACATTAACAATCGTCATTTCATTTCGAATTCTATTTAAAAAAAATTGTTGCCCAAATAGTTACACAAAATTGAAAAAGTGCTCCCGTATAGTCACAGTCTTAACGCAGTATGCAAATAATTCTGTGCGACATTTTCACTTATACTGTGCTTAGCTTGGCGGCATTTTCACATTTTTCAATAGTTTTCACAAAATTTGAAAAGTACTCCAGTACATAAACAGTCTAAACGCACTTGGGTAAACATTTGTACCAGAGTGGCGCTTAGACTGTGCTTAGCCTGGGTAATTTTTTGAATTTTTAACTTCCCGTAAGCCTAGTTATAGTGAACGCAAAAAATCGAAAAATTTTATATATCTTTACGTTTTAAAGATTTCTGAATTTTTTGGCATACCTTAAAAAATGGATATATGTGTGTGTGTGTGCGCGTGTATGTATGTGTGTGATGTGCGGATACAAATTTTCGTCGACGATTTCGGGAACACTGATCAACCGATTTGAATAATTCAAAGAACATTCTATTCGTATTGATAAGGAGACGTGCTGATTAGTTCTTGGCGAAGGCAGGTCTAGCCGTTTCGGAGATATGGGGCAAAAACTGCCAAAAATGTTAACTCAGTTTTTAAGAGAACGGAGCGTCCGATTTTAATAATTCAAAAAACATTTTACTTATATTAATAAGATGAAGAATTCAAAGATAAAATTTTCATGAAGGCACGTAAAAAAAAGTAAAAAAAATGCCATCTGGCGGTCAAAAATGATCATTAGACATATGCACATCAAATTATCAGATAACAATAAGTATAAATTTGGTTTACATTTCTATGGGTTCCGTACCAATGTTTATCCGTTAGACGGCGACGCGGCGCTTACGCGCTTTGACATTTCGTCTCTACGCAGTTAAAGCAGTACGATTGCTTCGAAAAAAAGTTCAAAATATCCAAAATATGTCAAAATGAAGAAAACATTTTTTTTTCAAAAAAAGTAATTTTTTGACAAATTTATAGTTTCTGAAAAATCTAATTTTTTCGAAATATTTTTTTTAAATGTTAATCGTTTTTAAATACATAATAATTTTTGGTACGGAAAGTTTCAGCATTTTCCTTAAGGCACGATGCCATGCGGTTTGAATTTTTAATCCAAAATTACACAAATATTTTATGGAAAATAAAGAAAGATGTAATAATTTTTTATCCTCAAAATCAATTGTTTTGTCGATACAAGCAGAAAGTTTTTTAGATCATTCAAATCGGACGCTTAGTTCACTCAAAAACTGCCATTTTTTGCACATCTAGCTCTGTATCTTCGAAGTGGCTGGGCCTGCCATTGCCAAAAACTAATCAGCACATCTCCTTATCAATAGGAATCGAATGTTTTTTGAATCATTCTAATTGGTTGATCCGTGCGCCCGAAAACTTGGATGAAAAAATGCGGACACATAAAACACACACACAATATTTTGGTATGCCAAAATGTTCAGAAACCTTCAAATAGTCGAGAAATGCAAAAATTTTCATTTTCAATGTTCGGCCCATTACTATAACTACCCTACGGAAAGTTAATTATTGGTCTCTACCCTAGAAAGGATTCGAGACTCCAAAAATTCATATAATCTCTCTTCACTAAAAGAGAGAAGTCACAAATAATTGTGCATAACATCGTACTCGAAGCCTAAAATTTTTTGGACTAACTACAGTAAGGCAGTACTCTGCGGCGCGCGATAGGGAACATTTTGTTCTTATCAGAACAACCAACAAGCCAATTTGACTTTAAGCAAACGAAACCAATTATATCAAAACAAAAACACATGTCATGTAAACAACTATCTGACTATGTTCAGTAAAACTTTCAGCTACTGCATCATTGCAAAAATGAGTTTTTTGATGTCTTTCAAAAATTTGTCACTTGGTACTTTATACCCTATAGACGAGGTGATTAGTTTTTGGAAAAGGCAGGTCCAGCTGTTTCGGAGCTATAAAGCAAAGAGTGCAGAAAATAGAAATCGGATACAAATGGGATACAATTTTTAATTCACGTTTTTGAGAGAACGGAGCATCCGATTTGGATGATTCAAAAAACATTCTATTCCCATTGATTAAGAGACGTGCTGATTAGTTTTTTGCGAAGGCAGGTCTAGCCATTTCGAAGATACGGTGCAAAAAGTGCCAAAAATGGTAACTCGGTTTTCAAGAGAACAGATTTAACAATTCCAATTTTAATAATTCAAAAAACATTTTAACTGCGTTGACAAAATGAAGAATTGATTAAATTTTTGCGAAAAGCAGGTCTAGCGGTTTCGGTGATACAGAGAGAAATGTAAAGATAAATGATATTAGGCGGTCATTAGACATATGCATATCAAATTATAGAAATTGTAAAAGTGAGTACTAATTTTGTTTACATTCCTATGGGTTCCGTACCATGAATTTTAATTTTTAAAGTTCACTTATAATTTCAAAATTTTCAGAAAAAAAATCTCAGTATTCAGAATAATACAAAGTTTTATACTTTAAACATAAATTATAAATTTACAATTTAGTTTGAAAAAAGTATATATTTTATGTGCGTTATTTTAGTCGTAAGAAATATATGATCAGATGGATTCATTCGGCATCGCTTGTAAATGTAAACATTCTTAAGTATTTTGTGCTATAAGATCGTCACTGTATAATATATAAACGAAAACACATATAGTAATTGTAATTATCTCTTTGAAAATATTTAAAACAATTGTTATTAATCATTGATCAATATTCAATGATCTTTTTTTTGCTCGAATGTTTAATTCTGTTACGGAAAGTTCCAGCAATTTGCCTCAAGGCACGATACCATGCACCACTAGTTTACTAGTTTTTATTGTTTACACCTTTGTCAGGATAAATGTTTAGTTTATCCTGACCTACCTCACCTACATGTAAAACTATTAACGATATTATATAAAAACATTTGTCGAATATAACTTATTAAAATACAAAACCTTATTAAACCTTTTAAAAAAATTATACAATAACCTCATGAAACAAAATATTGAAATATTTATAAAACAACTAAATAAAGAATACTTAAAAACTATATTAAGGTTTCGTAAACTAAACAACAGTGCTCATGGCAAAAACAACTAACAAGGAAAGAAATACTTTTGTTATAGATTTTAGAACATCTTCTGATAGCGAAGTCGTAAAAGTTAAGGTGTTGGCTGGATATGCATCTTTTGACCTCTACTTTCAAATATTGATGTCAAAAAACTCCTAACTTTACTTGGTTTTTCGATATCGATGGTGATCCCTCACTCTATCTCAAAAACAATCACAATTTCTCAACCTAACAAAATTCGTAATGGCAAACTAATTGATCCAAATTTCCATCGCCCTATTGTATCTAGTATTATCTCATCACAATCATTTCTATCGAAATCGTTATTTTGCACAACCTATATTAATTATTCCTTCTTATAACTACAAGTCTAAATTTACAAATTTTCAACAAACAGTGGTAACAATTGGTGTAAATAATCCTAAGATAAGATTTAGATCCTCCTCCCGATATCCACTAATGAGCATTTTTATATTTTGAAAATCCTTGACCCACATGTAAAGGCACCTAAAGACATGACCATATAACGTCCAACAATAAAGGAAACGTAAATCATAAAATGTAGCGGACTACTACGAATCTTACCTAACACCGACAATAAAATTCACACCAACATTCGAACAATTCAACACTTGAACACTTCTTGAACATTACCATTAACACCAGAAAATGATAGACAAACAATAATTGTCAATTGTGAAATTCCTTTGCAATTTCCATACTGTGCTTTTGTCTTCGTAAGACATAAATCGTAATACGTCTTAAGATAAAGAAACCGACGGACTGATAGACTGATGGACGGATGGAGGAATAATTAGTATAGGTTGTGCAAAATAACGATTTCGATATTTGCGATGAGATAATACGAGGTACAATAAGGCGATGGAAATCTGGATCAATTAGTTTGCCATTACGAATTTTGTTAGGTTGAGAAACTGTGATGGTTGATATAGAGTAAAGGTCCAACAGGTTAGGAATTTTTGAACAACAATATTTGAAAATAGAGGACAAAAGATATATAACCAGCCAACACCTTGATTTTCACGACGTCGGTATTAGAAGATTTTTAAAAATCCATAACATAAGTTTTTTTCTTTCACTGTTAGTTTTTTTGGCCGTGAGCACTGTTGTTTAGTTTACAAGACCTCAATATAATTTTTTTTAACTTCCCGTAGAGTAAGTTATTGTAATCGCCCAAAAATCGAAATTGAAATTTTTACATTTCTCGACGTTTTGAAGGCTTCTGAACATTTTGGCATACCTCAGAAAAAAAGGATGTGTGTGTGTGTGAGTGTGTATGTATGTATGGATACAATTTTTCGTCCACGTTTTCGGGCGCACGGTTCCACCGATTTGAATTGTTCAAAAAACATTCGATTCCTATTGATAGGGAGATGTTCTGATTAGTTTTTGGCAAAGGCAGGACCAGCCATTTCGAAGATACGAAGCTAAATGTGCCAAAAATGGCAGTTTTTAAGAGAACTAAGCGTCCGATTTGAATGATTCCAAAAACTTTCTGCTTGTTTTAACACAATAATTGATTTTGGGAAAAAAAAATTTGCTTCAATTTTTTTTTTTAATTTTTTTTTCCAATTTAGTTTATATAAGTCTTATAAATATAAATAGACAATATCACAATATTTATAATAATCTATTTTAAAACATTTAATATTCCTCGATCATTTCGTTACGGTACGGGAAGTTCCAGCAATTTGCCTTAAGGCACGATGCCATACATCCTACTAGTTTAATTGTTTTATAAGATGTATTGTTAACTTTAAGTTATATTCAACACATGTTTTTATATAACATCTTTAATAGTTTAGATGTGGGTGGGGTAAAAAGGACCAGTTGAACCTTTTCCTTGGCAAAGGTGTAAAGAATAAAAAGATTGTTTACATTTACAAGAGATGTTGAATGAACTATATTGTGAATTTAAAATTAATATTTTAATTATGAAACTTGATATGTTTTGAAAATTCTGAAAAAAATGCTGGAAATTTTGAATTTTGTTTGAACCTTATCATTGAACTTTAAAAATTAAAAATCTTGGTACAGAAGCCAAAATTTTTATAACAAAATTAGTACTCATTAATAAAATCTTTATAAAATATCTGATAATTTGATGTGCATATGTGCATGGTATCGTGCTTTAAGGCAAATTTCTGGAACTTCCCTTACCAGAATTAAATATTCAAGCAAAAACATGATATCAATAAATATTTATCAATGATCAATAACAATTGTTTTAAATATTTTCAAAAAGACAATTATAATTACTGTTGTAATTATAATTGTGTATAAATGTATAAATGTGTTCGTTTATATAATATACAGTGACGATCTTATAGCACAAAACACTTAAAAATGTTTACATTTATAAGAGATGCCGAATGAATCCATCAGAGGATATATTTTTTACGATTACAATAACGCATATGAAATATATATTTTTTCAAACTAAATTGTAAATACAAAATTTATATTTTAATTATGAAACTTGGTATATTTTTGAAAATTCTGAAAATTTATTTTAGAAGTTAATTTTTATCGATAATTAGTCAAAAATCAGAAAGTATTATATAGTTTCACGGTTTACTGGAAAACACTCTCCTAGCATTTTTCTCTAATTTTTTGAATTTTAACAAGTATTTAAGTTTTTTTTTAAAAAAGTAAGAGTAACTTTATACATACTAACTTGCTTCACTATTTTTTTCATATATATATATATTTGAATAAAAATCAGAACCCAGTATTTTATGAGGTATTGTGATATTATTTCCTAGACCAGTGTTATTAGAAGACCATACAGAATTGGACCAATAACTTCCTAATGCAATTATTAAAAAGAGGTTACATTTAAGATCTATAGAACTGGTATTTCTACTGCTTGATATCAAGCTAGCCAAGAGGATATTGAATCTAGAATTAGCCTGCGAGCCACCGACCTATAGATTCACTATATAGATTTTATACATTTTAATACAAAATATTAATGTTTCATGCAATTTTCAAATTTGTGAAATCTCAGATTTTATTTAAATTTTGAATTTGTTCCAGGCTTGGATAAATTTAAAATTTCAGTTTCTTGACTCTTGTTTATTCAAACAATTACCGTAACATTCATTAAAACTCAACAATATAAATATTTCAATATTAATTTTGCATACGAGTGCAGTATGCCCACGCACGGAACTGTTATATAGAATTATTATTTTCTCAATGGAGAATAATTTGAAAAGAAATTACAGACGACAATGACATTAAATATAATAATTATGAATAATATTAATAATAATTGTACGCAGAAAGAACTGAGAAATGAGAAATGTATGTTGTATAATTAACATATGCAAAAGAACTGAAGTCCTGTTAAAATTAACGCCAAAGATTTTAGAATTGGAAATACTTATGCAAATTTGGTTTGTAACAAGTTATTTGTTAATTTGAAAAATTCTATTCGTGTACTAATTATTTGTATATTAGGAAAAATTGAAAATTTACTAGTAAGAGGTATAAGAAAGAAAAACAGCGATCATGTATAGGTAAAAAACAAATGGTGTATAAAAAATACTTAAATTTGGGTGTACCATTACAATTTTAATAATTTGTTTGTTTGAGGCTACTTCCTCAGTTTCTCGGATGAGAAATTGGGCGTTTTACAAAGTCATATATTTATTTAAATATTTTATTTTACATACTTTAATTTAGCTTCAATCGTATATATTCAGACAATTGTGATTTAATATAGAAATTATATCTTACCGAATCTCTATCGCTGCTTTCTTCGACCAAAGTTTCTTCAGAATCATTATTGTTTATGGTCACTCCTGCACTTTTTGAATAAATCTGAAAAAAATATTAATAAAACACTATTAATTATTAGCAATTTTTAAGGACAACGTAACACTGATGTAAAAAGGTATTATTTTATTTATTTACTTATTTATTTATTTAACTATATATATATATTTCCATATATCAGTCAGAATACTTAGTTACTTTTATTTTAAAGTTCAACCATTCAAGAATATGTTGACCAGAAATTTTCGAAAAATTTGAATTATTTTCGAAGATATAGCTGTTTGACCTCGATAATCTTCTTCTAGAAGGTTAACGAGGTTATTATCTTCTGTTTCCTTCAAAATTTTGAATGCATTTTCCCCGAAACTCTTTATTTGGATCACGATACCTACGATTTCTCAATTTCTACTCGATCTATTCAATTGAAATTTTTACATTGTTCTTTTATAGACTTCCCATTCAAATTAAAAATTTTAAAAGCAGTTTTTCTGAAGCTGTCCTTTTTGGTCGTTATACCCACGATTTCTCAACTTCTACTCAACCTATTTAATTGAAATTTTT
>NW_020539727.1:15092349-15120669 GCF_003426905.1 Ctenocephalides felis | reverse complement strand
ATCGCTTGTAAATGTAAACATTCTTAAGTATTTTGTTGCTATAAGATCGTCACTGTATAATATATAAACGAAAACACATATAGTAATTGTAATTATCTCTTTGAAAATATTTAAACAATTGTTATTAATCATTGATCAATATTCAATGATCTTTTTTTTGCTCGAATGTTTAATTCTGTTACGGAAAGTTCCAGCAATTTGCCTCAAGGCACGATACCATGCACCACTAGTTTACTATTTTTATTGTTTACACCTTTGTCAGGATAAATGTTAGTTTATCCTGACCTGCCTCACCTACATGTAAAACTATTAACGATATTATATAAAACATTTGTGTCGAATATAACTTATTAAAATACAAAACCTTATTAAACCTTTTAAAAAATTATACAATAACCTCATGAAACAAATATTGAAATATTTATAAAACAACTAAATAAAGAATACTTAAAAACTATATTAAGGTTTCGTAAACTAAACAACAGTGCTCATGGCAAAAACAACTAACAGGAAAGAAATACTTTTGTTATAGATTTTAGAACATCTTCTGATAGCGAGTCGTAAAGGTTAAGGTGTTGGCTGGATATGCATCTTTTGACCTCTACTTTCAAATATTGATGTCAAAAAACTCCTAACTTTTACTTGGTTTTTCGATATCGATGGTGATCCCTCACTCTATCTCAAAAACAATCAAATTTTCAACCTAACAAATTCGTAATGGCAAACTATTGATCCAAATTTCCATCGCCCTATTGTATCTAGTATTATCTCATCATCACAATCATTTCTATCGAAATCGTTATTTTGCACAACCTATATTAAATATTCCTTCTTATAACTACAAGTCTAAATTTACAAATTTTCAACAAACAGTGGTAACAATTGGTGTAAATAATCCTAAGATAAGATTTAGATCCTCCTCCCGATATCCACTAATGAGCATTTTTATATTTTGAAAATCCTTGAACCCACATGTAAAGGCACCTAAAGACATGACCATATAACGTCCAACAATAAAGGAAACGTAAATCATAAAATGTAGCGGACTACTACGAATCTTACCTAACACCGACAATAAAATTCACACCAACATTCGAACAATTCAACACTTGAACACTTCTTGAACATTACCATTAACACCAGAAAATGATAGACAAACAATAATTGTCAATTGTGAAATTCCTTTGCAATTTCCCATACTGTGCTTTTGTCTTCGTAAGACATAAATCGTAATACGTCTTAAGATAAAGAAACCGACGGACTGATGGACTGATGGACGGATGGAGGAATAATTAGTATAGGTTTGCAAAATAACGATTTCGATATTTGCGATGAGATAATACGAGGTGCAATAAGGCGATGGAAATCTGGATCAATTAGTTTGCCATTACGAATTTTGTTAGGTTGAGAAACTGTGATGGTTGATATAGAGTAAAGGTCCAACAGGTTAGGAATTTTTGAACAACAATATTTGAAATAGAGGACAAAAGATATATAACCAGCCAACACCTTGATTTTCACGACGTCGGTATTAGAAGATTTTTAAAAATCCATAACTAAGGTTTTTTTTTTTCACTGTTAGTTTTTTTGGCCGTGAGCACTGTTGTTTAGTTTACAAGACTCAATATAATATTTTTTAACTTCCTGTAGGGTAAGTTATTGTAATCGCCCAAAAATCGAAATCGAAATTTTTACATTTCTCGACGTTTTGAAGGTTTCTGAACATTTTGGCATACCTCGGAAAAAAAGGATGTGTGTGTGCGTGTGAGTGTTTATGTATGTACGGATACAATTTTTCGTCCACGTTTTCGGGCGCACGATTCAACCGATTTAAATGGTTCAAAAAACATTCGATTCCTATTGATAAGGAGATGATTTGATTAGTTTTTGGCAAAGGCAGGTCCAGCAGTTACGGAGATAAAGAGCAAAGAGTGCAGAGTATAGAAATCGAGTTTTTGAGAGAACGGAGCATCCGATTTGAATGATCTAAAAAACATTCATTTCGTAATGATGCAGAGAAGTGGTGATTAGATCTGGCTAAGGCAGGTCCAGTCGTTTCGGAGATACCGAGCAAAATGTGCAAAAAATGGCAGCTTTTAGAGAACTAAGCATCCGATTTGAATGATTCAAAAAACTTTCTGCTTGTATTGATAAAACAATTGCTTTCGGAAAATAAACATTTTTTTTAATTCCCAAAAATATTTTTTTTAATATCGAAAAGAATTCGAACTTCAATTTTAAACTAGCTAAAGTTCTAACGCGCACTTATATTTTTCAAATAAATAATTTCAACTTTGCACTTTAGTTCATATAATATTCTTATAAATATTAGAGAATGTCCTTTATTTTAAATTCGATTGATTGAGTTTTGTTTATTTACTTTTCTGTAAACATATATAAGTTACAGTATTTATAATAATCTATTTGAAAACGTTTAATATTTCTCGAACATTTTGTTACGGTACGGGAAGTTCCAGCAATTTGCCTTAAGGCACGATGTCATACAACTGGAAAATACTTTACTAGCATTTTTCTCTAATTTTAACAAGTATATGATATTTAGTTTTTTTTTAAATAAGAGTAACTTTATACATACTAACTTACTTTACTATTTTTTGTATATATATATATATATATATATATATATATATTTGAATATACATCATAACCGTGTGTTCTATGAGCTATTATGACATTATTCCCTAATCTAGTCTGACCATATAGTATTTGGCCATTAACTTTTTAAGGAGATTATTAGAAGAAGATTATATTTTAGATCTGTAGATCTGGTATCACTACTGCTTGATATCAAACTGGCCAAGAGGATATCAAATCTGGAATCTGCCTGAGAGCCACCGACCCTTAAATTCACTATACAGATTTTATATATTTTAATGAAAAAACTAACGTTTCAGGCAATTTTCAAATTTGTGAAATTCAGATTTTATTGAAAATTTCAATTTGTTCTAGACTTGGATAAAGCTTAAGTTTCTTGTCTCTTGTTTATTCAAATAATTACCGTACTATTCATTATTACACCACAATATAAATATTTCAATATTAATTTTGCATACGAGTGCAGTATGCCACGCACAGAACTGTTATATAGAATTATTATTTTCTCAATGGTGAATAATTTGAAAAGAAATTACAGACGACAATGACATTAAATATAATAATTATGAATAATATTAATAATAATTGTACGCAGAAAGAACTGAGAAATGAGAAATGCATGTTGCATAATTAACACACGTGAAAGAAGTCCTGTTAAAATTTACACCAAAGATTTTAGAACTTGAAGTATTTATGCAAATTTGGTTTGTAACAAGTTATTTGTTAATTTGAAAAATTTTATAGGAGTACTAATTATTTGTATATTAGGGAAAATTGAAAATTTACTAGTAAGAGGTATAAGCTTAAATTTGGGTGTACCATTACAATTTTAATAATTTGTTTGTTTGAGGCTACTTCCTCAGTTTCTCGGATGAGAAATTGGGCGTTTTACAAAGTCATATATTTATTTAAATATTTTATTTTACATACTTTAATTTAGCTTTAATCGTACATATTTAGATAATCGTGATATAATATAGAAATTATATTTTACCGAATCTCTATCGCTGCTTTCTTCGACCAAAGTTTCTTCAGAGTCATTATTATTTATGGTCACTCCTGCACTTTTTGAATAAATCTGAAACAAAAATGAATAAAACACTATTAATTATTAACAATTATTAATGACATGATGAATGACATAATTATTGATGACATATCAGTAATTATTAATGAGAACCGATTTAAGAAGTTCAAAATAGATACTTTTATTCTAACTTTTATTTAAGAGGATTTTTGAAAACTTGAATTGGAAAAGTTTTGGAAATATAACTGTTTGACTAACAATAAGATAATTCTTTTCAGTTTCCTTCAAAATTTTCACGATTTCTCAACTTTTACTCAACTTATTTAAATTAAATTTGTACATGGTTCTTTTATAGACTTCCCATTCAAATTAAAAATTTTAAAAGCAGTTTTTCTGAAGCTGTCCTTTTTGGTCGTGATACCCACGATTTCTCAACTTCTACTCAACCTATTTAATTGAAATTTTTACATAGTCCTTTTATAGACTTTTCATTCAAATTCAAAATTTTGAAGACATTTTTTTTCGAAACTGTCTTTTTCGATCAAGATACCCACGATTTCTCAACTTATTTAATTGAAATTTTTACATGGTCCTTTTAATGACTTACAATTCAAATTCAAAATTTTGAAAGGATTTTTTTCGAAAGGATTTTTTTGATCACGATACCCAAGATTTCTCAATTTCTACTCTACTTATTTAATAGAAATTCTTACTTAGCCCTTTTCGTAGACTTCTTATCAGTATAAATATTTAAAGGCTGGTTTTTACTATTTTTTAAAAATTCGAGAATGTATATAAAAATGTGAAAACAATTTTATTTTATTTAGGCAGTTGCTGCAAATTTCTTATTGAATTATTTCAAAGGCTAAAATCATGGGTTTGGTCACGTGCCAATTTTTTGCTAGAATTATAACTGTTTGACGGTTTCTAATCTTAATTTTCTCTGTATTCTCAAAACATGCATTAACTAGTGGTGTATGGCATCGTACCTCAATGCATTTGCTCAAAATTCCCCTCAATTATTAGAAAAAAATCAATAATCATAGATATTGAACAATATTATTATATTATAAACTATTAACAATTGTTTCGAATATTTTCAAATGTACAATTATAAGCACTATGTTTTTATTTATATAAAAAGTTTCAAACCTCTAGTAAATGGTTTTTTGAATCATTCAAATGGAGCGCTCTTTTAACCTCAAAAACTTTTTTGCCCTGCACTTTGGAAGGTCTTTGCCAAAATCTAATCAGCACGTCTCCCCGTCAATCGTGGACAAAAAATTGTATCCAAATACACACATACACACATAAAAATTTCAATGAAAGAATGATAACATTCTAGATCCTCCCCCCACGAAGTAATGCCTAACGGAGAGGGGACCAGAAGCGGAGATTTTAGTCGGTAATAAATCCAGGCGGTATTAAATCCAGACGGTCCGACATACCCGGACAAAAGACCTAGTCTGGGATGCACAAAGGCATTTCTTTCGTTATAAAAAAAATATCATTTTTTTCTAAAGTACGCCAAATGTTCAGAAACCTCTGAAACCTAAAGATAAGTAAAAATTTTTATTTGCGATTTTTTTGCGATTACTATAACTTACCCTACGGGAAGTTAATAACTTAAAAAATTGTATAGTGAAAATATTGTTTGCCTTTTATTACTGCCTTTCAAAAATCATATAAAATTCATGCCTCAAAGTCAAAGTACTAGTGGGGTGTATGACATAGTTTCTTAAGGCAAGTTGCCAGAACTTTCCGTACCGTAATTAAAAATCTTGGTACGGAACCGAAAAATTACACAAAATGTGTACGCATTATTAAAATCTCTATAAAATATCTGATAATTTGATGTACATAAGTCCAATAAACATTTTTAAAAGCCAAATGATATTTAACTAATTTTTATTTTTATCTGCCTTCCTAAAAATTTAATCAGTATTCCATCTTGTCAATACAAGTAAAATGTTTTTTGAATTATTAAAATCGGACGCTCCGTTCTCTTGAGAACAGAGTTACCGTTTTTGGCATTTTTTGTTACGTATCTACGGAACGGCTAGACCTGCCTTTGCCAAAAACTAATCAGCATGTCTCCTTATCAATACGAATCGAATGTTTTCTAAATTATTCAAATCGGTTTATCGGCATTCCCGAGATTGTCATCGAAAATTTGTATCAGCATCCATCCATTTTTTCTAAGTTTCTACCCGATTTTTTTTTGAGTATTTTGTTCATCATAGTAACTTAATTTGATTCAAAAACGAGATAAGTTCATCCATCGCTCTTTGTATGTTTCTTCAGCGATTCTTCGAGTGTTAAATGAATGTCCTCGACGGATCGCATTTGCTTTCACGGCAAATTTCGAAACGGATTCGGTCACTCGGACATCCGTTTCGATCTTTCGATCTTTTTACTTTGTTGCTTTTTGTTTTTTGTTTTAGATTTGATATATGCGAAAGTGTTATTATGTAGTCGTAGAACCTTCACAAAATCAGTCGGATTCATTTGTTATCACTTGGTGATAATTAACTTACCGTAGGGTAAGTTATAGTAATCGCAAAAAAATCGAAAATGAAAAATTTTATATATCTTTACGTTTCAGAGGTTTCTGAACATTTTGCATTATACACATTTATATAATGATGAATTATAAATTATATTTTTATAATTGCATTAAAAATATGTATAATATTTAAAAACAATAATGTGATTAAAGTCACACTTCAAATATGACATGATCGGTTTGTCATTGTAATTAGCATTTAGAAATGAACCTTTATTAAAGAAATGAAGTAATTGCTGATTAATAAAATCTATAATATTCGTTCACACAGTGGATTATTTTAAACAACGCCTAAACAAATATAGTTTTCGCAACTTCACTCATCATGTAATAATTGTGTTCGGAGAACTTTATGTAATTAAAATTAACATACATTCATTGACTGCTTGTATTTTTTTTGACTTTTTCGCTGGCGATATAATCTCATTCTTTGAACAGCTGTAATATCTGTCTTGTATAAAAAATATTTTTCATTTTAATAACTTCAAAGATTTATAGAAACTTCGAATAATTCTAATCAATAAACTTACGTTTAGTACACGGCACAAATGTTCATTAACTTTTCGAAGGAGAAGTTTATGTTTTCTCGACGTTTCAAGCCATTCTGAATCGAATGAGACCAAATTTGAAAAAAGTATGTGTGCGTGTGTATGTGAACAAATTTTTTGTCGTAAATTGACGTTTTTTCCAAAACGGCTTGACCGATTTCAAAAATTTAAAAGCAATTCGATGTATTTTGATGAGGACTAGCGTTACTGACTTTTGTGCGACGGTCGGCCGCGGCGTTTCTTTGCAAATCACAGAAAAATGAAAAAATTTTCGTCCACGTTTTAGCCCGCAATTCTGAATCGATTTTGAAAATTCGAAAACCGTTAGAAAGATATTGGTTGGGAATCGTGCTGATTAGTTTTTGGTAAAGATCGGCCGGGCCGTTTTCTTGTAATAAAGTTTAAAAAAAAATCGTCAATTTTTATGATTTTATTTTTGACGGTAGATGCTTTTAGATCATACTAAAATATAACAGCCCTACGACAAATCGTTTAATTTTAAAAATTCTTCAAAGTTTGCAAAAATTATTATCGTTTATTTGCCCTTTGTCAAAATTAGACTTTTGATCGACGTTTTCTCAACGACTCAAACGACTGAACCGATTTCAGAAATTTGAAAGCCATTCGATGTATCTCAATGAGGACTATCGTTTGTCTGTTTTGTGCGACGTTTCTTTATAATTTGGAAAAAAGTGTTAAATTTTTCATCCACATTCAAGCTCATACTACCTAATAGATTTAAAAAAATCAAAAACTGTTCGAAAGATATTAGTTGGGAATGATACTGATTAGTTTTAGGTGAAAATCTACCGAGCCGTTTTCTTGTAATTAACTGTTGAAAAAAAATTTAAGACGTTTTTTGAAACTTTTTTTGGAACTTTGATGTGTAATAAATCCACTTGAAATACTTTTTATCACTCATAATTTAATTTATTTTTTATTGATTAAGTCGATTATTTGCACATATCGGGAAGTTTATGTAACTTGCCTCAAGGCAAAATACTAATACCAACTAGTTTGTTTTATTATTTTCAAAGAACAGGGTAAAATAATCTTCTGATTCAGGCATTTTTCAATAAATCAAGATTTGTACTACGATGTTACTTTAGAATGTTTATTTATCTATGCCGATTTCCTTGTTGATATCGGTACGCATATAACGTTGATGGCGGTACGCATACAATGACAGACCTCTATTCACATACACGACGACTAATCACAATCGACCCGTATAGAAATGATATCGTCGAGAGCGAATGACAAAGCATTGGCACTCGACTCTTATCTTATCCTATCTGCCGTAACGCACTTCGTTGCATTTGTACGGATTTACACCCTAGTCGCGCCTGAAGAAATTTTATTTCAAAAGAACTAAAAGAAAGACTTTAACACAAAATCACATGTATCAATTTTCTCACCTGATCCACCACACTTTTGATAGCAGGTTCAGCCAAGGCATCAGCCAACGTCCCAATCCCAGTATGGGCAATCCTGTTATCATCACTGATGATGACACTTTCCTTTATCAATCCTTCGGATCCCTATGGGCAGATGGTGCCAAGGGTTCCAGAAGTAGAGGAGATTCTAAGGAATGGTGACTACTGGCGATGGTGACTTTCGTTTTATTTCTGTTTCCAGTTCTACTCGTGCTGGTCACCACACTTATGTCGGTCGATGATGGGAGTTGGTCACATAGGGAAATCTGGAAAAAGATAAAGGAAAATGTAGTTATAATATTTTTAACTTCGCGTAGGGTTAGTGAAGTTATAGTAATGAATTTATTTTTTACTCGATTTTTTTTAAATCTAACATTTTCAAAAAAATAAAAAAAATTGCAATTGTTTCTCGTAACTAAAAATACACACGGTGTTTGTGGAGGGGGTTACTAATTAATTAACTTCCCGAAGGAGAAGTTTATGTTTTCATCAAAAAATCCGATTCGCTAATTTTATGTTTTCTCGACGTTTCAAGCCATTCTGAATCGAATGAGACCAACATTTGGAAAAAGTATGTGTGTGTGTGTGTGTGTGTGTGTGTGTGTATGTGAACAGATTTTTTGCCGTAAATCGACGTTTTCTCGAAAACGGCTGGGTCGATTTCAAAAATTTAAAAGCCATTCGATGTATCTCGACGAGAACTATTGTTTGTCAGTTTTGTGCGACGATCGGCCAAGCCGTTTCTTTATAATGGCAGAAAAGTGAAAAAATTTTCGTCTACGTTTTAGCCCGCAATTCTGAATCGATTTGAAAATTCAAAACCGTTCGAAAGATATTGGTTGGGAATCGTGCTGATTAGTTTTTGATAGAGATCGGCCGGGCCGTTTTCTTGTAATAAAGTTTTAAAAAAAAAATTTCGACGATTTTTATGATTATTTTTTTGACGATAGATACCATAGTCTTCTAGATCATACTAAAATATTACGGCCCTACGACAACTGGTTCAGCTTTAAAAATTCGTCAAAGTTTGCAAAAATCAGTATGGTCTTTTTGGCATTTGTCAAAATTAGACTTTTGATCGACGATTTCTCAAAAACGCCTGAACCGATTTTAGAAATTTAAAAGCCATTTGATGTATTTCGGTGAGGACTATCGTTTGTCATTTTTGTGCAACGATCTGACAAGCCGTTTCTTTGTAATTCGAAAAAACTTTTCGTCCACATTTAAGCTCATCCTACCGAACCGATTTTAAAAAATCAAAAACTGTTCGAAAGATATTAGTTGGGAATGGTACTGATTAATTTTAGGTGAAAATCTACCGAGCCGTTTTCTTGTAATTAACTGTTGAAAAAAAGTGTTAAATTTTCGTCGACATTTAAGCTCATCCTACCGAACCGATTTTAAAATATCAAAAACTGTTCGAACAGATATTAGTTGGGAATGATACTGATTAATTTTAGGTGAAAATCTACCGAGCCGTTTTCTTGTAATTAACTGTTGAAAAAAGTGTTAAATTTTCGTCGATATTTAAGCTCATCCTACCGAACCGATTTTAAAATATCAAAAACTGTTCGAAAGATATTAGTTGGGAATGATACTGATTAATTTTAGGTGAAAATCTACCGAGCCGTTTTCTTGTAATTAACTGTTGAAAAAAAGTGTTAAATTTTCGTCGACATTTAAGCTCATCCTACCGAACCGATTTTAAAATATCAAAAACTGTTCGAAAGATATTAGTTGGGAATGATACTGATTAATTTTAGGTGAAAATCTACCGAGCCGTTTTCTTGTAATTAACTGTTGAAAAAAAGTGGTAAATTTTCGTCGATATTTAAGCTCATCCTACCGAACCGATTTTAAAATATCAAAAACTTTTCGAAAGATATCAGTTGGGAATGATACTGATTAATTTTAGGTGAAAATCTACCGAGCCGTTTTCTTGTAATTAACTGTTGAAAAAAAATTAAAGCCGATTTTCATGGCACTTTTTTTGGCGATATACATCATGGTCTTATAGAACTTACTGTAATATTATGGCCTTACGACAAGTAGTTTAATTTTACAAATTCGTCAAAGTTTGCTAAAATTATTATCGTTTTTTTTCAAAGTAGGATTGATAAAGAATATTATTTACACTTTTTTTATTAAGTCGATTATTTACACATATCGGGAAGTTCATTTAACTTGCCTCAAGGCTAAATACCAAACCAACTAGTTTTGAATTGATTTGTAATTAAAAAAGACTTAGTAAGTGATATATTTAGAATCTTACCTGTAGTAGTATTGCAAGAATAAGATGCCTGTGTAAGTTCCGCATTTTCTGAAAAAAAAAACAAAAAAATATAAATCTATATATAAAAGCATATTTTACTTATTGGCAAGTAGCAAAAATAGCATAGGATATGAAATCAAAAATATATATATACATGTATAAACTAATATAAAATTTATTTCTATTTTAGTATTTTTTAATTATCGAACATTTTGTCGGGACTAAAAATGATATCGAAATTTCTATAATTATAAATCGTGTTCAATTATAAATTGAGTTTTCAATAAACTGACATCACCAACGAGGCAACATCAGATAATTGTGGTTTCACTTCTAATAATAAATGGCTCACTTCGGCCATAAATCTTCTAAATTTTTTGATACAATTTTTGTTTGATTACTTAATTTTTTGTATCACCAATGGGAGGCGGGGGTCCAAAACCTTAATAAAAAATTCATCACGTGATTAATGGACGCCGCCGGATGGTTTATACTCTTGATTTAAGGTAAAATGTCACTTAACACCTAGAGTTTATATATTACCTTTGTTCATTTATAGTACTTTTAAGTATTTTTAACTCCTTAAGTACATAGTTTGAAATCGAAAATGAATTTTTTGGCATACCTTAGAATAAATTGATGTATGTGTGTGTTTTGTGTGTCCGCATTTTTTCGTCTACGTTTTCAGGCGTACGGATCAACCGATTTAAATGGTTAAAAAAACATTAGATTCCTATTGATGGGGAGATGTGCTAATCAGTTTTTGGCAAAGGCAGGTTCAGCCGTTTCGGAAATACGGAGCCAACAGTGCAAAAAATGACAGTTTTTGAGAGAACGGAGTATCCGATTTGAATGATTCAAAAAACATTAAATTTATAATGATTGGGAGAAGTGGTGATTAGTTTTTGGCAAAGGCAGGTCTAGCCGTTTTAGAGATACCGAGCTAAATGTACAAATAATGGTAGTTTTTGAAAGAACCAAGCATCCTATTTGAATGATTCAAAAAACTTTCTCCTTGTTTTGACAAAATAATAGCTTTTGGAAAAAAATTATATAAACTTTCGAAAATAATTCAGATTTTATTTCTGGCAAATTTTATTACTGGCTAAGGTTCTAAACATACCTTATATACTTTAAATAAGTGATTTCAACTTTGCAATTCAGTTTACATAATTCTTATAAATATCAGACAATGTTACATTATTTATTTATAATAATCTATTTGAAAACATTCAATATTCCTCGAACATTTCTTTACGGTACGGGAAGGTCCTGCAACTTGCCTTAAGGCACGATGCCATACACCACTAGTTTAAATTTAAAATCTATTAGATGAAAATCGAAAAGCGTTGGTTGATTTTTTGAAACGATCTGCCAAGACGTTTCTTTAGCCATATAGCAACTCGTCATACTCATAAATTAATATATTGATTTATTATCGCTTAAGCGATTATTTACCCATGTCGGTAAGTTCATGCAACTTGTCTTAGAAAAAATGCCACTTACAACTAGTATTTATCCACGTGTTAGCAAAAAGTCCTGAACCGATTTCAAAAATTAAAAAAAATATCCTTAAAATATCACTAGAGTACTAATTAGGACTGATTCTTTGTGATTTATTATAGGTTAAGACGATTATTTACCTATGTCGGTAAGTTCATGCAATTTGCCTTAAGAAAAAATGCCACTTACAACTAGTATTTATCCACGTTTTGGCACAAAGTCTTGAACCGATTTCAAAAATTTGAAAAATCATCCTGAACATCATTAGAGAATCGTGCTACTTAGTTAGAGCAAAATGCCACTTACAACTAGTAGTATAATATTATTAAATGTATTTAAAACATTTATACTTATTCATCTATGACCGGGCTGATTCTTTGTGATTTATTATTTATCGGTTAAAACGATTATTTAAACGTGACGGAAAGTTCATGCAACTTGCCTTAAGAAAAAATGCCACTTACAACTAGTTTTTACCCACGTTTTAGAAAAAGTCTTGAACCGATCTTAAAAATTGAAAAATTGCATTAGAGAATCGTACTAATTAGTTCAGGTCTTAAGGTAAAATGCCACTTACAACTAGTTTTATAATATACTTCAAAACATTTATACTTGTTCATCTATGATTTAAAATTAGCGCCAAATCAAACAGCAAAACTCCTTCCTCCTACTCCTACCATAGACAATCCACCCAAGTTCAAATAGACACCCCTACCACTCCCACTTAAACAAATTCAAATTTCCAAGTTCGAATTTGCCGCCTAAATTTGCAATCACTTATCAATTATCGATGTCTCATCTAACATTAACAAATTGCACTATCGTTGTCCCTTTCATTCTCAAATGTGCTGTTGCCAAGGGCCTTTCTTTTCGGTGCAACCGCTGACGGGGAAGGACGTGTTAATAAATATTAATTAATTAAAAATCCGATGATATCGGTCGTAATTGTTAACGATTATTGAATATTAATATAAAAGGGTTAATTAAATATTATTTGGCAAAGGTTCGTTTTGGTATTTGCGTAAAATTTGGTGCGTTTTTGGTTTTTCGCACGTGGTGTGTTCTTGAAGCCGATTTTATGCAAGGTCATCGAAGAAGACATTACATGGGACGTTATTTGTATATAATTACTTAAATATTTTATTTGTTTCCGATATGTATCACGTATTTTACATAATTTTTTAATAATTTGATAATAAATGACGTCTTTGTATTCGAGTATATTTTTTTTGTATCTTAAAGTTTGTATTTTTGTATCCTAAAATTTCTAGAGGGTGATACTATGCGTAGTCATTTCTCTTAAGAAATTACTAATTATCACTTTGATTCAATAGTTACTTTACTACGTACATTAAATAATTATCTATTAAATACAAAGTTTTTGCATCTGAATTTAAATTTAAATTTAAATTGATTAGATTGGAATTAAATTAGATTAGAATTAGATTCTGTTTGGAATCGTGTTTCTTTCAAGTAAATACTTTTCCAACTAAGTAAATACTTTTTTTTCTTGTTTGATTTTATTTATTTACTTATTTGATTTGCAATATTTCATTATTATACATTATTATACATATATAATAATTTAAATTTCGTTTTTGGTCATTTTTGATGTTCAATGAACATAAATTTGATTTGGATTTTTGTAGTATTCAATAATAATACAAAATAAACACATAATAAATTTTGTGCGGAATCATTTAATTAAAAAAATATTTTTATTTATTTTTATTTTTAATTTTTATCTTATTTTTATTCACTTACTTTTTTAATTAATTTTATATATACTTTGTTACTTAAATAACAAGTTAATTTGATATTATTGTTCTCGTGTAACTTCATATATACTGAAGCATTTTCTAGTTATTTTTTTTGGTAATTTTGTGCAATTCAGATTTTGATCTTAATATACCACCAATATATATATTTTATAATAACATAAAGTTTTCGGTAATTTTAGTAATAAAAATAATGTAAATTCAGTACATGAATAATAATTTCAGTTTACGTTTTTGTATTCGAGTAAAATTGGATTTTTCTTGGAGTAAAATTGGATTTTTGCATCTTGAGTTGATTTTGTGCGAAATCATTTTTCTTTTTTAAAATTCAATTAAATTTTACTTTTAGTCAATAGTTAATTTATTACATACGTATATTATTAATATATAATAAATTGTGTAATAAGATTGTAAAACTAAAATTTTGTTGTTGCATAAAATTGGCTTCTAGAACTTTTTTTAAACAATTATATTTTTGCAACACATTAACTCAACAAAATTTAATAAATCATTCGCATTGCTTTAAAAAAAATCTCGTTTTCTACATAAAATAAATGTGTTTAAAATAAAGTGTATTATTTAAAATAAGTGTTGGATAGTTGTAAAGACTTATAAAGTGTGTATATAAAGACTTATATAAGACTGATAGTGTCTGATATAAAGTTCTGGGACATTTTTTTTTGCTGAGATCCCGATCAGCTCTCTTCTGGAAATCTGGAGGTAAATATTAACATTTTTGATTTGATAATTAAAATTTTATTACAAATGTATGTATAATGTCAACGCATAAATAAATGTATATAAACTGAATAATAATATTCAGAAAATCTTCTGTAGTCATCATTTTTTATTCTGTATTTAGCAATAAATAGAAAATTCGGGACATTTTTCAGGTTTTTGTCAAATTATTCACAAATTTTATATGAAAGCATTCTTCTTAAGTTATACAGAGCGAAACTAGATAAAATATAAAATATACTACATTTCCACGAAAACAGTTATATATAGTCTGATATAAAAGTTTTGAATAAAATGACCTTAAATTCGATATTTCATCATTCTTTAGCAATAAATAGAAAATTAGGGACATTTTTTTAGTTTTTGTCAAATAACTCACAAACTTTATGTGAAACCACTCTTTTTGAGTCTGAAACTAAATAAAATTTACTACGTATCCTTGTTAACTCTTATATACACTCCCATATAAAAGTTTTGAATAAAACGACTTTGAATTTGATATTTCGATAAGAAAAATAAAAACATTGATGTTCTCCAAAATTTTACGTTTCTTGCTCGAAATCGAAATTTTTCTTCAATTTACTAATTAATTTAATGATTAATTTTTTTTCTGTTTTAGACAACAAATTGGTAATCCAGATGTTCCAGAAGAATCGGTGCTTGTTCGCGTTTGGTGAGTTTTTTTCCAAAATTCTAAGCATGCTTTTTTGGATGGTATGACCAAAAATCGAATTCACAAATTTCAAATTGTAATAAAAAAAAAATTCAAATTACTTATAAAAAAATATTTTTCATATTCTATATACATTTTTGTGAAATCGATACAGTTTGTATGTGTACCCAATTTTATAATATATTTTTCAAGTTCATTAATATTTTTTATATTTTTTTAAAATTTTTAATAATACATTTTTTTAGTCAAAGTCCCTTAGGTACACATACAAATTTGGCAAAATACAATAATTATTTAATAAAATTTTCTAATATTGTTGTTTGAGTACAGTAAAACCTCGTTAAGACGATTTTTTAGGGTCTATGCGGAAAAAGCGTCTTAAGCGTTATAGGGACAACATGTAGAAACCGACGTACAAAGGCGTATTAAGCGATAAATATATATTTAGGCGTAAACATCTTAACGGGGTTCTACTGTACTCAAAATTGTTAAATTCCCGATTTTTTGTTCCTTAAATAAATTTGATACTCAAATATTTATTTTGTATAATTTTTTTCTCAAACTAATTATTGTATTTTGTTCATAATTTTGTCCAAATTTGGTGAAGGGTTAGTCAGGAATATATATATATATATATATATATATATATATATATATATATTATTATTATTATTATTATTATAAGTTAGTTTGGACAAAAACGTGGTCATACCATTTTTTCTACATGTATTTATTTTTAACCAATGTATTTTTTTCAGCAGTGTTTAAATAAAAATAGACTTTTTAAAATAGTGTTTACTTGTAAAAATCGCGTAAATAAAAGTGATTTTAGATAAAAAAAATTCTTAATGTAATTTCGCGTAAAAATAGTGAATTGAATTAAATTATAATTATATTTTATTTAATGTTTATTTGTAAAAATCGCGTAAATAAGAAATATTTAAACAAATAGTGTTATATTTAAATAATTAAAATTGTAATTTCGCGTAAAAATTAGTGAAATGTGTTGCACCAGTTGCGAAGAAATATTTCTTGAGGAAAATTTTGAGGTCAGAATTATTTTTCGATAAAATACTTATATATTATATCAAAATTTGTATTTATAACAAAGTTTGTATTAATGTGTATATATTTTTTTTCTAAATTTTCAGATCTTGAAGTCTTGATGGATTTATTGGATTTTGTGAGCAAAGTTTCCAAGTTTTGTCTAAATTTCAAGGTACGTTTTTATATATCATTATTTAATATTAATTTTTTATTTCATATATTTTTATTAATACTCCTTTATCCATCAGTATTTTATTATAAATATTCGTAAATTGTGTATATTTTTTTTTTTAATTTTCAGAAGTCCTGCTGGTTTTTGATGGATTTTTTGGACTTTGTGAACAAAATTTCCAAGTTATGTAAAAATTCCAAGGTACGTTTTTATATAAGTGTCAATAATTGCTATTAATTAAATATATATTATTCATATTTCTTTATCAATCAGTGTTTTATTTTTATTATATTTATATTTGTTATATTTTCAGATTGTTTTTGATCTAAAATTTTATGGATTTTATGGATATGATGGAGTTGATATATTGGATTCCTTACAAGTTGTTTGTAAAGGTAGGATTTTTTAAAAATTATATTATGATATGTTCTTTTAACTTTTTTGTGAAAGTGTTATTTGAAATTAGGTTTTCCATATGTCTCGTGCAATAAATAGAAATTATAGTCTTAATATACTTTCAGCCTTTATTTTATTTGCAAATTTTCGTTTGAAAATTTGCATATTCGTATGGAAGGAATATTAGTAATTTGGTGTATTTTAAATTTTGGGTTATTTAAAAATTATTATATCGACAAATTTGAGTATTTATCCATTTCTGATTTAATTAATGCCAAAATTATTCGAAAAACTTGCATGCATTTTTGTGCATGTAATGTTTTGTTACTCTAAAATGTTGTTTTTTATAAATTTATCTTAAATTGTCTTATCTAAATTATTTTTAGAATTATTAAAGCGATGAAACTTTAAATATTAGAAATTTTATTAACTTCCCGCAAGGGTAAGTTATTGCAATCGTCCAAAAATCGAAATTGAAAATTTTTACATTTCTTCACGTTTTGAAGGTTTCTGAACATTTTGGCATACCTCAGAAAAAATTAATGTGTGTGTGTGTGAATATGTATGGATACAATTTTTTGTCTACGTTTTCTGGCGCACGGATCAACCGATTTGAATGGTTCAAAAAACATTCGATTCCTATTGATAGGGAGATGTGCTGACTAGTTTTTGGCAAAGGCAGGTCCAGCAGTTACGGAGATAAAGAGCAAAGAGTGCAAGAAGTAGAAATCGAGTTTTTGAGAGAACTCCGATTTGAATGATCTAAAAAATATTCAATTTGTAGTGGTGAGGAAAAGTGGTGATTAGGTTTTGGCAGAGGCAGGTCCAGCCGTTTCGTAGATACCGAGCTAAATATGTAAAAAATGATGGTTTTTTAGAGATCTAAGCAACCGATTTGAACGCTTCAAAAAACGTTTTGCTTGTTTTGACAAAATAATTTTTTGCAATTTTTTTTCTCCAATATTTCCTTTTCAAAAACTTTTTTTTGCATGTCGAAAATAATTTATATTTTAATTAAGATTTCTGGCTAAAGTTTTAAAGTTCACTTATATAATTAAAAAAAAAATTTTAACTTTGTAATTCAGTTTATATAACTTTTATAAATATTAGACAATGTTACAGTATTTATTTATAATAGTCTATTTGAAAACATTTAATATTCCTCGAACATTTCGTTACGGTACGGGAAGTTCCAGCAATTTGCCTTAAGGCACGATGCCATACACCCTATTAGTTTATCATGACTTTATAGATATTTTATCATTTTACAATCCTGATGCGCCAACTTGTGATGAAACTTGCCCTCACACCTTGGTGTATTTTTTTTTTAAAAAAAAACAGCATTTCAAAATCGATCAATTTTGAAAACTTTAAATTGAACATGGAGTCTAAATTCTTAAAATCTTGGGGCAGTTATATCATTATTTTTAACTGTGTTCTTAGAATAGATATAAAATTTATATATTTAATAGATATAGAATTCATAGAGAAAAATATAATGCCAAATTACGGATCTGAATTTCAAACGAACAAAATTAATGGAAATTAACTACAAAAAATGGTCGAAATTTGATTAAAGCTCTAGGCTGTACTTAAAAGCTCATATTCAAACTAATTTTATATTTTAATATTTCAGTTTTAGTATGCTAGATTTTGCAAAAATCAATGAGCACAGCACACACATAGCCTTTCGACGGTTTTAGTACCACTTTATATGAAAAATGTTACATAAGATCGCCTTGCCATAGCATTGGCCGTCAGAATTGGTCCATAAGTTATCCCATAAAAACCAAGTAAAATATTTTGCATTCAGCTTATCACCTGTAAACCTAAAATAAAAGAAAATTCTTTAATTTTTTTTCACCAAACCACGAAATACAAACAAGGAAAACAAATCGATCGATCATAAATTAATAAAACAAATTATGAACTGTTAAGTGCAACCCAGAGCTTCGGTTAAACTGTGACCATTTTTTGGTTATTGCGATTAATTTTTAAACTTTAAACGAAAGATCGAAGATGAAAAAATTCGCTCATTGTCGCAAAGATACATATACATATATGCAACCACATAGCATTTTGACAGCTTTTAGTACTACTTTATATGAAAAATGCTAAATAAGACGGCTTTGCCATAACATTGGTCTATTTTACGTCAGAATTGGCTTATAAGTTATCCCATAAAAACCAACTAAAATATTTTGCATTCGGTTTATTACCCATAAACCTTAAATTCTACAAATTTTTCTCACCAAACAAGGCCGATCGACCGACCGATCGATCTAAATAGCAACAACAGATCATAAATAACCGCACTCTCTCAATATCATTTTTTTTCGCCTTGGAATTCTTTTCGGAATAGTTGCGATGATGATGATGTCGTCCGAATCGATTATCTCGATATCGTTCATTCATCTGGTACAAAATACCGATGCATATAATATAATAATGTCGTCGTCGTCCAGTTGATATATAAATTGCCTTCGTCCGCTATATGGACCGTAAGCCAGCGTAAGCCACCGTAAGCCGTGTCGAAGCCGAAGACGAAGCCTCGGCCTGGCGTTGCGGACAGGTTACGGTTTAGTGGACGACGGCCGAATCTAGGTGGAAGGTGGAATAGATGGAATAGATGGAATAGATGGAAGAATTCGCTTATTGTCGTCGGAGATGAAAGATACAAAGATTTATATTTTGGAATGAGATTTTGTAATACTCTAAGTCAGCGGTTTCCAAACTGTGGGGCGCGCCAGAATACTATTATCGAAAATAACTCATCATTTTGAAACAATATTAAACTAGTGGGGCGCATGGCATCGTACCTTAAGGCAAATTGCTGGAACTTTACGTAACAAAAATTTTTTTTTAAAAAGATTAACATTTTTAAGGAAATTTTACTGTGAAAAACATAAATTATTGAGAAATCATAAATTTTTGACAAAAAAATTATTTAAAAAAAAAAGACTTTCTGAAGAAAAATTTATTTTGAAATATTTTGGAAATTCTGAACTTTTCTTCAAAGCAATCGTAAGCGCCGCGCCGTCGTCTAACGGATAAACGTTGGTACGGAACCCATCGGAATGCAAACAAAATTCATACTTATTGTTAAAATCTCTATAAAATATCTGATAATTTGATGTGCATGATTTGATTCTAATGATCATTTTTGACCGCCAAATAGATACATCCATTTTTTCTCTTGTATACGAAAATGTTCAGAAAACCCTGAAACGTAAAGATTTATGAAAATTTTCATTTTCGATTTTTTTGCGATTACCATAACTTACCCTGCGGAAAGTTTAAAATAAACAAAGTAGTGGGGTGCATGGCATCGTGCCTTAGGCAAATTGCTGGAACTTTCTGTACCGTAATCAAAAATCTTGTACGAAACCCAAAAAAATTTACACAAAATGTGTACACATTAAAATTTCTATAGAATATCTGATAATTTGATGTACATGTGTCTAATAAACATTTTTGAGCGCCAAATGACATTTTTTTTACTTATTTTCATTGAGAGTCCATAACCGCTGGACCTGCCTTTATGAAAATTTGATCAGTTCTTCATCTTGTCAATACAAGATGAAATGTTTTTTGAATTATTAAAATCGGACGCTCCGTTCTCTTAAAAACTGAGTTACCGTTTTTGACACTTTTTGCCCTGTATCTACGGAACGGCTAGACCTGCCTTCGCCAAAAACTAATCAGCACGTCTCCTTATCAATACGAATCGAATGTTTTTTGAATTATTCAAATCGGTTGATCCGTGTTCCCGAAATCGTCGACGAAAATTTGTATCCGCACATACATACACAGACGCACACACACACACATACATCCATCCATTTTTTCTAAGGTATGCCAAAATGTTCAGAATGGTTTGAAACGTAAATACATATAAAAATTTTCTTTTCGATTTTTTTGCGATTACTATAACTTGCCCTACGGGAAGTTAAAGAAAGATATATATTTTAGAATCAATATTGTGATAAGATTTGTAATATTCTAAATATTATTATACAGGGTGTCCCAAAACGCAACGTCAATCCGAAACAACGGTGTGATAGTGCTAACCTGAACTGTTCTGAAAAATTTCGAAATTCTGAAAAATGTTTGAAAATTATGAACTGTTAAGTGCAACCTGGAGCTTCAGTAAAATTGTGATCATTTTTCGGTTATTGCGATTAATTAACTTCCCGAAGGAGAAGTTTGTTTTCATAAAAAAATCCGTTTTGCTAATTTTATGTTTTCTCGACGTTTCAAGCCATTCTGAATTGAATGAGACTAATATTTGGAAAAGTCTGTGTGTGTGAACAGATTTTTTGCCGTAAATCGACGTTTTCTCAAAAACGGCTGGACCGATTTCAGAAATTTAAAAGCCATTTCATGTATCTCAATGACGACTATCGTTTGTCAATTTTGTGCGACGATCTGTCGAGTCGTTTCTTTGTAATTTGAAGAAAAAGTGTTAAACTTTTCGTTCACATTTAACCTCAAACTACCGAACCGATTTTAAAAACTCAAAAACTCTTCTAAAGATATTAGTTGGGAATGATACTGATTAATTTTAGGTGAAAATCTACTGAGCTGTTTTCTTATAATTAACTATTAAAAAAAAATAAGCCGATTTTTATGGAACTATTTTTGGCGATATTAATCATGGCCTTATAGAACTTACTGAAATATTACGGCCTTGCGACAAGTAGTTCAATTTTAAAAATTCATCAAAGTTTGAGAAAATGAGACATTTGTTAAAATTAAAATTAGACGATTCACTTTGTATAACGATAGAGTACTTGGTCTTAATGAACATACTAAATCATTAAAGTCCTACGGAAACTGGTTCGATTATAAAAATTGATTTTTGAAAATTTGCTTTTATAAAATACTCCGATTAACGTGTTCGTTCGTTTTCAATTATGTGTAATAAATCCACTCGTAATACTTTAAATGACTCATAAATTAATTTATTTTTTATTGATTAAGTCAATTATTTACACGGGAAGTTCATGTAACTTGCCTCAAGACAAAATACCAATACCAACTAGTTTTTATTGATTTTGTTCATTTAAACTTTGGGACCATGATTGACTTTACTAGCACCACAGCCAAAAATAATGTCAATTTTTCCAAGTTTTCAAGAAATAAGTGTTCTTTGAACTATGACTTCAAAACTTTTAAAATTGGTCGACTTTTTGAGAGGTTTTTCTTAAAAAAAAAAATTAAAATGTGGGATATGCCAGGATAATAAAGAGACCTTTATTAATACTATACCTACCAGAGCGGTCAAATGACCGCTTTGGAGGCTTTAGTCGGAATTATTAAATTACCGGTTTTTATATCTCTCTAACTTACGGCATGACTTTTTTCATAATATAAGACGATTTAATTTTCGGGTATCAATTATTCATTGTTTTATATATCCAAATATACATATGTACTATACCTATTCCTACCGGTGGCGGTCAAATGACCGCTTTTCAAATTTTATTAAAATTTTTTAATATAATAGTTTTATTATAATAGTTACATATATTGCAATAAAACCTTCTGAAGTTATTCCCAAACTCGCTGAACCATTTACTATTTTACAAGCTTATCTTTGGCCACAAAACTTTTATGAAAGAGAACTACGCTATATTGTTTTATGCATAGTGTTCAAAAATCGTATATTCTTTTTATAAATAAACAATAAACCTGTTCTAATAATCAACTAGCAATGAAAATTTAAAAAGCGGTCATTTGACCGCAACCGGTAGGAATAGATATACATAAAATGTTGGTAGGTTTGGTGTTAAAAAATATAGGGCAGTCGGGTTTGTTACTTATATTTAATTTTTTTCTTGGTACTTTTATTCTAATAAATCTAAATTGAACTAGGTCGAGCTTATTCACTATTTTATTAAATTCACTAATTTTGGTTTTTTTGGTAAAAGTGACGACAGTTTTGATGGTGGTCTCATCATCAGTATAATTATGAATAATTATATATATATATATATATATATATATATATATATAAAATAAAATTATGTTGTAATTTATGATACATTAATTGCATCCATTACTAAGCAAATTGTCATTTGATATGATTTGCAAAACGATTTATAGCAAATCATGCATCTAATATCTGATAAATATATTAAGCTCATAGAAATATATTTATAATATCTTTATTATGACTTGAAAATATAGAAATCATACCTCGAATTTTTTTTATCAAGAATGTAGTAGTTTATGAAAAAATATTTCTATATAGAATATTTTCTAACATTTCCTTGCATTTAATCATTTTTGCATACATGGAAGACATCATTATTATAAATTCTTACAATTTTTTTATTCCAAACTGTCAAAACTTGTTTCATAATAATATCATGAAATTTTAGCAAATGAAGAGATTTTAATAATGTGTACACATTTTGTCTAAATTTTGTTTGATTCCTTACCAAGATTTATAATTACGGTACGAGAAGTTCCAGTAATTTTTATTAATTTAAGTGCCTTTGATGTAATTATGTGCAGATAACATCAAAAAGATATGCTTTCACATTTTAAAGAACATTTTTAGTACAAAATTCCTATTCTATTGATAATACGAAGTAATCGGTTCATAAATTTATACAAAAGTTTGTTTAATAGTTTAATTTTTTAAATGATAAATGTTATGGCAAGGCCACGTTATGAAAAACTTTCCTAACTAAATATTAACAAAAGCCATGTGGTTGCTGTGCAGTCGGTTGTCAGATGGAAAACCTAACGTAAAAACCGCACAAATGCCAAAACAACGATGTAAAATTACAGGGTCTTTCTGACCCAGCTTCATACCATACAAGTGACGTTGCAATACACGACATTTTGACAGTATTCAGTATGATTCAGTAGCATAATGTATAGAAGTTGGAGCTTAACATGGCCTTGCCATAACATTGGTCCTAAATCTTATCTTTTTATAATGATATATTAATAAAGTTTATTGTGTCTACTTCTTCGGCGCAGTCGGCGCTAAAGCAAAGCGCTTGGAAAAATAGCGTGATTATATTACCATTATTATTATTATTATTATTACTATTATTATTATTGTTGTTGTTATAATCGTAAAGTGTCACTTGATTTGACATGACATTATAGTTAGTCTGCCGAGGCATGAGATTTAGTCAGTGGACCGAGAAAACTGTTAGCGGTTTTACGCCTCGGCGATCGATCGATGGATACTTACTTGGAAAAAAAACGAATAAAAATTATTTAAGATGACAATAATATTATATACATTTATATCAGAGAACAGGATTGTATTTCATCATTTCAAAATAGAAATATGTAGATTATCTTTGAAACGTGGTGAAACAAAACATTACCATCAGGTGCTCAGGTCTTCCTAAATCTTGAACAAAAATTGAATTGATTAACTTTATGGACTTCACAATTAATAAACTGAAATCTTCTTACTTACTAAAAATGTTTAGAGCCAAAATACAGAATATTTATTAATATATACTACTAGCAAACCCGACGAACTCCGTTTCGCCACCAGATGGTTTCGTGAGAAAGATGAAGAAATTTTGTGTTTGTTTTATATTTGAAAAGGAATAATTTGATTTTATTATACAACGGTAATGAATTTATTTCTATTACAAAAATGAAGTGTTTTTTAGTTGAACTTCTCTAAGTAAATGAAAGTGAATCCGCAAATTATCCGTTTCATTGAAGTGCTCTTTAGTAAACCACATTTTTTGTTTTTTGGTCTGACGTTAACACAAACAAAGCGGATGGTTTTCCAACTCGTGAACAGGCAACGTATAACTGCCCATGTGAAAAACAATGATTTTCTAAATAATCTGTTTGAAATTTATCCCGCAAATACTAAGCGATTGACCTTGCGACTTGTTATTGCGAACGCAAGGCGAACTGACGGAAGACCAGTCGGAATCATTGGTATGTCAGCAAATCGCCAGCAATTTTTGATTGAATGGTGAAATTCAGTGCGTGTACATTATATTTCTTGGCGGCAAGAATTGCTCGTTGACTTAACCAAGCATAATTCTGATAATTCTCACTAATGTCATTACTCGAATTTTTAATTACGGTGCGTGAAGTTCAGCAATTTGCATTAGGGCACGATGCCATGCACCACTAATTTTCTATAAGCTATAAACCTTGCGGAACCCGAGACTTTTCCAACGAATGCAAAATTGTCGAAATCGGTTTGTGCGTTCTGGAGTTATTTTGTCAGGAAGGAAAACACGACTTATATATATATATATATATATATATATATATATATATATATATATATATATATATATATAGAAAATAACTTGCCCTACGGGAAGTTAATAAAATAAAAATTGTATCAAAATATATTTAACCTTGTATTCCAATTAATTTAATCACTTATATAGTTTTCACATTGTTTTACAAATTGCAATGAATTTTATCAGATAAAAACTACAAAGATTTGATTTATATATCACCATCTCACCGGCTATTAAAATTCCTGATGAACAATTGCAACAAATGCACATATGCACATATTTAATCAAGTGAAAGATTCCTATCGCAATTATGTGTTTCTTCACTTTAATAATAATAATAATAATTCTTCATAATCTCGGAAACATAATATTTGTTCACATAAAATAAATATACATACAACTTGTGTGTAATAATAATTGTATGAGACCGTTTGTTCGCCTGGATTTATTATTTTTATTCACGTACTTAATTTGCGTAACCTTAGCTCTGAGATTATAATTTATCTTGGACGTGATATAATATATATATATATATATATATATATATATATATATATATTTGTGTTAAGGTTTTTCAGTAGAAAAAATAAAAACAGAAAGTAAATATAAATTCGTTTCGAGCTATTATACTAGCTCTTCATCCAGCTAAAATACAAAAAGAGTAATAAAATAAAGTAACAAAATAAAATAAAACAGAATTAAAGTTTTATGTACCAAACCAGTTAAAAATTATTTTATATTAAATTTGACATTTATAACATCAATATTTTGTTCTAAAACCAAAAAAATATGTATATTCATATAGAAATTAAAAAAATAAAATCAAGTAATCAAAATATTTCGAATTCTGAAAAAGAAGAAGAAAAGAAAATATCAAGTGGCAAAAAATCGTTCAAATATTAAAAAAATCAGACTTACATACATTAATTAAATTTTGATAGCTGTCGAAAAGCAAGGAACTTTTCTTATTTACACATTGTGAATTTAAAAAAACGAAAACAGAATCAACAAACCTTCTTAGGTCAACATTTTGTTCAATATGTAAAATAATGGGATTGTTTAAATCAAAAGTGTGTTTAAAATTTTGCATATGGTCAGATAACATTGTTTTGTATTGATTTTCATTTTTTGAATTATAATTATGTTAAAGCATTCTCTTAGATATATATTGTGAAATCT
The DNA here is from genome assembly GCF_003426905.1 of Ctenocephalides felis. Classification (NCBI taxonomy): domain Eukaryota; kingdom Metazoa; phylum Arthropoda; class Insecta; order Siphonaptera; family Pulicidae; genus Ctenocephalides; species Ctenocephalides felis. Next base: position 15,094,466 of record NW_020539727.1, on the reverse strand, counting down.
CTCCAATATAGAATTTTTCACAATCATTACAATTCACTTTGTGAACGGAGTCAACAATTCTATTATGTGATGTTTTTGATTTTGAAGAATATATATATATATATATATATATATATATATATATATTAATTTATTACTCTACGTGGACTGCTAGTCTTCATATGTTTTCCATTTTATAAAGTGGCAAAAAATAGAAGGAGACTGTGACGTCACTTAGTGAACGAGTGTTGCCGACAATCGTGGAACTCTCAGATTAATTAAATGATTCTAGAAGGCTTTTTCAAGTTTTTAGTAGGCTTTTGGTAGCTTTGGAAGGCTCTGGCTAGTTTCCAGAAGGCTTTGACTAGTTTTTAAAATACTTTGGCTAGTTTTGGAAAGCTTTGATTAGTTTTTAGAAGGCGTTGGCCTATTACTGAAGACTTTGGCTAGTTTTTAGAAGGCTTTGACTACTTTCCAAAAGGCTTTGGCTAGTTTTTTGAAGGCTTTGGCTAGTTTTGGAAGGCTTTGGCAGATTTATATTCATTTATTTATTTATCTTTATATTTATATTACGGATACAGGATTAAATTTAGTAATTACAGAAAATAAATTATCTCAATTGAATTGATTACAGTAAAATACAACTACAAAACAATATTAAGCCTAACACTAGTATTATCTACTACAATAACTTGAAGAAAAAAATGTTGTAATATTGAAATAGTTTATTTAAGGCTTGTACGCCTTGAAATTCTACTTATTTTAAAAAAATCCTTCAAATATCTGTCATGTAATTTTGAGTTCCATTTTTGGAAAATAATAATTAAGAGCAGTATAAAAAAATAATATAATATGAAAATAATTGTAATGATCAAATACTTAGGGTAGAAAAATGTTAAAATAATTTGGAATTAAAATTAGAAAAAGTATGGAAAGGGGAAAAATTAATTGTAATCGTTGGAAAAAAATCAAATATTATCAGTAGGCATTTTATTATCAAAATAATGTTTGATATCGAAATTGGCAAACTCAGAAGTATTGCAGAAACTTTCGGCTTTTAAAAGTTTAACAATGGTATTACTGAAGGCTTTGGCTAGTTTTGGAAGGCTTTGGCTAGTTTTGGAAGGCTTTGGCTAATTTTAAAAGGCTTTGGCTGGTTTTTAGAACGTTATGTTTTGATTCTAGAAGGCTATGCCCTGATTCTAGAAGAATATGTCGTGATTCTAAAAGACTAGACTAGATATCAAAAAAATTGTCTAGGTTTTAGAATTTGTCCCGTTTTTGCAAGGTTTTGTTCACTTTTTTGGAGAATTTGTCTAGTTTTTTATTTTAATTGGTAAATGCTCAATATTAAATTATATATATTATAATAGTTAATTTAGTTAAAATATTTTTTTTGAAACTTTTATTTCCATAATATAATGGAAATTGTTTGGACTGATAATTTTATAAGAAATGTTATAAATAATATTATTAATGCGCATGCAATCAATCGGGAGTGTTTTACGATTGTCGGCAACGTTCGTTTACTCATTGATGTCATAGTCCCTTCTATCTTGCGACACTCGACATCTTAGGTCGACTTATCTCGAAGTTTCCAGAAACATTTACAACTGTAATTTTAGTGTTTTCTTAAAATTTATAACTGTCAAAATTGATTGAAATTGTGAAAATTTTAATATTAAGGTTATAAACACGGATTTTTAATATTGCCTATAACCTAAGTTGGATATAAATGCATAAAGTGAGCCAAAAAAATTTAAAATCGGTTCAGCACTTTAGGTGTGCATTGAGGACGAACATCGTAACACGTACTTTGTGTATGAATACGTCTGTTGTTTTATTATTATTATAATCCTCCGAACTAGAAAAAGTACCGTAATAATTATAGGACGGCCTTATTAAGTAACTTCTTGGTCTTGATATATGAGTCCTTTCTTTCTTCTTTTACAAACAACAATAAAGAATGAAGAAAAAATTGAAGAGTAATTCCTTAAGAAGAGAATTCACACGGTTTAATATGCATATGCAAGTAGTGAAGAGAGAATAATATATAAGTGCAAAAAGATTTATATCTAAAGTCTAGTTTCTGTCACATGATATGCATAAAAATAAAAACCTCACCTTACCAGCAGATT
>NW_020539727.1:15057764-15091349 GCF_003426905.1 Ctenocephalides felis | reverse complement strand
CATGCAAATCAAAATTATTTTTGTTGAATTTTGTTCTAATTTAATTGTGAGCTTTTATGTTGAAGAAATTGAGTATTTTGGAATTGTGTAATCATATACTAAATTTGCAATAAACTTATGTACCTCAACATTCTGAGGTTATTATAAAATACAAGAGCGATTATGCCGTTAATTCAATAACATCATTCAAAATTAAAAAAAAAAAAACCATTCATACCGAGTACAATTCGATTCATCATGAATCAATTTTTTTAAATTCATTTTACTACTGCTTCTAATCTAATCTTACTTAAAAGTAAATATACTAAATTATACTATTCACAGACTTCCGTTGCATTTGCACAGATTTACACCCTAGTCGCGCCTAGAGAAGTTTTACTTGGAAAATTCAAAGTCGACTACAAGAAAGACTTTTAGACAAAATCACATGTATCAATTTTCTCACCTGATCTACCACACTTTTGATAGCAGGTTCAGCCAAGGCATCAGCCAAGGTCCCAATCCCAGTATGGGCGATCCTGTTATCATCACTGATGATGACACTTTCTTTTATCAATCCTTCAGGATCCCTATGGGCAGATGGTGCCAAGGGTTCCAGAAGTAGGGGTGATTCTAAGGAATGGTGACTACTGGCGATGGTGACTTTCGTTTTATTTCTGTTTCCCGTTCTACTCGTGCTGGTCACCACACTTATATCAGTCGATGATGGGAGTTGGTCACATAGGGAAATCTGGAAAAAGATAAAGGACAAATGTAGTTATAATATTTTTAACTTCGCGTAGGGTTAGTGAAGTTATAGTAATGAATTTATTTTTTACTCGATTTTTTTTAAATCTAACATTTTCAAAAAAATAAAAAAAATTGCAATTGTTTCTCGTAACTAAAAATACACACGGTGTTTGTGGAGGGGGTTACCAATTAATTTTGAATTGATTTGTAATTAAAAAGGACTTAGTAAGTGATTTATTTAGAATCTTACCTGTAGTAGTATTGCAAGAATAAGATGCCTGTGTAAGTTCCGCATTTTCTGAAAAAAAAAACAAAAAAATATAAATCTATATATAAAAGCATATTTTACCTATTGGCAAGTAGCAAAAATTGCATAGGATATGAAATTAAAAATATATATACATGTATAAACTAATATAAAATTTATTTCTATTTTAGTATTTTTTAATTATCGAACATTTTGTCGGGACTAAAAATGATATCGAAATTTCTATAATTATAAATCGAGTTCAATTATAAATTGAGTTTTCAATAAACTGACATCACCAACGAGGCAACATCAGATAATTGTGGTTTCACTTCTAATAATAAATGGCTCACTTCGGCCATAAATCTTCTAAATTTTTTTGATACAATTTTTGTTTGGTTACTTAATTTTTTGTATCACCAATCGGTAGGGGAGGGGGGGGTCCAAAAAACCTTAAAAAATTCATCACGTGATTAATGGACGCCGCCGGATGGTTTTATACTCTTGATTTAAGGCAAAATGTCACTTACACCTAGAGTTATATAATACCTTTGTACATTTATAGTACTTTTAAGTATTTTTAACTCCTTAAGTACATAGTTTGAAATCGAAAATGAATTTTTTTTGCATATCTTCACGTTTCAGAGGTTCCTGAACATTTTGGCATACCTTAGAATAAATTGATGTGTGTGTGTGTTTTGTGTGTCCGCATTTTTTCGTCTACGTTTTCAGGCGTACGGATCAACCGATTTAAATGGTTAAAAAAACATTCGATTCCTATTGATGGGGAGATGTGCTAATCAGTTTTTGGCAAAGGCAGGTTCAGCCGTTTCGGAAATACGGAGCCAACAGTGCAAAAAATGACAGTTTTTGAGAGAACTTAACGTCCGATTTGAATGATTCAAAAAGCTTTCTGCTTGTGTTGACAAAACAATTGCTTGGAAAAAAAATTCTTATTTCCATTTTTTTTTTAATTTTTTTTTAGTATATCAAATATAATTCTTATAAATATTAGACAATGTTTATATTCTTATAATATTAGACAATGACAATACTTATAATAATCTATTTGAAAACATTTGAAATTCCTCAAATATTACATTACGTTACGGGAAGTTCCAGCAATTTGCCTTAAGGCACGATGCCATGCACCCCACTAGTTTCTAAATTTAGTAAATTTTTGTATGGCGATAGTGTACATGGTCTTGATGAACATATCAAAATATTAAGCCTAGAAAAAGTGGTTCAATTATGAAAAATGTGTATGTATTTGTCACGTACGTATTCGTTTTTTAATAATATTTGACAAAAAAATTGTACATAATTGAATAATCTGCAAAAGTTTCTCACATTATCACTCATAAATTAATATATCAATTTATTATCGGTAAAAACGATTATTTAAACATATCAGGAAGTTCATGTAACTTGCCTTGGAAAAATGCCACTTACAACTAGTATTTATCCACGTCTTGGCAAAAACTCTTGAACCGATTTTAAAAATTGAAAAATATCATTAGAAAATCGTACTAATTGGTTCAGGTCTTCATGTAGCTTGTCTTAAGGCAAAATACCACTTACAACTAGTTGCATAATATACTTTAAAACATTCCTACTTGTTCATCTGAGATTTAAAATTAGCGCCAAATCAAACAGCAAAACTCCTTCCTCCTACTCCTACCATAGACAATCCACTACACTTCAAATAGACACCGCTACCACTCCCTCTTAAACAAATTCAAATTTCCAAATTTAAATTTGCCGCCTAAATTTGCAATCGCCTATCAATTATCGATGTCTCATCTAACATTAACAAATTGCAGTATCTTTGTCCCTTTCATTCCCGAATGTGCTGTTGCCAAGGGCATTTCTTTTCGGTGCAACCGCGGACGAGGACGGACGTGTTAATAAAAATTAATTAATTAAAAATCCGTTGATATCGGTTGTAATTGTTGACGATTATTAAATATTAATATTAAATGGTTAATTAAATATTATTTGCGAAAGGTACGTTTTGGTATTTGCGTAAAATTTGGTGCGTTTTTGGTTTTTCGCACGTGGTGTGTTCTTGAAGCCGATTTTATGCAAGGTCATCGAAGAAGACATTACATGGGACGTTATTTGTATATAATTACTTAAATATTTTATTTGTTTCCGATATGTATCACGTATTTTACATAATTTTTTAATAATTTAATAATAAATGACGTCTTTGTATTCGAGTATATTTTTTTTTGTATCTTGAAGTTTGTATTTTTGTATCTTAAATTTTCTAGAGGGTGATATTATGCTTTACTACGTACGTTAAATAATTATCTATTAAAAACAAAGTTTTTGCATCTGAATTTAAATTTAAATTTAAATTGATTAGATTGGAATTAAATTAGATTAGAATTAGATTCTGTTTGGAATCGTGTTTCTTTCAAGTAAATACTTTTTCAACTAAGTAAATACCTTTTTCTTGTTTGATTTTATTTATGTACTTATTTAATTTGTAATATTTCATCATTTTTATGGTGCCCTCATGAAAATTTGATCAATTCTTCTTGTCAATACAAGTAAAATATTTTTTGAATTATTCAAATCGGACGCTCAATTCTCTTAAAAACTGAGTTACCGTTTTCGGTACTTTTTGTCTCGTATCTTTGGAACGGCTAGACCTGCCTTCGCCAAAAACTAATCAGCACGTCTCCTTACCAATACGAATCGAATGTTTTTTGAATTATTCAAATCGGTTGATCCGTGTTCCCGAAATCGTCGACGAAAATTTGTAACCGAACACATACACACACGCACATACACGCACACACACCACATACATCCAAAATCCAAGGCAAATCCAAGGTTTGCCAAAATATTCAGAAACCTTTGAAACGTCGAGAAATGCAAAAATTTTCATTTTCGATTTTTTTGCGATTACTATAACTTGCCCTACGGGAAGTTAAATATTTTAACAAATCTTTTTATTTATTTTTATTTAGTTACTTTTATCTTATTTTCATTTACTTACTTTTTTAATTGATTTTATATATACATTGTTACTTAAATAACAAGTTAATTTGATATTATTGTTTTCGTGTAACTTCATATATACTAAAGCATTTTATAGTTATTTTTTGGTAATTTTGTGCAATACAGAGTTTGATCTTGATATACCAATATAAACATTTTAGAATAACATAAAGTTTTCGGTAATTTTTGTAATAAAAATAATATCAATTCAGTACATTCAGTACATGAATTAATAATTTCAGTTTACGTTTTTGTATTCGAGTAAAATTAGATTTTTCTTGGTATTTTTGCATCTCAAGTTGATTTTGTGCGAAATCATTTTTCTTTTTTAAAATTCAATTAAATTTTACTTTTAGTCAATAGTTAATTTATTACATACGTATATTATTAATATATAATAAATTGTGTAATAAGATTGTAAAACTAAAATTTTGTTGTTGCATAAAATTGGCTTCTAGAACTTTTTTTAAACAATTTATATTTTTGCAACACATTAACTCAACAAAATTTAATAAATCATTCGCATTGCTTTAAAAAAATCTCGTTTTTCTACATAAAATAAATGTGTTTAAAATAAAGTGTATTATTTAAAATAAAGTGTTGGATAGTTGTAAAGACTTATAAAGTGTGTATATAAAGACTTATATAAGACTGATAGTGTCTGATATAAAGTTCTGGGACATTTTTTTTTGCTGAGATCCCGATCAGCTCTCTTCTGGAAATCTGGAGGTAAATATTAACATTTTTGATTTGATAATTAAAATTTTATTACAAATGTATGTATAATGTCAACGCATAAATAAATGTATATAAACTGAATAATAATATTCAGAAAATCTTCTGTAGTCATCATTTTTTATTCTGTATTTAGCAATAAATAGAAAATTCGGGACATTTTTCAGGTTTTTGTCAAATTATTCACAAATTTTATATGAAAGCATTCTTCTTAAGTTATACAGAGCGAAACTAGATAAAATATAAAAATATACTACATTTCCACGAAAACAGTTATATATAGTCTGATATAAAAGTTTTGAATAAAATGACCTTAAATTCGATATTTCATCATTCTTTAGCAATAAATAGAAAATTAGGGACATTTTTTTAGTTTTTGTCAAATAACTCACAAACTTTATGTGAAACCACTCTTTTTGAGTCTGAAACTAAATAAAATTTACTACGTATCCTTGTTAACTCTTATATATACTCCCATATAAAAGTTTTGAATAAAACGACTTTGAATTTGATATTTCGATAAGAAAAATAAAAACATTGATGTTCTCCAAAATTTTACGTTTCTTGCTCGAAATCGAAATTTTTCTTCAATTTACTAATTAATTTAATGATTAATTTTTTTTCTGTTTTAGACAACAAATTGGTAATCCAGATGTTCCAGAAGAATCGGTGCTTGTTCGCGTTTGGTGAGTTTTTTTCCAAAATTCTAAGCATGCTTTTTTGGATGGTATGACCAAAAATCGAATTCACAAATTTCAAATTGTAATAAAAAAAAAATTCAAATTACTTATAAAAAAATATTTTTCATATTCTATATACATTTTTGTGAAATCGATACAGTTTGTATGTGTACCCAATTTTATAATATATTTTTCAAGATCATTAATATTTTTTATATTTTTTTAAAATTTTTAATAATACATTTTTTTAGTCAAAGTCCCTTAGGTACACATACAAATTTGGCAAAATACAATAATTATTTAATAAAATTTTCTAATATTGTTTTTTGAGTACAGTAAAACCTCGTTAAGACGATTTTTTAGGGTCTATGCGGAAAAAGCGTCTTAAGCGTTATAGGGACAACATGTAGAAACCGACGTACAAAGGCGTATTAAGCGATAAATATATATTTAGGCGTAAACATCTTAACGGGGTTCTACTGTACTCAAAATTGTTAAATTCCCGATTTTTTGTTCCTTAAATAAATTTGATACTCAAATATTTATTTTGTATAATTTTTTTCTCAAACTAATTATTGTATTTTGTTCATAATTTTGTCCAAATTTGGTGAAGGGTTAGTCAGGAATATATATATATATATATATATATATATATATATATTATTATTATTATTATTATTATTATAAGTTAGATTGGACAAAAACGTGGTCATACCATTTTTTCTACATGTATTTATTTTTAACCAATGTATTTTTTTCAGCAGTGTTTAAATAAAAATGGATTTTTTAAAATAGTGTTTACTTGTAAAAATCGCGTAAATAAAAGTGATTTTAGATAAAAAAAATTCTTAATGTAATTTCGCGTAAAAATAGTGAATTGAATTAAATTATAATTATATTTTATTTAATGTTTATTTATAAAAATCGCGTAAATAAGAAATATTTAAACAAATAGTGTTATATTTAAATAATTAAAATTGTAATTTCGCGTAAAAATTAGTGAAATGTGTTGCACCAGTTGCGAAGAAATATTTCTTTAGGGAAATTTTGAGGTAAGAATTATTTTTTCATAAAATACTTATAAATTATATCAAAATTTGTATTTATAACAAAGTTTGTATTAATGTGCATATATTTTTTTAAATTTTCAGATTTTGAAGTCTTGATGGATTTATTGGATTTTGTGAGCAAAATTTCCAAGTTTTGTCTAAATTTCAAGGTACGTTTTTATATATCATTATTTAATATTAATTTTTTATTTTATATATTTTTATTAATACTCCTTTATCCATCAGTATTTTATTATAAATATTTGTAAATTGTGTATATTTTTTTTTTAATTTTCAGATTTTAAAGTCCTGCTGGTTTTTGATGGATTTTTTGGACTTTGTGAGCAAAATTTCCAAGTTTTGTATAAATTTCAAGGTACGTGTTTTTATATAAGTATAATTAATTGCTATTAATTAAATATATATTATTCATATTTCTTTATCAATCAGTGTTTTATTATTATTATATTTATATTTGTTTTATTTTCAGATTGTTTTTGATCTAAAATTTTATGGATTTTATGGATATGATGGAGTTGATATATTGGATTCCTTACAAGTTGTTTGTAAAGGTAGGATTTTTTAAAAATTATATTATGATATGTTCTTTTAACTTTTTTGTGAAAGTGTTATTTGAAATTAGGTTTTCCATATGTCTCGTGCAATAAATAGAAATTATAGTCTTAATATACTTTCAGCCTTTATTTTATTTGCAAATTTTCGTTTGAAAATTTGCATATTCGTATGGAAGGAATATTAGTAATTTGGTGTATTTTAAATTTTGGGTTATTTAAAAATTATTATATCGACAAATTTGAGTATTTATCCATTTCTGATTTAATTAATGCCAAAATTATTCGAAAAACTTGCATGCATTTTTGTGCATGTAATGTTTTGTTACTCTAAAATGTTGTTTTTTATAAATTTATCTTAAATTGTCTTATCTAAATTATTTTTAGAATTATTAAAGCGATGAAACTTTAAATATTAGAAATTTTATTAACTTCCCGCAAGGGTAAGTTATTGCAATCGTCCAAAAATCGAAATTGAAAATTTTTACATTTCTTCACGTTTTGAAGGTTTCTGAACATTTTGGCATACCTCAGAAAAAATTAATGTGTGTGTGTGTGAATATGTATGGATACAATTTTTTGTCTACGTTTTCTGGCGCACGGATCAACCGATTTGAATGGTTCAAAAAACATTCGATTCCTATTGATAGGGAGATGTGCTGACTAGTTTTTGGCAAAGGCAGGTCCAGCAGTTACGGAGATAAAGAGCAAAGAGTGCAAGAAGTAGAAATCGAGTTTTTGAGAGAACTCCGATTTGAATGATCTAAAAAATATTCAATTTGTAGTGGTGAGGAAAAGTGGTGATTAGGTTTTGGCAGAGGCAGGTCCAGCCGTTTCGTAGATACCGAGCTAAATATGTAAAAAATGATGGTTTTTTAGAGATCTAAGCAACCGATTTGAACGCTTCAAAAAACGTTTTGCTTGTTTTGACAAAATAATTGCTTTTGTAAAAAACATATTTTAAAAATAATTTTTTGCAATTTTTTTTCTCCAATATTTCCTTTTCAAAAACTTTTTTTTGCATGTCGAAAATAATTTATATTTTAATTAAGATTTCTGGCTAAAGTTTTAAAGTTCACTTATATAATTAAAAAAAAAAATTTTAACTTTGTAATTCAGTTTATATAACTTTTATAAATATTAGACAATGTTACAGTATTTATTTATAATAGTCTATTTGAAAACATTTAATATTCCTCGAACATTTCGTTACGGTACGGGAAGTTCCAGCAATTTGCCTTAAGGCACGATGCCATACACCCTATTAGTTTATCATGACTTTATAGATATTTTATCATTTTACAATCCTGATGCGCCAACTTGTGATGAAACTTGCCCTCACACCTTGGTGTATTTTTTTTTTAAAAAAAAACAGCATTTCAAAATCGATCAATTTTGAAAACTTTAAATTGAACATGGAGTCTAAATTCTTAAAATCTTGGGGCAGTTATATCATTATTTTTAACTGTGTTCTTAGAATAGATATAAAATTTATATATTTAATAGATATAGAATTCATAGAGAAAAATATAATGCCAAATTACGGATCTGAATTTCAAACGAACAAAATTAATGGAAATTAACTACAAAAAATGGTCGAAATTTGATTAAAGCTCTAGGCTGTACTTAAAAGCTCATATTCAAACTAATTTTATATTTTAATATTTCAGTTTTAGTATGCTAGATTTTGCAAAAATCAATGAGCACAGCACACACATAGCCTTTCGACGGTTTTTAGTACCACTTTATATGAAAAATGTTACATAAGATCGCCTTGCCATAGCATTGGCCGTCAGAATTGGTCCATAAGTTATCCCATAAAAACCAAGTAAAATATTTTGCATTCAGCTTATCACCTGTAAACCTAAAATAAAAGAAAATTCTTTAATTTTTTTTCACCAAACCACGAAATACAAACAAGGAAAACAAATCGATCGATCATAAATTAATAAAACAAAATTATGAACTGTTAAGTGCAACCCAGAGCTTCGGTTAAACTGTGACCATTTTTTGGTTATTGCGATTAATTTTTAAACTTTAAACGAAAGATCGAAGATGAAAAAATTCGCTCATTGTCGCAAAGATACATATACATATATGCAACCACATAGCATTTTGACAGCTTTTAGTACTACTTTATATGAAAAATGCTAAATAAGACGGCTTTGCCATAACATTGGTCTATTTTACGTCAGAATTGGCTTATAAGTTATCCCATAAAAACCAACTAAAATATTTTGCATTCGGTTTATTACCCATAAACCTTAAATTCTACAAATTTTTCTCACCAAACAAGGCCGATCGACCGACCGATCGATCTAAATAGCAACAACAGATCATAAATAACCGCACTCTCTCAATATCATTTTTTTTCGCCTTGGAATTCTTTTCGGAATAGTTGCGATGATGATGATGTCGTCCGAATCGATTATCTCGATATCGTTCATTCATCTGGTACAAAATACCGATGCATATAATATAATAATAATGTTGTCGAGTGATATATAAATTGCCTTCGTCCGCTATATGGACCGTAAGCCAGCGTAAGCCACCGTAAGCCGTGTCGAAGCCGAAGACGAAGCCTCGGCCTGGCGTTGCGGACAGGTTACGGTTTAGTGGACGACGGGCCGAATCTAGGTGGAAGGTGGAATAGATGGAATAGATGGAATAGATGGAAGAATTCGCTTATTGTCGTCGGAGATGAAAGATACAAAGATTTATATTTTGGAATGAGATTTTGTAATACTCTAAGTCAGCGGTTTCCAAACTGTGGGGCGCGCCAGAATGCTATTATCGAAAATAACTCATCATTTTGAAACAATATTAAACTAGTGGGGCGCATGGCATCGTACCTTAAGGCAAATTGCTGGAACTTTACGTAACAAAAATTTTTTTTTAAAAAGATTAACATTTTTAAGGAAATTTTACTGTGAAAAACATAAATTATTGAGAAATCATAAATTTTTGACAAAAAAATTATTTAAAAAAAAAAGACTTTCTGAAGAAAAATTTATTTTGAAATATTTTGGAAATTCTGAACTTTTCTTCAAAGCAATCGTAAGCGCCGCGCCGTCGTCTAACGGATAAACGTTGGTACGGAACCCATCGGAATGCAAACAAAATTCATACTTATTGTTAAAATCTCTATAAAATATCTGATAATTTGATGTGCATGATTTGATTCTAATGATCATTTTTGACCGCCAAATAGATACATCCATTTTTTCTCTTGTATACGAAAATGTTCAGAAAACCCTGAAACGTAAAGATTTATGAAAATTTTCATTTTCGATTTTTTTGCGATTACCATAACTTACCCTGCGGAAAGTTTAAAATAAACAAAGTAGTGGGGTGCATGGCATCGTGCCTTAGGCAAATTGCTGGAACTTTCTGTACCGTAATCAAAAATCTTGTACGAAACCCAAAAAAATTTACACAAAATGTGTACACATTAAAATTTCTATAGAATATCTGATAATTTGATGTACATGTGTCTAATAAACATTTTTGAGCGCCAAATGACATTTTTTTTTACTTATTTTCATTGAGAGTCCATAACCGCTGGACCTGCCTTTATGAAAATTTGATCAGTTCTTCATCTTGTCAATACAAGATGAAATGTTTTTTGAATTATTAAAATCGGACGCTCCGTTCTCTTAAAACTGAGTTACCGTTTTTGACACTTTTTGCCCTGTATCTACGGAACGGCTAGACCTGCCTTCGCCAAAAACTAATCAGCACGTCTCCTTATCAATACGAATCGAATGTTTTTTGAATTATTCAAATCGGTTGATCCGTGTTCCCGAAATCGTCGACGAAAATTTGTATCCGCACATACATACACAGACGCACACACACACACATACATCCATCCATTTTTTCTAAGGTATGCCAAAATGTTCAGAATGGTTTGAAACGTAAATACATATAAAAATTTTCTTTTCGATTTTTTTGCGATTACTATAACTTGCCCTACGGGAAGTTAAAGAAAGATATATATTTTAGAATCAATATTGTGATAAGATTTGTAATATTCTAAATATTATTATACAGGGTGTCCCAAAACGCAACGTCAATCCGAAACAACGGTGTGATAGTGCTAACCTGAACTGTTCTGAAAAATTTCGAAATTCTGAAAAATGTTTGAAAATTATGAACTGTTAAGTGCAACCTGGAGCTTCAGTAAAATTGTGATCATTTTTCGGTTATTGCGATTAATTAACTTCCCGAAGGAGAAGTTTGTTTTCATAAAAAAATCCGTTTTGCTAATTTTATGTTTTCTCGACGTTTCAAGCCATTCTGAATTGAATGAGACTAATATTTGGAAAAGTCTGTGTGTGTGAACAGATTTTTTGCCGTAAATCGACGTTTTTCTCAAAAACGGCTGGACCGATTTCAGAAATTTAAAAGCCATTTCATGTATCTCAATGACGACTATCGTTTGTCAATTTTGTGCGACGATCTGTCGAGTCGTTTCTTTGTAATTTGAAGAAAAAGTGTTAAACTTTTCGTTCACATTTAACCTCAAACTACCGAACCGATTTTAAAAACTCAAAAACTCTTCTAAAGATATTAGTTGGGAATGATACTGATTAATTTTAGGTGAAAATCTACTGAGCTGTTTTCTTATAATTAACTATTAAAAAAAAAATAAGCCGATTCTTATGGAACTATTTTTGGCGATATTAATCATGGCCTTATAGAACTTACTGAAATATTACGGCCTTGCGACAAGTAGTTCAATTTTAAAAATTCATCAAAGTTTGAGAAAATGAGACATTTGTTAAAATTAAAATTAGACGATTCACTTTGTATAACGATAGAGTACTTGGTCTTAATGAACATACTAAATCATTAAAGTCCTACGGAAACTGGTTCGATTATAAAAATTGATTTTTGAAAATTTGCTTTTATAAAATACTCCGATTAACGTGTTCGTTCGTTTTCAATTATGTGTAATAAATCCACTCGTAATACTTTAAATGACTCATAAATTAATTTATTTTTTATTGATTAAGTCAATTATTTACACGGGAAGTTCATGTAACTTGCCTCAAGACAAAATACCAATACCAACTAGTTTTTATTGATTTTGTTCATTTAAACTTTGGGACCATGATTGACTTTACTAGCACCACAGCCAAAAATAATGTCAATTTTTCCAAGTTTTCAAGAAATAAGTGTTCTTTGAACTATGACTTCAAAACTTTTAAAATTGGTCGACTTTTTGAGAGGTTTTTCTTAAAAAAAAAAATTAAAATGTGGGATATGCCAGGATAATAAAGAGACCTTTATTAATACTATACCTACCAGAGCGGTCAAATGACCGCTTTGGAGGCTTTAGTCGGAATTATTAAATTACCGGTTTTTATATCTCTCTAACTTACGGCATGACTTTTTTCATAATATAAGACGATTTAATTTTCGGGTATCAATTATTCATTGTTTTATATATCCAAATATACATATGTACTATACCTATTCCTACCGGTGGCGGTCAAATGACCGCTTTTCAAATTTTATTAAAATTTTTTAATATAATAGTTTTATTATAATAGTTACATATATTGCAATAAAACCTTCTGAAGTTATTCCCAAACTCGCTGAACCATTTACTATTTTACAAGCTTATCTTTGGCCACAAAACTTTTATGAAAGAGAACTACGCTATATTGTTTTATGCATAGTGTTCAAAAATCGTATATTCTTTTTATAAATAAACAATAAACCTGTTCTAATAATCAACTAGCAATGAAAATTTAAAAAGCGGTCATTTGACCGCAACCGGTAGGAATAGGTATACATAAAATGTTGGTAGGTTTAGTGTTAAAAAATATAGGGCAGTCGGGTTTGTTATTTATAGTTAATTTTTTTCTTGGTACTTTTATTCTAATAAATTTAAACTAAACTAGGTCGATATTATTCACTATTTTATTAAATTCACTAATTTTGGTTGTTTTTGGTAAAAGTGACGACAGTTTTGATGGTGGTCTCATCATCAGTATAATTATGAATAATTTTAATTATATATATATATATATATATATATATATATATATATATATATATATAAAATAAAATTATGTTGTAATTTATGATACATTAATTGCATCCATTACTAAGCAAATTGTCATTTGATATGATTTGCAAAACGATTTATAGCAAATCATGCATCTAATATCTGATAAATATATTAAGCTCATAGAAATATATTTATAATATCTTTATTATGACTTGAAAATATAGAAATCATACCTCGAATTTTTTTTTATCAAGAATGTAGTAGTTTATGAAAAAATATTTCTATATAGAATATTTTCTAACATTTCCTTGCATTTAATCATTTTTGCATACATGGAAGACATCATTATTATAAATTCTTAAAATTTTTTTATTCCAAACTGTCAAAACTTGTTTCATAATAATATCATGAAATTTTAGCAAATGAAGAGATTTTAATAATGTGTACACATTTTGTCTAAATTTTGTTTGATTCCTTACCAAGATTTATAATTACGGTACGAGAAGTTCCAGTAATTTTTATTAATTTAAGTGCCGTTGATGTAATTATGTGCAGATAACATCAAAAAGATATGCTTTCACATTCTAAAAAACATTTTCAGTACAAAATTCTTATCCTATTGATAATACGAAGTAATCGGTTCATGAATTTATACAAAAAAGTTTAATAGTTTTTTTTTTTTAAATGACAAATGTTATGGCAAGGCCAGGTTATGAAAAACTTTCCATACTAAATATTAACAAAAGCCATGTGGTTGCTGTGCAGTCAGGCGTCTTTCTCAGGTTGTCAGATAAAAAACCTAGCCTATAAACTGCACAAATGTCATAAAAACGATGTTAGATAACAGGGTGTTTCTGACTCAGCTTCATAACATACGAGTGACTTTGCAGTTTATGTGTAAAACGCCTGAAAGCACAAGCAAACACATGACATTTTGAGAGTATTCAAGTTGAATTCAGTAGCATAATGTATGGAAGTTGGAGCTTAACATGTCCTTGCCATAACATTGGTTCTAAATCTTTATCTTTTTAGAATGATATATTGATAAAGTTTGTGTCTACTTCTTCGGCGCAGTCGGCGCTAAAGCAAAGCGCTTGGAAAAATAGCGTGATTATATTACCATTATTATTATTATTATTACTTTTATTATTATTATTGTTGTTATAATCGCAAAGTATCACTTGATTTGACATGACATTATAGTTAGTCTGCCGAGGCATGAGATTTAGTCAGTGGACCGAGAAAACTGTTAGCGGTTTTACGCCTCGACGATCGATCGATCGATGGATACTTACTTGGAAAAAAACGAATAAAAATTATTTAAGATGACAATAATATTATATACATTTATATCAGAGAACAGGATTGTATTTCATCATTTCAAAATAGAAATATGTAGATTATCTTTGAAACGTGGTAAAACAAAACATTACCATCAGGTGTTCAGGTCTTCCTAAATCTTGAACAAAAATTGAATTGATTAACTTTATGGACTTCACAATTAATAAACTGAAATCTTTCTTACTTACTAAAAATGTTTAGAGCCAAAATACAGAATATTTATTACTATATACTACTAGCAAACCCGACGAACTCCGTTTTGCCACCAGATGGTTTCGTGAGAAAGATGAAGTAATTTTTTGTTTGTTTTATATTTGAAAAGGAATAATTTGATTTTATTATACAACGGTAATGAATTTATTTCTATTACAAAAATGAAGTGTTTTTCAGTTGAACTTCTCTAAGTAAATGAAAGTGAATCCGCAAATTATCCGTTTCATTGAAGTGCTCTTTAGTAAACCACATTTTTTGTTTTTTGGTCTGACGTTAACACAAACAAAGCGGATGGTTTTCCAACTCGTGAACAGGCAACGTATAACTGCCCATGTGAAAAACAATGATTTTCTAAATAATCTTTTCGAAATTTATCCCGCAAATACTAAGCGATCGGCCTTGCGACTTGTTATTGCGAACGCAAGGCGAACTGACGGAAGACCAGTCGGAATCATTGGTATGTCAGCAAATCGCCAGCAATTTTTGATTGAATGGTGAAATTCAGTGCGTGTACATTATATTTCTTGGCGGCAAGAATTGCTCGTTGACTTAACCAAGCATAATTCTGATAATTCTCACTAATGTCATTACTCGAATTTTTAATTACGGTGCGTGAAGTTCAGCAATTTGCATTAGGGCACGATGCCATGCACCACTAATTTTCTATAAGCTATAAACCTTGCGGAACCCGAGACTTTTCCAACGAATGCAAAATTGTCGAAATCGGTTTGTGCGTTCTGGAGTTATTTTGTCAGGAAGGAAAACACGACTTATATATATATATATATATATATATATATATATATATATATATATATATATATATATAGAAAATAACTTGCCCTACGGGAAGTTAATAAAATAAAAATTGTATCAAAATATATTTAACCTTGTATTCCAATTAATTTAATCACTTATATAGTTTTCACATTGTTTTACAAATTGCAATGAATTTTATCAGATAAAAACTACAAAGATTTGATTTATATATCACCATCTCACCGGCTATTAAAATTCCTGATGAACAATTGCAACAAATGCACATATGCACATATTTAATCAAGTGAAAGATTCCTATCGCAATTATGTGTTTCTTCACTTTAATAATAATAATAATAATTCTTCATAATCTCGGAAACATAATATTTGTTCACATAAAATAAATATACATACAACTTGTGTGTAATAATAATTGTATGAGACCGTTTGTTCGCCTGGATTTATTATTTTTATTCACGTACTTAATTTACCTAACCTTAGAGCTTTACGATTATAATTTATCTTGGACGTGATGTAATTGTGTATATGTATATATATATATATATAATATAATATATATATATAAACCTCGTATCACGATGTTGGTTCCCGATGGACGCCCAAACTACTGAACCGATTTTAAATTTTATTGGCTCATTAGTCCAGTCATTTAGTGCAAAAAAAGGCTGTTGCCGGTACAGTAATCCGGGAATTCTGAAAATTGATAATCTTATAGATTTTGAGGTGCTCATTACGAAAATCAACTTTGCCACCTCAAATTTGAACGGCAAGTTGCCGCTATATTGAAAAAATGGTCTCAAAAAACAGCTTTTTTAAAATATCTCCTTTCTGGCTGATTCTACGATAAAAGTATCTATGTACGAATTAAACTAGATAACTTGATCACATTCTCTCTAATAAATAAATATTTTCAATATTAAATTAAGCGAACAAGATCTAGAAATAAAATAATTGGTTTAACAAAATAAAAGATATTGAATAAATCATAGAAAGTTTTCTCTAGTTTAATTTTGTATATAGCTACTTTGTTGTTGAAGTGTTAAAAAATCAGCAAAAAATAGAAAAATATTTGAATTATTTTATTTTATTTCCAGATTAAGTTGTTTTTCTATTAAGTGTAAAATTGATTTCTATCTTCGAATTTTTGAATAAATTAAAAAGTACAGCTACTGTAAAAATCCACTATAGCAGTTTCTCATAAAAGTTTAAACAATAATAATAATTTCTTTTAATTCTGCTGGTAAGGTGAGGTTTTTATTTTTATGCATATCATGTGACAGAAACTAGACTTTAGATATAAATCTTTTTGCACTTATATATTATTCTCTTCAGTACTTGCATATGCAACTATTAAACCGTGTGAATTTTCTTCTTAAGGAATTACTCTTAAATTTTTTCTTCATTCTTTATTGTTGTTGGTAAAAGAAAGAAAGGACTCATATATCAAGACCAAGAAGTTACTTAATAAGGCCGTCCTATAATTATTGCGGTACTTTTTCTGGTTCGGGGGATTATCATAAGCAACTGGAAAATATAATATACAATGATATAAAAAACACTTCAGTACAACAACAACAATCACTAGTTAAGTGGTTAAAGATTAGCCATTTGATTGGTAAATTCATATTTTTCTTCGTAAATTTGTTAAATTTCTAGATCAAGTGATATTTTCTTGTTTTTTTTTTTAGTTTTGTGTAGACACCAGTGTTAGGCCTAATGTTTTTTCAATAATTAATACATTTTATATACAATTTTGATCTTAACCTACATGCTACAATTATTGATAATTTGCGATAATTTTTGCCATTTAAAAGACGTTTCTTTTATAAAAAATCAATAGATTTTTGATCAAGCGAAATGCATATTTTTTTAAACTGATGAATTTGTGCCAAAAATAAAATTGTTGTAAAATTCAAAAATATACCCATTTATTGCAAAGAAATTGCTCAATTTGTTCAGAGACGAATTCTTTTAATGACTCCTTTACATTTTAATTTATTTTGAAGAATTATTGACATGCAAATATGAATTCGATACAGAAATCTGATTGAAAGTTGTAAAAGTTTAATTGATGCTAAAAATAAAGATATTAAATTTACTGATTTGTTTTGCGTAGGCGATTGGAAGGAACTTTAAAAGCCTTTTTGATTTATTGCCATAATAAAATGTAACATATTGATTTTTAGATAGTTTCTTTTTATTATTTAAATTCAAAACATTTTTTTGCGTAAATTTAAATTTATTTTTTCTGTATTTTGGAAAATAAGTCTCAAGGCACTATAATTTCATCCGAGCTGTCTCTTCAAAACTCTAAATAAAATCTAGATTTAATAGTTTGTTATTGATTTGAAAAAACATCTTAATTATTTTTCAAGTAAAACTTCTTCAGGCACGACTAGAGTGTAAATTCGTACAAATGCAACGGAAATGTGTTACGCCAGAACTGTACGTCATTCGCCTTCGATGATATCATTTCTATACGGGTCGCTTGTGATTAGCCGTCGTATATGTGAACCGGCGTCAACGTTGTATGCGTACCGATATCAACAAGAAAATCGGCATAGATAAATAAACATTTTAAAGTTCTATCGTGGTACAAATCTTGATTTAATGAAAAATGCCTGAATCAGAAGAATATTATAACTTGTTGCTTAAAAATAATAAAACTAATTATTTGTGCCGTGTACTAAACGCAAGTTTATTGATTAGAAATTATTTCTATATTAATCGTAGTTTCTATAAATCTTTAAAGTTATTAAAATGGAAAATATTTATTAGGCAAGACAGATATAACAGCTGTTGAAAGAATGAGATTATATCTCCAGCGAAAAAGTAAAAAAAATACCATCAGTCAATGAATGTATGTTAATTTTAATTATATGAAGTTTTAATAATCCACTGTGTGAACGAATATTATAGAATTTATTAATCAGCAATTATGTACTTCATTTCTCTACTGAAAGTTCATTTCTAAATGCTTATTACAATGACAAACCGATCATGTCATGTTTGAAGTATGACTTTAATTACATTATTGTTTTTAAATATTATACATATTTTTAATGCTATTATAAATAACTAATTTATAATTTATCATTATATAAATGTGTATAATGGTTGATAGTCAATGAAAATATTTCATTTATCAACCAGAAAGCGAAAAAAATATTTCCACTATTTTTATGAGTGCAGAAGCTGCTTTTACCAAAATTCATAAATTAAAAAAATGATTCGGTATAAATATATTATTTTTTCTCGTGTGTTTCTTACAAATGCACGGAAGATAAGTAAAAGATTAATAATTCATAAAAGGAAAATGCCCTTAGATGGAAAATGTCTTTCCCTATTTTGGAGTTGAGATTTGTTCCAAGTCCGTCGACCTTTTCAGAGACGATTCCGACAAAAAGATAAATAATATTGGAGAGCACGTTTTGCTACTTTTTAACATCTTGATAACTTTTCCTTCTTCAACTAAAATAACTCGAGTATGACCTCATGGTCGTAATGATAATTGAGATAGACTCGGTAGCAATTGTAAAAGGACTTGTACAAAGATAGTTAAAATCGTGTAAAATTACTATTAATAATGATTATGAAGATTAGAACAAAATTTATATTATTTTGGACGTTCCGAAAAATAAGTATTTATCATCACTTAGTTAGGAAATTGATTTGTTTAAAAAATCATCATCGATTTGGAGGAGAAATCGATACAAAATTTAAATTTTCTGTTTTGAAAGAAATTAGTCCACTTGAAAAAAAGACCAGTTTTTTTTAAAGAATTCGTCCAGTTTTTTTAAAGGATTCGTACAGTTGTTTTTTTGAGGATTTGTCCATTTTTCCTTAAGGATTTGTCCATTTTTCCTTAAGGATTTGCCCATTTGTTCTTGAAGGATTTGTCTAGTTTCGTCAAAAAATTTGTAAATTTTCTTTGTTGGATTTGTCCAGTTTTTGAAGAATTCGACCAGCTCTCTGGAGAATCTATCTAGTTTTTTTTTCAAGAATTTTAGTTCGTTACGTTTCTGTAACAGATCGTTTATTTTTTTTTAAGAATTTGTTGTGGAGAATCTATCTAGTTTTTTCAGAGAATTATTTGTCTATCTCATAAAAAAATTGTCTAGTTTTTAGGGATTTTGTCTAGTATTTAGAGAAATTGTCCAGTCTTCGCAAGAATTGGTTGTGATTCTAAGGAATTTGTTTAGTTTTTAGGGTATTCGTCTAATTCTCAAAAAAAATTGTCTAGTTTTTAGGGAATTTGTCCAGTTTTCGAAAGAAATAGTCCAGTTTTTGCAAGAATTTGTTGTAAATTTAAGGACTTTAAAAAATTTGTTAAAAGTGATTTTAAAAAATTTATCTCTTTAGGGACTTTATCTAGTATTTTAAAAATCTGTCTAGTTTTAAAAAAAATGGTCTAGTTATTAGGAAATTTGTCTAGTTTTTGGAAAAAATGGTCTAGTTTTCGCTAAAAAT
This sequence comes from Ctenocephalides felis, assembly GCF_003426905.1. NCBI lineage: Eukaryota > Metazoa > Arthropoda > Insecta > Siphonaptera > Pulicidae > Ctenocephalides > Ctenocephalides felis. The sequence goes on along the minus strand of NW_020539727.1, from coordinate 15,071,499 downwards.
TGTTGTGATTTTAAGGTTTTTAACTAGTTTTTGCAAGAATTTGTTGTGATTTTAAAAAATGCATCTTGTTTTAGAGATTCTGTCTAATTTTTAGGAACTTTGTCTAGATTTCGCGAAAATTTGTCTAGTTTTTGCAAGAATTTGTTATGATTCTAAGCAATTAGTTTTGGTTTTAACACACTTCAACAGTTTTTCAAAACCTCCTTCAGAATTAAAAAAAAGTAAATATTACACATGTAATTACAAAATTTTACGAAAAAATTGTTGTGGAAATGATCAAATTAGAAAATTCGAATTACAAATAAAAAAAATATAGTACAGCAATATATTGATTATTCAGCATTATTGTTTACAAGAATATAAATTTCACAAATTTATTAATATAAAAATTTATAAAAATTAAAACTAATGTATGTAGCTAATATTTACATACAAAACATATTTTTAGTTTCCTCAATGTAGGTTTATTCAATGTCCAATATATAATTATATCCATAAAGATTGGAATCAGATGGTCTAATTATTGTGTGATTACAAACAATAAAATAACACTTCTTATTTATTAAAATACATAACAAACAAAACCAGAAAGCTTTTAGCAAAATGACATCAAATCTCCGACGACACCAAAGTAATTAACCTCGTATTAAAATCTCAACACGTCCATTAGTGCAAAATGTATTAATTTCTTATAAAATGTGTTACATAAGAAATGACATAAAATAAAAAAGCATGTTCTCCATAATAAAATATGTGTAATGAGGCCCTCTAACAGTCAGAGGTCTACAAGAACATATAATTATAGAAGGAGATTATATCATTGTTGAATGAACTGGATGAAACAAAACGAATACTTTACACATGATAATATATACATTCATTCATTCATCTGTCTGTTCATTCATTAATTCATTAGTTTATTCTCAATAACTTGGCACAGTTTCTACGGCACTGGGTTAATTGCAAATACTTGTAATGAGGAAAAAGGTGACAGTTTTTTTTTTATTGGGATTGGAGATTTATATGTTGGCGCCAGATTTTATTTATTTAGATACTTAGATAAATATTTTACACATATAAATTATTTGTAAGTGTGTGATGGTAAAGTTCTATTAAACGGTTTGTCGAATTTTGGTAAAACATTTCGTAGTTGGTCAAGAGATTCAACGTGGTGTAGATTAAAAAAAAAGAGTAGGAATAGGAACCTATTCCCTTCAAATATATATATATATATATATATATATATTAGGGTGGTCCTTAATTTGGACATTTTTGAAATTCCTTGCGCCCAAGGGCTCAAATGGTTCAAAATTGATAAAAAACTATTTTCTGAAAGTTTTAGCTCTTAATATTAACTTCTATATAGTGCGCAATTCCATCAAACTTCATCTTCCATCAACTTAAAAAAAATATTTTAGGTATAACTTAGCAACATATGAATTAAAAGTGAAAATACGTGTCATTTTTTATTGAAAATTCGACGCTCCGCAAAATTTTTGAATTTTTTTTAAGCTCCATTTTCATACAAAACTTTAATTTTTTCAAAAAAATCATTTCTTTATTTATTTACTGTAGACGTTTCGGAACTAGGTACCTTCCATCTTTAAGACATTTGTCAAGAAACATGATCTTGATAAGATTTAAGCAAACAATATGTTTAAGAAAAGCAGATGATGGATTTTTTTATATAAAATGAATAAAATTGTGGAAAAAATAATGTACTACAGAAATATGAGAAAATAATCAAAATGACAATGATAAAATAAATGAGTGGATTATGTTTTTTTGGTGACTGACTTGAAATAATTTTACATTGAAATATAATATTTTAAATAAAGTGATTGATATTGTCATTTGTTTAACTTATGCATTATTTGCTTCTTTTTGTCAATTTTTTCTAATTCATCACCACTATGAAATTTCGACTACAAATTGTGATTGATAATATTTTTGAGATTTTGTTCCACATTGACAACTGTTATTTTAGAATGTCTTATTTCCTTGGTATTCATAACTGTCAAAAATAATTGAATTTTTGAAAATTTTAATATTTCAAATAAGACCTAAGATTTTTAATATAGCCTATAACCTAAGTTGGTTATTAATGTATAAATTGAGCTAATAAAATTTAAAATCGGCTCAGTAATTTAGGAGTCTATTGAGGACAAAGATCCTGATTGGTACTTACGTATTTATATATATATATATATATATATATATATATTTATATATACACATGGAAAAATACATAAATATGAAGATATCAAATGATTTTAATTATATTCACTTTTATTTTCAATAAACAAATGCAATTTCTTTCCTTAAAGATATAAAATCCACAGACAATCCACTATTTTTTTCAGCAATAATAATTACAAAAATCTATAAAACTAATAAAAGTAAATATTGCAGAGATTTGATGGAAAACAATAGGTAATTAATAAATATAAAACTGAATATAAAAAATATATTATTTTGTTGCTGTCATTGATAGATTTTATGGCGTGAAAACAAAAATAGAATTTATATTTTATTTTATAGGAAATAGTAAAATTATTGATGGAAAGTGTTAAAATTGCTTTTAAATTAAATTTAGCGAAAATGGTTTTCGCTTTCAAACAAATTTACATGTATAATTTAACGACTTTGAATTCGATTTTTCATTCTTTCTGAATAAATAGAATTGAATAAAACGACTTTAAAATCGATTTTTCATCTTTCAGCAATAAATAGAAAATTCGGGTGCGTCTTCGAATTCTTCTGGTCTGTCCAGTTATATTCCAACAATTCATCTCAAAAACTGTAGTATCCATTATAATTCATTTTACGTGAAAAATAAAAAGCGTCATTGCACTTTATTTCACACATTTACCATCAAGTGTGTGAAAATTTCCACACGTCGTCCTCCGTTAGACATATTATATTCCGATTATTGATAATAACCCTACATAACAAAATTGTTCAAGTCATTTACCACTATTTTTATATTATTTTATTTTATTGTCCTCCATCGAATTATTTTTTACAGTTTCTCCAAATGATAAGAATTAGCGGTACTTCATGTGATGATCATCATCAGTTGATGACGAGACATTAGAGATATTTATTGTTTCTATCAAATTTTGTGATTTGATATTAAATGACAGGTTGGAATGGTGGCATTATAGTTGTTCAGTAATTTATCGATTATTAGAATTATTAGAGCTCATCAATTGAATTCCTTATGGATTTCCTGAAGTGATCCATAGTAATTACTGCTAATTCTTCTTATCAACAGTAAATTTTGTCAGTTTAGGTCTAATAAATAGTTTGATATTTAAAGGTTGAATTCCTTAAAATCAAGTAGCATGCTTCTGGTTCTTCAGCATTAGAGAAATTTCTTTAGGGAGCACAACTAGTGTAAAATTTTCAAAAAATCGAATTTTTGAAATCAATTTTTCCATATTTCGATAGGTTATACTTTTAAAAATAATATACCAAAATTTTAAATAGATATCTTAAATAGTTTTTGAGTCACAGCCATTTAAAGAGTGTATATATAGTATATAGTATAACGATCATTTTATCTTTGAACGCGTTTTTCTCGAAACAGCATTTTCCGAATTTTCTGCAGCGATTACTCAAAAACAAATGATCACCATCAAATTTTTTTTACATGTTCTACATATAGTTTTCCATAAAATGAACTATCGATTTTTTGATCGGATCAAAAATCGAATTTTGGCAGTCCAAAAACGACCAAAATTTTGGATAAAATTCGACTTAAAAAAAAACGCAGTCATTTTGTCAATTTTTGATTTTTTTTAATGTAGTTCATTTTAAAGACAATATTATCTAATTTAACGAGATTTTTATTTTAAAATTTCATCCACGTAGAAGGCCGGAATTACTGCAGCTGTGAAGGGCCTTTGGAGATCGACGATAACTTAAAAAATATTTAATTTTTTTCTTCAAAAATTTTACTATATATTCTTAGAACATGCATAAATATATTCCTAAAATTTTGAAACGATTGATAAAGTAGTTTTTTTAATATAAATTCCCAAAAATCACCTTTTTTAGGCGGTTACACTAGTTGTGCCCCTTAAATCCTAAATAGTTGGGAACAATATTCTGAAGAATTGCTTCTAGTAAAGTAACCAAACTTAGCTAATATTTTATTTATAATCAGCAAATCGGATTTTCTGGTTTTTACAAATTTTTCCTTTGCCATATATTACTGTTGTATAATAGTTTGTATTTTTATATTAATATAATAATAAATAATAAAAAATGTAGAGGCTTTGTCGAAACAAACGGAAAACGCTTTCTATTAGACTCGTGTATAATGTTTTCATTTGTGTACAGGAAACTGATTCATATAATAAATTATGTATATATATATATATATATATATACATTAATCCAAATACGTATATTGTTGAAGAGAAATAAGTTTCATTTTTCTATTTTTTTCTTTTTTTTGAATCTACACTATGTTGAATCTCTTCAGCAACCACAAAATGATTTACCAAAATTCGACAAACCGTTTAGGAATAGAACTTTAACAGCACACATTTATAAATGTTTTATATGTATATTTTTTTTATCTCAACAATAAAAAATAAATAAAATCTAGTACATATGACAACAATTTAAAAAAAATGTCCCCCGAATTTTCTATTATTATTGCTAAATAATGAAAAATCAAATTCAAAGTTATTTTATTCAAAACATTTATATTGGAGTGTATGTAACTGTTAGAGTTTTAGTAAATTTCATCTAGATTTTCTAGAAAGGGTGCTTTCATATAAAGTTTGTGAGTAATTTGACAAAAACCAAAAAAACGTCCCGAATTTTCTATTTATTGCTAAAGAATGAAAAATCAAATTCAAAGCCATTAAATTATACATATAAATTTGTTTGAAAGCGAAAACAATTTTCGCTGAATTTAATTTAAAAGCAATTTTAACACTTTCCATCAGTAGTTTTAGTACTGTCTATATATAATAAAATATTAATACTATTTTTGTTTCTACGCTATAAAATCTATCAATGACAGTAATAAAATAATATTTGTTTTTTATATTCAGTTTTATATATTTATTAATTACCTATTGTTTCTCATCAAATCTCTGCAATATTTACTTTCATTAGTTTCATAGATTTTTGTAATTAGTGGAAAAAAAAATTAGTGGATTGATTGTCTCTGGATTTTATATCTTTAAGGGAAGAAATTGCATTTGTTTATTGAAAATAAAAGTTAACATAATTAAAATCTTTTGATATCTTCATATTAATGTATATTATATATATATATATATATATATACATATATATATACACACACACATATATATATATATATATATATATATATATATATATATATACATATTATATGATGGTTTTGTCGACGTTGATACACATTTGACATATTTTTTTGCAAAAGATTCGATAGAAAAATGATTTATTCTATTAAACGTTTCTACACTTGATGTGTGTCATCATTCAGTAATCAAACCAGGTAAAAACACAAAAAAAAATAAATATGTAAAATTTATTGAACACTAAAATTGTGTAAAAAATATTATACTAATACATTAATAAACGAGGGATTAAAGGAGCACATAATTCCCCTTATATATTGTATGTAATCAATAGCGGTGTATTTTGAGCACTGATCAAGGTACGTATCATGATGTTTGACCATAATATACATCTAAACTACTGAACCGATTTTAAATTTTATTAGCTTAACTTATGTATTTATATCAAACTTAGGTTATAGGCTATATTAAAAATCTCTGGCGAAATTCAAAATATTAAAATTTTACAAAATTCTATTAATTTTGACAGTTACAAATGACAGTTGTCAATGGTTCTGGAAACCGAGATAAATTGATTTATGATTTACATTTGATTAGAATAAATCAAGATCCCAAAAATATTATAAATTACAATTTATAGTCAAAATATGATTAAATATTACATATCAGAATGTTCGTCCTTAATGTACTCCTAAATTACTGAACCGATTTTAAATTTTATTGGCTCACTTTATACATTTACATCCAACTTAGGTTAAAGGCTATATTAAAAATCTCTGGTCATATTTGAAATATTAAAATTAAAAAAAATCTATTAATTTTGACAGTTCTAAGGAAACAAACCGCAAAATGACAGTTGCCAATGTTCCTTTGACTAAATCACAATTTATAGCGGAAGTTTTTTTTATTATTATATTAACTGACCTCGACTTAGTGGGTCAAATAGTTGAAAAATTACATTTGCCATAAATCCAAAAAAAAATTGGTAGTTCAAAAAATATAATGTTTTTGGCCTATTCAAAAAGAATCAAATATATTTTAATATATAACGTTAGGTGATGCAAAAAATGATAATATCAATCACTATATTTAAAATATTCAGAAGGAGATGTTTGTTTTCATCAAAAAATCCGATTTGCGAATTTTATGATTTCTCGACGTTTCAAGTCATTCTGAATCGAATGAGACCAAATTTGGAAAAAGTATGTGTGTGTGTGCGTGTAATTTGTCAAAATTAGACTTTTTATCGACGTTTCCTCAAAAACGCCTGAACCGATTTCAGAAATTTAAAAGCCATTTGATGTATCTCGATGAGGACTATCGTTTGCCAGTTTTGTGCGACGATCTGTCGAGCCGTTTCTTTGTAATTTGAAAAAAAGTGTTGAATTTTTTATCCACATTTAAGCTCATACTACCGAATCGATTTTAAAAAATCAAAAACTGTTCGAAAGATATTAGTTGGGGATGATACTGATCAATTTTAGGTGAAAATCTACCGAGCCGTTTTCTTGTAATTAACTGTTGAAAAAAAAATTAAGCCGATTTTTATGGAATTTTTTTTGGCGAAGTATAACATGGTCTTATAGAACTTACTGAAATATTACGGCCTTACGACAAGTAGTTTAATTTTAAAAATTCATCAAAGTTTGAGAAAATGAGTAGTTTTTTGACGTTTATTGAAATTAAAATTAGACGATTTACTTGGTATAATATTAGAGTACTTGGTCTTAATGAACAGATACTAAACCATTAAAGTCCTACAGAAACTGGTTCAATTATAAAAATTATTGATTTTTGAAAATTTGACTTTAGAAAATACTCCGAGCTAACGTGTTCGTTTGTTTTCAATTATGTGTAATAAATCCATTCGGAATACTTTTATTCACTCATAAATTAATTAATTTTTTATTGATTGTGTCGATTATTTACACATATCGGGAAGTTCATGTAACTTGCCTCAAGGCAAAATACCAATACCAACTAGTTTTTAATATAATTTTTTTTCAAGTCAGTCACGAAAGTATCCAAAAATTTTTTCACCAAAAACTATCACCTATCGATTTATGTAAACCATGTCGCCTAAACTAACAAAAATTTGTACCATCTCTCTCTTCTGATATTCCAAGCTTAAAATAATCCAAACCTTCTCCATTTCCAACAATTACATCAACGTTTAACAAAAAAATTATAAAAAATGTCACAAAATTTGTAACAAAAACGTGTAAAGTAAGTCTTCGTCTTCGTCTTTCTTGGTTTCTTGAAATTATCACCTGAACGCAAGGTGGATAACTGGGCCACAACTTGTCTATTATACAATTAAAGACATGAGAGAGTTGTGTTACTGCTAAAAATATTTAACAAGATCTCGTGTCAAGATATAAGAAATAAATAGACATTGATGTGACACAACCAACATACTGTGGTGCTAATTGTGGAAGTGGATTTTGGAGAGAGGAAATTGGTCAGGATGGTTTGGATGATGGTTCTGAAGATTTTTGGAAAGGTAACAAATGTTGGTCTCTGTATTTTTACAAGAAGGTGTTGTGGAGATTTTTGGAGAGGAAGAACGGATTGTCTAATAGTTAAGTAAATGCTAATTTTCATAAAAATCACACTTTCCTTATTGAAGACTTGGCTTTTGACCAACATTTCTAGGTCGTACTACCTTAAATTTGGCTTTTCATGATTGTTGACAAAGCATCAAGTTTTGTGGACAGGAGCTTATTTACGAATGGAGATTAAATCTTTTACTCCAAAAAATATATACTGATCAGAATCAAAACTTTTTAGCCAGATATAAAGAATAAAGTCTATTTTTATAAGTAATACAAAGAAACTTATCTGATGTAAGCAAAGTTTAGATCACACTAAAAAGATTGGCAAAAGTAGACCAAATAGTAATAAAAATGGAGTATTTTCTATGGAAGAGATGAATTGCTGTAAATACTGATGGAAAACTTACAGATTTTTTTTAGAATCTCATATTTTGTTGTAGAACTACGCAGTTTGTACACGGTTTGAAATTGTTTCAGAAATTTTGAGCTATGTAATTTTTAGGAATATGATTTTGTTAATTTTAAGAATATGTGCTATGAGAGATTAATAAAAATTGTGTAATTATTAATAAAAAAAATCAGTTTCTTAATCAGGTATTAGATTTTCAACATCTCGAAAACTTTTTATTTTTCTATATTAATAGAAAAAATTCAGTTTTTTAACCAAATATTAGATTTTCAACATCTCGAAAACTTTGTTTTTTATATTAATAGAAAAATTCAGTTTTTTAACCAGACACTAGATTTTAAATATCTCAAAAACATTTTGTATTTTGCAACTTGTGCAGAAGTAAAACGTCAAACACTTCATTTGTTTTTATTAATATCATAATGTAGAGAAGAAAGTCTCAAATAAATTTAAGACAAAAGAGATGAACAAGAAGGAATTTTGTACGATGTTAGTCTAATAGTAATACAAATAAAATTACAAAACTTAATTCAAATATCAAATTTTGAAAATTTGTAGGTTCACTTTAACTTACTCAAAAGTATTTGAATTAAATTGATAATTTTTTTTTATTAAAATGACACCTCTACGCTTTTTCAAGTTAAATAAAAAAGTTTAGAAACAGAACTTTGGGTTAAGTTTTAGATTGCATTGGAGGGAAGAAAATGATTTTTAAGGAAGAACAGTCTCAATTCTTTGGATCAATGTAAATAATTCTTTGAACCATGCATATTTTACATACATACATATATATTTAAATTATTCTTATTTATGCTACAATTTAAAAATTCTCAAAAAAATTAGCTATATTATTTGAGTTACTAAAAATACAAGAACTATCTTCTATCAGGAAAAATATTTGAATATATTTGAAATAATTTTGTTACTATTTAAAAAAAAAAGATTTCTTTCATCTTTTGAAACAAAAAGTTATTAATTGGTTTGAATTTTTACATTTTATTTTAGCCAATAGTAGATAGTCATCTATCTTTATTTAAAAAATCGTTATTTTTTTAGGCAACATTATTGACAAAAAAATTAAAGATGTTTTTACAGTATCTTGATGCTTTATATAGTATCTTGATGCTTTATTTGCGAAGTTTTACATAAATTTACTATTTTTTGTTGACAAATTGAAGGACTATGTCGTTTTTTTTAGTTGACGCTAAAATTTTTTGGCTAAATACAAAGTTTGTATTTTATATTCTCACAAAAAATCAACTGAAATTTTGAAGTTTAGCTACATATTACAAATCCAATTAGTGAAAAATATATAGACCAAGTATATCATTATAAATTATTTTTTTTATTTCATATTAATATTAAGTAACGAAAACATTTTGCGAATCTAATCCAATATCATCTAAAATTGAATTTGATTGAATTGAATTGATCTGAAATGTAATAATTCTATTATTAAAAATGTTTTATTTTAATTAATTATATAGTAATTTTTACACCTGCCTTTAAATGGAGAAGTAGGATGAAACAAATAATTTTAAAAATACAAAAACTTCTAACCGTTATCAAAGAATTTATAATAATAATTATAATTTACAATGAGACGCTACAACACAAATTTCATTTAACAAAAAATCAAAAACGAATTCTATTCAAGTTTCTACAAATATTTTTTTTACTAAATATAATTTGGCTCTTGCATCTAAAATTTCATCATTCTTTATTTTAATTTGTTATATATTATTACAGACAATAGTCAATTAGATTTGCATATCAGTCATATGGAAATTGAATCAGTAAAACAAGAAACAAATTATATCTTCTTATTACATAAATTGTTTTTTTCTTAGGATATCACTTTCACAATATCAAAAACATAGTTTTTTAGCTCATCTAGATCTTAAAGCTCCAAAAAAAAGATAGTTTAAATATCCAATTGTAATTACAGTGTCTTAATAGAATTCTGCAAGAATTATATCTCTCATAATAAATATAAAATCAATCATTTTGAAATAGGAATAAAACCTCTCAGAATAAAACTACATGTTGCACTAATTAGGTTAATCATGAACTTGAACTGATTTATAATTTTTTGGCCAAACTAAATACTAAAACTTTGGCACAATAAAAATTTTGGTTCTTAGACAAAATTAAGTCAATAATAAATTGACCAACTTATCCTTATACCACATTTTAGACTGATTATATGATCTATTGATGATACTGATTATAGGTTGTCTATGAATAGACAACCCAATTTAGTATATTGGTACTAAAACAATTTCATGATTTATTTTACTAAATCATCAGAATTTAGCATAACGACTTAAAGAACATAATTACTGTTCTGATTGACGTATAATAATAAATTACTAAAAAAAAGGTTAAAAGACAAGTATTATTTGGTGTGACCCACCGAATAGACAACCCAATTTAGTAAATTGGTACTAAAACAATTTTATGATTGTTTTTACTAACTCATCAGAATTTAGCATAACGACTTAAGGAACATAATTACTCCTCTGATTGTCGTATAATAATAAATTATTAAAAAAAAGTTAAGAGACAAGTATTTTCTGGTATGACACACCAAATCCCTTGTCACCTTCCATATCGTGCTCCGTCTCAATCTTCCACAATTACAAACCGTTACTACAAACTTCCTAAAAAAAACTAATCTTTATACCATCATCACCCAGAAAAAACCATATCGTATCATATTCTCATAAATCATAATACCTCCAAATCGCGTCAACGTTTATATAATTCATTTCCCAAAGACTATTATCAATTACAACTTTTTGTTAACAGTACTCTGTGTCATTTAATTTTTTCTATACAATTCTATTATTTGTTGTAACTTTAGTATTTTTCGGAACTTTTGTAAAGTGTAATAATCTGATAATTTCATCGGTACAGTTATGAGAAAGAATTATCGCCAGTGTAGGTGACACATGTTTAAAGTTCCATTACGAAAAGTGTGGGACCCAGGAGAAAATGATATGTTGATATTTTAGGAAAATCACTATAAATGATATTTGCCTATTTTTGGATGAGATGTTTTATCTCATTTTACTAAACAATATTTATAAAAAAATTAACATACATCATGTCGATGATTATTTTATTTAAAAAATAAATATATTACATTACATTCTAGTGTGTACAAATTGACTAACGTCTAAATACTGAATGAATTGTGTTTACAAATTTTGCGAAAGTGTAAAAAGACCGGCAAACATATGTTTTTTGTAAAATAATAAAATAATAAAAATAGACGCTTCATTCAGATATGGTGGTGTTTTGAAAATGGTCGAGGATTAAATTAATAATTAAATCCTACAAATCCTACAAACTTTCGCAAAATTTGTAAACACAATTCATTCAGTATTTAGACGTTAGTCAATTTGTACACACTAGAATGTAACCAAAAATTGTCAAAAAATAATTAGCTTAAATGTTCCAATTATTATAGCTTGGATTATCACAGTGTAATAGTGTAGTGTATTTTTGTATAATTAATTTCTGTAAGTACTTATATAATAAGTTATAACTCTATATTATTTTCCTCCTACATCATATAAAATCTTTTAGTTTTCCACTGAATGACGGTCTCGATGAAGACCGAAACGTATGGATAAATAAAGTATTTCAAAACTACTTTAGTTTTTTTTACTTGGTGTTACTGCCCGATTCTAAATAACTCGTCAAAATATATATCAACACCAAACTCACATATTTCAAGATATATATATATATATATATATATACATATATATCTATATATATATATATATATATATTTATTGTGAATGATTTAGAAGTTTAGGATTACTATAGGGAATATAATTCGAGAGTCTAGTATTTTTTTAATTTTGTACATTCGTAACAAAATAAATCATATTTATTATTCAAAATTCTTATTTTCTCTAAATATCTAATGATGATTATATAAACATCCATCATGATAGTTACAATGTATAATTATGTAACTTTGTAATTTCTCATAGATATATACATTAGGGTGGTCCTTCATATGGACATTTTTGAATTTCTTTGCTCCCAAGGGCTCAAATGGTTCCAAATTGATAAAAACAATTCTCTGAAAGTTTTAGCTCTTAATATTAAATTTTAGATAGAGCGCAATTCAAAGATTTGTATGAAAATAGCATGAAAATTTTTTCAAAAATTTTGCAGAGCGTCGAATTTTCAATAAAAATAACACGTATTTTCACTTTTAATTTATTTGTCTATAAGTGAAATTCTAATTTTCAAATTTTTTTCCATACAAAGTTTGATTGAATTGCGCACTATCTAAATGTTAATATTAAAAGCTAAAACTTTCAATGAATTGTTTTTTTATCAATTTGGAACCATTTGAGCCCTTGGGAACCAGGAAATTCGAAAATGTCTATATTAAAGAGCACCCCAATATACATTTATAATAATCTAGTTAATTTACATATTTTTAGAAGTTTATTCAACTTGCCCAAAGGCAAAACGCCTTTTACCCTTCTTAAAATTTAAATTATTTTGAATTTTGTCATTTTTGTTTCATAAATAATTTATCTTTTAAAACACTTTTTATAATTTTCTTAGGATTTTCTGCTGGAAGAATTTTAGATGACTTTTTTAAAACTGAATTTTTAATAATAATAATAATAATAAATGTATTTGAGTAAATATAAATATGTACATAATATTTCTTACTTCGTTCGGATTTTTACCCGTAGGTATATTATCCCTAATATCTGGTGAAACAATAGTTAATATTTAATATATAAAAGTTGTGACATAATTGTGTGACAAAAAAAAAGAGGAAAGGAAAATTTTCCTCCCAAAATAATCAGATAGCAATATTTACTATAAAAGATAATTACACAAAAAAAACAAACAAAAGAGTTTTTAATACAAGTTATACATCAATTATTAAATCTAATTAGTCACAAACATATAGAGTTTCTTCTACATACATTCAGATAAAATTTAAAAAAATAAAACAAATGCTATAAATATTAGATTTTTATAAAAAGTTTGATAATTCTATAAGTTCTATCTTTTTGTTATACTGTCCTATATTTTTTTTGCTTGATTAGAAGCTTTTTTGATAATTTAAATTTTTAAAGAATATATTAATACTTTTGTCAGATTGATTTTGATTATCTGATTTGATGTAAAATAGCTTCAAAAAATTTATGAACCTTCTCAAAACTATCAGTTTATGATCTCATTGGGCAAAAAAAGTCCTGATTGATTATTGGAAAATAAAATGACTAAAAAAGTAAATTATTCCATAATAACTATATTTTACGTCGAGGCTGTCCAATTTTTCAATAATAATCAGTAAAAGTTACGTTTCCTAAAGTGATTTTTACTCGATTTTCTATAAATACAATCTGGACATGCTTTCGATTTATTAAATTTTCAATTTATTACGACAAACTTATATAAATATTTAAGTT
>NW_020539727.1:15028110-15056764 GCF_003426905.1 Ctenocephalides felis | reverse complement strand
TTCTGTAAAAGGGATTTTTCAGTTTCTGTTTTTCGGTTAGATTTCTAATCTTGTAGAGCTCTAATTTTTTTTTGACACTTTTGTTGATACCGATGGAAAATGTGGGTCTTCTGTTGTATAAGAGAAATCCAATAGAGATGGAAAACTCAAAGCTATTTACAAAAATCTTACATATTGTTATGTACCTCGAATATTTTGGATTTCTACGACTTGTCCAAAGGCAAAATGCCATCTATGCCACTTCATTTGATTTTCTTTTGAGCTAATTTATGGACGACATTTGGAGGAAAGAAAGTATTTAGATACAAGTGAGCTTGATAGTATCATATAATTCTGCAACTCGAAGAATTTGAGACTTCTGCAAAATTTGTCATTGACAAGAATAGCAGAAAATTTTTTAAACTTAATTTGGGACGACATTAAATTATCAAAATCAAGGCAAAAAACTGCAGGAAAATATTGATTTTCTTATCCCTGGGGAATTAAACTGTTCAAGTCCTATTACAATATTAAAGATTCCGTTTATAACTTCTGATAGAGTAATTTTACTCTGAAATATATTTCCAAACTTTGAAATTTTTATAACAAATGTTTTGATAAAGTAATTATAACTATATCTTTATTTTTTTCATAGCATAACTAAAAAATTAGGAAAATTTTAATGTCAAAATTTCAGTTAGTGTAAATTCAAGAATGATCTTTTACCAAAATATTCAATAATAATTGTTGAATGTTTGTTTCAACATTTACAAAAAAAATATGTTTCATTTTTTGGAATATTCACATTTTTATAGCCAATATTAGATAGTCGATAGTAGTAATGTTTTATTTAAGGCAAGATCACTGAAATAAAAAAAATAGAAAGATGTGTATGCAGTATTTCATATTATTTAAAAAATACAAGATTCTTTTAAATAACTTTATTTAAATAAATTGAATAAAAACTGATGTAATACGTTATTTTGTGATGAAACTAAAAACTATTTTTTTGACCAAATGCAAACTTTCTCCATCTGTTTACAAAACTAATTGATTTAATAATCAAATTTAAAGTTTACAAATTACAAATCGAAATAAAGAATGATAATAATCTAAATAATAATGAAATATCTGAATAATAATAAAATTTTAACTAAATTGAATATACCAATATCTACTAAAATATCGTTCAATTTATATTAGAATTTTGAAATAAGGATAATGTAGATATTCAATTTTTGATAATGTTATGCAATTTGCAAAAAAATATTATTATCAACAATTATTAGAATTGTGAAATTCTACGTACAATTTGGCTATTGCATAAAAAATATTTTTTTTAAATTGTTATATATTATTAGGGACAATAGTCAATTAGATTTGCATATCAATCATATGGAGATCAAAACTGTAAAACAAGAAACAAATTCTCATTTTATTACGTAAATTGTTTTTTTCTTAGTATATCACTTTCACAATATCAAAAACATTAATTTTCTAGATCATTAATCTTTAAAATAAAGAAATTAAAATATCAGTAATATATTCAAAAGGAATATATCATTAGATAACATAATGTTACTGCATTTTATCTATTTTAAAAATTCAAAATCTATTTTATGAAACTGTTAAATGATAAGTCAAGCTTTTCTTCAGACTTCACCGAAAAATGTAACTAAATGTTTTTTTTATTTTTACTATAAATAGGCATCATGCTGATTAGTTCTTTTTTGGTAAAGATCGACTGAACCGTTTATTTTAAGGATGAAATCGACTTAACCGTTTTATTTCAAGGATGAAAATTTACAAATAAATAAAATTGATATCTTAAACCAAATATAAAAGATTAGAACCTATCTGAAGAACTTTCTTCTTGCACAACCATTGAAAAACTAATTTGTAATTTTTTGTACAAGCTGAATACTAAAATCTTGACCATTTTAGATCATTGTATTTTTAATACAATTTTTATACAAAACTGACTAATTTATCAATGAACTGAATCATCAGAATTTACCATAAGAACTTAAAGAACAATTAAAAAAAAGTTTGGGATAATTTATGTCAAAAGACAAGTATTTTTTGGTATGACACACCAAATCCCTTGTCACCTTCCATATCGTGCTCCGTCTCAATCTTCTACAATTACAAACTGTTACAAAGTTCCTAAAAAAACTAATCTTTACACCATCATCACCCCAGAAAAAAAACCATATCGTATCATATTCTCATAAATTATAATACCTCCAAATCGCGTCAACGTTTATATAATTCATTTCCCAAAGACTATTATCAATTACAACTTTTTGTTAACAGTACTTTGTGTCATTTTATTTTTTCTATACAATTCTATTATTTGTTGTATGTCTAGTATTTTTCGGAACTTTTGTAAAGTGTAATAATCTGATAATTTCATCGGTACAGTTATGAGAAAGAATTATCGCCAGTGTAGGTGACACATGTTTAAAGTGCCATTACGAAAAGTGTGGGACCGAGGAGAAAATGATATGTTAGGAAAATAAATATGATATCATAGGAAAATCACTAATATGTATGAAGTATTAAGCTATTTTCATACTAACCCAAATAAGTGCATCAATTTAAGCAAATAGCCCTAAGTACATATATAAAATTCTGATAATAAATTGTAATAATGCGCCAAGGCAGTTGTACAATTGAAAATATCACATGCAACACACAACTACATAACATGTAAACAAATTTAAAATAAATGAAGAGTTTTGAAATCAATCAATCATCACTAATATGTATGATATTCGTCTATTTTCGCAAAAAATTTGAAAATGAGAATTTTAAAATATTTTCACGTTTCAGAGGTTTCTGAACATTTTGGCATACCTCAGAAAACATGAGTGTGTGTGTGTGTACGGATACAATGTTTGTCGACGATTTTGTGAACACGAATTAACCATTTTCAAAAATTTTCAACAATCTCGTTTTTTAAAGCTTTCAAAAAGTTTAAGGCTTTTCTAAAAAATTCAATTGTCGGTACGGGAAGTTCCAGCAATTCGTCTTAAGGCACGATGCTCATACACCACTAGTTTAATAAAACGTTATACATTAATGAAATTCTAGAAATATTACATGAGAAATAGATTTATTTACTAGTCCCGTATTTATGTTTAATCATTTTTTCCTTATTTTTGAAGTAAAACTTCTTTAGGCGCGACTAGGGTGTAAATCCGTACAAATGCAACGGAAGTGCGTTACGGCAGAGTCGAGTGCCAATGATTCGTCATTTGCTCCCGATGAGATCATTTCTATACGGGTCGATTGTGATTAGTCGTCGTGTCGAGTGAATCGAGATCTGTCGTTGTATGCGTACCGGCATCAACGTTGCATGCGTACCGATATCAACAAGGAAATCGGCATAGATAAATAAATATTTTAAAGTTACATCGTAGTACAAATTTTGATTTAATGAAAAATGCCCGAATCAGAAGAATATTTCACCCTGTTCCTTGAAAATAATAAAACAAATTAAACATTTGTGACGTGCACTAAACGTAAGGTTATTGATTAGAAATTATTTTTATATTATTCGTACTTTCTATAAATCTTTGAAGTTATTAAAATGGAAAATATTTTTTAGGCAAGACAGATATTACAACTGTTCAAAGAATGAGATTATATCGGCAGCAAAAAAGTAAAAAATACAAGCAGTCAATGAATGTATGTTAATTTTAATTACATGAAGTTCTTCAAACACAATTATTACATGATGAGTGTAGTTGCGAAAACAATATTTGTTTAGGCGTTGTTTAACATAATCCACTGTGTGAACGAATATTATAGAATTTATTAATCAGCAATTACCTCATTTATCTAATGAAGGTTCATTTCTAAATGCTCATTACAATGACAAACCGATCATGTCATATTTGAAGTATGACTTTAATACATTATTGTTTTTAAATATTATACATATTTTTAATGCTATTATGAAAATATAATTTATAATTTATCATTATATAAATATGTGTAACGGTTGACACTAAGAAATGTGTGCATCACGAGTGTTACCATATTACTAATAAACATTATTCAAAATGGTTATATGATGTATTTATTTTTACTTAAATGCCATATTGTACAGTATCAAATAAGTTTTACTTCAATCGTGTGTGAACCTTACGCGCACTCTTTTTTTTTTATTTTTTCTTATATTTTTAAAATTATTTATTATATTTATCATAGCACTTGACTTGATTTGTACTTGTTCTCTAGTATCAGTAATTGAATGAAATCTAAATCCGTTATCAATGAAGATGATGAAACAAAGAAAAATCTATTCGTCTATAATAAATCGCTTTAGTTTCGCAACATGTAGGTACTTTGCGATTTATTTTAAATAACTGTTTGTCTGCAAACGGACGGACGACGCCAATTACCACCGATGGATGATGGAATAAAGATGTTAAATAATAATAATAATACTGAAATAACATCTCAGAAGAAGTTGAAGTAAAAAATAATCGAGCAAAAATCTCTTTACAAAAGTAAGAACTGAACAGTATGGAAAAGTAAAAAATAAAAATTTTATTACTAAAATTTCTTATAGACATAGTACATTTGCATTTAAATTTAAAGAGAATAAACTTAATGAAATACTATTCTTGTAAAAGTATGAATTCAAATATTTGCTTATGATATGAACATTCTGAAACTCTGAAAGTCATCTGTTCAATTATAAAAATTCATTGAATTTTGGCATGCGCGATAATATTATTTTGAACTATTTAATTTTGTTTTCTATTGCAACCAAAAATAGTATTTACAATTATATATATTAAGTTAGGGGAAAACAAACCTATTATTTTTGGTACTAGTACTAGTTTAAATAAAAATGAAAAGTACCTCAGAGCAATAGTTGTTTCAAAAATTAATGCAAAACCATTGTTATTTACTAAATAAATTATTTGTGAACTACAAAAAATATACATATATTAATTTTAATTCTAGTCAATTTAAATTGGAAAGTCAAATGATTATTGAAATATTTTTTAATATCACTTGATACCACGAAGAAGTATCATTGTTTTTGTTTATACTATTTTTGTTCATTTGAATGAAGCACGATTCTGCAAAACGTCTCTAAGACGTATGATGCTATGATTACAATTTTTTATATGCTGATAGTTTTTTATTAGTTTTTTATATGATGGATAGATTTTGTTTCTAATTTTTGGGAATTCTTGTAGTGTTATTTCAGACATATTTGTTAGGTAGTGCTTAGGATAACTACTTTTGTAATGGAGCAATTTTTTCCTAAATGTATACATGTATACATGTATATATATATATATATATATATATATCCATATATTTCTCGAAATAAATACGAAATCATTAGAATAAGTGAAAGCGTTTCCTGATGAACGAACGAATGTGTTTTTATTATTATTTTCCACCTGTGTGTGGGTGCAACAAAACTCGGTAACAACTGAAGCAAAACGTCTGTAGAAAAGATGGTATTGCCATTTAAAAAAAATTACCAATTAACAGAAAAATTGTAATAGATTACGTGAATTAATAAAACAAATGTCTACTGGCAAGTCTCCAAGGAATAACAAACTGGTGGTTAATATAAAAGCATATCTAAGAATTAGATCTTCCTAATGTTTCTGACCATCTATGCATGAACAGTATTTTTCATAATAGGCAAGATATTACTATTATTGATTTTCTTCTATTATTTAAACTATCTATATTCACGTTTTTTGAATAATAAGCCTTATCTGTCTTGCCAATCCTGCATAAATTCATCTTTTTCTTCCTTCTCCAATGAAGTGTTCATCCTCCCACATTTATCGAGTTTATTGCAACTTGTTTTTTTTTTGAATTTGCCATTTAGTTGCCAATCCTATAAATTTATCATACCACGTACATTTAGATGACCAGACTTTTAGAACCAATTGGTTAAATAAAAAAAAAGCTATAAAAATTACTTTTTGTCAAGCTGCAAATAAATGTGAAGGAAATCTATGATATTTTTTAAATATTGTGTTCTAGTTTGTTTTAATAAAATGTTTTTCAACTAAACCATAGAGATGAAGTTTGATTTTATAATTTCAAGTCATTCTGAATCGTTTATAACCGAAATTGTTAACAGTATGTGATTATTAGAGCCAAATTTGAACTATTTTGTCAAAGTTTTCCAAAAAAAATATAAGCTATTTTATGAATCTCGATAGAGTTGATTATATTTGCTTTTGATGATAGAAGTAATTTTTTGTAAACCGATTTCAAAAATTTTGGTTTGAAAATTAATAGTCATGGGATCATGCTGATTAGTTTTTGCTAAAAATTGTCCAAGCCGTTTCTTCGTAATTTTGAAAAATTCTTAACGATTTTAAACAAATTTTGAATGATGAAATTTTTAAAAAACATCTTAAGATATATGTCCTAGAACAGTGGTTTAAATATAAAAATTATCTAAGCCTTATATAGCAAATATTGTCAAAATTTCAAAACTACATAATTAAAATTTTAAGTTATTTGATGTCAATTCTTACTGATTACTTTAGTTGTTAAGTAGGTACTTTTTAGTCAAGTACTTACTTTAAATTATTTTTTTTATTCAAACTATTTTAAAATATTTGAATCATCTTAAGTGTTTAATAATAAAACATTTATGTAAGAAGTTTAGTAATAATTATCTTACATTTTTATAAGGATTTAATATTATATTTTTATAATGTTTAAAAATATATTTATTCTTTTACAAATTTCGTATAACATTGAATATTCAATACTTTAAATAATTATAAATAAAAATACATTATTTATTCTTCTTTTTAAATAAGTATTATCCAATATTATAATATAATACATATTTACGATTTTTTTTTTCTTTTTTATTATTACCTATGTCCAAAATTCTGTATATTTAGTAAAAATGTTTTTTTAAATATAATAAAGTATAATTATCAATACATTTCTTCTCATAAAATTGTTTATAATTTCATTTTTAACTTTTGGTTATATAAAAGTCAAAGCCAAGTTGTATATTCTAATATATTTTATACTACATAAATATTATTAACTGAAATTATTACAAAAACAAAAACAAACAAAAAATTTGAATTACTTATATAAATTTTGTAAAAATTTATCTTTTTAAATTGTAATAAGTTTTGTCATAAGATATATGATTTTTGTTAGCAATTTACGTAATTTTGCACATAAAATTAATTAAATTGATATGTTTTTTGTTTTAAATTCAATTCGATAAAAATTGATAGTCTCACAAATCAACATATTTAATAAAAAATATTTGACTCGAAAATAAAAAAATGCTAGTTTTTAAATTCCTTTGAAGCCAAATATTAATAAATTAATTTCGTTCAAATGAATCTAATGTTTAGTTTCTACTTTATAATAAAATATAATTTTGTACATAATTTAAAGACAAATAAAGTTTTTAGACTGCAAGAATTTTATTTTGGGTTATGTAAAATTCAAATATTATTAACTAATAAAATATTTTAAAATTTAAATATTTTTAGTAATATGCACTATATGTATGTAATTTTTATAGCAACTTACGTAAATTTTGCAACTTTCCAAATAAAATTTCTTCACGGCTTCTTATTTGCAAATAGCAATTAACCAATAAAACAGTCAAATTTCACTTCAATCACATTAACGTACACAAAAAAATGTTCACAAATATAATAAAAACTTTTTGAACACCAGAAATATTTGGTTATACTGTCCTGATATACATAATAAAAAATTAAAATAATTTTAATAATTATATTACTAGTAATATTGTTTTTTGCACTAGCACATCAATAAATTGCAGTCAGAGAGTTACCATCACTTTCTATTTTTAACATATAACTCCAATGAAGTTTAATAATTTTTTTTGCACAATCCGGTTTATTAAAGTTTATAAAATTTATCACAATTTAAATTTTCGTGAAATTTTCAAATTTTTCTAACGATTTTCTCGCTTTTTCAATGTTTTCGACGCGAAGTGAATAGAGTCACTAGCCCGAGGCAAAAGTAGCGGACGCCTTTTATACCGCGAACAATTACTTCTGAGACAGAAAAAGACAAATGATTCCATTTCCAGACGATGAAATGGGACAAATGTAGATTGTAAAGGAAATTTATTGGTTTATTAAAGTTTTGAGACTATGGGCCAGTTGCCACCACCACCAGAGTTAAGGGTAATAATAAAAATTCCTTGCGGTCCTTCAAAAAAAAAACACTAGATTTAAATATTGAAATTGGTTATATTTTATTTTTATAACTTCCCGTAGGGTATGTTATAGTAATGTGCCGAAAATCGAAAATGAAACTTTTTGCATTTCTCGACGTTTTGAAGATTTCTGAGCATTTCAAGGCATACCTCACAAAAAATCGATGTGTGTGTTTTATGTGTCCGCATTTTTTTCGTCCACGTTTTCGGGCGCACGGATCAACCGATGAGAATGATTCAAAAAAAATTCGATCCCTATTGATAGGGAGATGTGCTGATTAGTTTTTGGCAAAGGCAGGTCCAGCCGTTACGGAGATACGGAGCAAAGAGTGCAGAAAATACAAATCGAGTTTTTGCGAGAATGGAGTATCCGATTTGAATGATTCAAAAACCATGATATTTGTAATTATTGGGAGAAGAGGTGATTAGTTTTTGGCAATTGCAGGTCTAGCCGTTTCGGAGATACAGAGCTAAATGTGCAAAAAATGTCAGTTTTTGAGAGAACTAAGCGTCCGACTTGAATGATCTAAAAAACTCTCTGCTTGTATTGACTAAATAATTGCTTTTGAGGATAAAAGAATGTTACATCTTTTTTTTATTATTTTTCATAAAATATTTTTGTAAGTTTTGGATTAAAAAATTCAGGAAATTACCCACGCTAAGCACAGTCTAAGCGCCACTCTGGTACAAGGGTTTACCCAAGTGCGTTTAGACTGCTAACGTACACTGAAGCACTTTATCAATTTTGTGAAAACTATTAAAAAATGTGAAAATGTCGCCAAGCAAAGCACAGTATCAGTGAAAATGTCGCACAGAATTATTTGCAAATGCTTTTAGACGGTGACTATGCGGGAGCACTTTTTCAATTTTGTGTAAATTAGGCAACTATTTTTTTTTTTGAAATTGAATTCGAAATGAAATGATGATTGTTAATGTTCTGGAGATGAATTGATTTATGATTTACATTTAATTTGCGCAGATATAACAAGATAATGCAAAAATAATGAAAGTTGCAGTATTTGTAATAATATATTTGGAAACGTTTAAAATTTCTCGAATATTTCATTACGGTACGGGAAGTTCCAGCAATGTGCCTCAAGGCACGATGCCACTTGCACCTAGTCATTTTATATTTTAATGACTTAATTTAAATGCAAATACAAGTTTCTGTTGTCCATAAGTCATCATAGGAAGAAGGACATTGTATAAGTCCATTGTATTTATTTACAAATTTATAAATTTACAATTTATTGTACAATAGAACATCAATTGTTGAATTTAATAAAAAAAATCTCATTTGCATCGAATAAGGAAACAAATGTTTTCCAATGATTTATTTGAATATAAAAAAATCACACCGTAGTAAAATTAAAATGAAAAATTTGAACGTTTCGTTTTTCTTTACTCATAGTACAATTTTAAAATTTAATTTTTGGTTATACTTTTTTTTACTAAAAATACAAAAAAAAGTTAATGAAATTTTTACAATATCTATCTTGCAATATACGTTATCACACTTCAGAAAAAAAAGTTTAATTAAATTTTTATTAATTTTTTGATCATTACTGTTTATTACATTACAAATCTTGATCATTACTGAATTTGAACTGTTTTATGAAAAACTAACCCAAAATTTTATTTTAAATATTAAAAATATTATTATAAAAATTTGATATTTTGAATATTTTACAAATAATATGTACAAACTCATTTTTTTTCCTTAGAGCATTCAAATCAATTTTTTATATAATTTTTATTAATTCTAAATTAATAATAAACAAAATAATTTTTTATAAGATTAATTAAGACTTACAACTTTGCTGCCGCCGCTTTTGCAATGCAAATTCCTTATAGTAATGGCGGAAGCAAAGTTGTATATATTGAAAAGCGTTTTAAAGTATACCGAGTTGCTATAGAGCTTTTGATGTTAGACAATATTGCAGATTATTTAATTTTGTATAAATTTCTCCAATACGTCATTCATATCAATCGAATAGTTTTAAAGTTACGTTAAGTGATAAAGAGAAAAAAAATCTAGTACTTTTGCATAAAAAATGCTGAATTTTATTATTATTAATAATTTTATTATTTATAAATATTGTCTGTTAACTATTTAGCAGTGTACAAATTTTTTTAATACCTCTTATTGAAGATTCCTTTAAATTATTATTAAAAAAATAATTAAATAAGACGTACAACTTTGCTGCCGCCGCTTTTCCAATGCAAGTTTTGCACAGTAAAGGCGGAAGCAAAGTTGTATTTTTTTAAAAACATTTTAAAGTACACCGAGTTGCTGTAGGGCACTATTATGTTGGACAATATTGTAGATTGTTTAATTTTGTATAAATTTCTCTAATACATCATTCATAAAAATCGTATGGTTTTGAAGTTACAAGCGCCAAAGAGAGAAAAAATTTAGTATTTTTTGCGTCAAAAATGCTAAAATTTATTTTTATAATTAATATTAATTTTATTATTTATAAATATTGTCTATTTACAATTTAGCAGTGTAGAAATCTTGTTAAGACCTCTGATTGAAGTTTACAGAAGCGTGAAATATTGTTCTTCCGTTTCGTGTCAAGGATTTTTCATTATTGACATTTTTTTTATTACTTAGGATACTTTGTCTCGTTTTATACTATATTTATATTACAACTTTATATAAAATATAATAGGCAAAATTTGTGTCAAAAGTCGCTTTTTTTATGTGATCGGTCAAATTTTGAATTTTACAGAATTAAACCCATTAGAATAAATTTGATAAGAGCCATTAGAAATTAGAAATGGCTTTGGATTTAACAAACAAGTAATTGAGCAGCCTACACTCTAGTTTATGAAATGTAGATTCTTTATTATTTATAGTACATTATAGTAAAATCATAAAAATAACTACCACTTTTTTGGGAACAAATTTAGAGGGTTTTGTCGAATATTTACTTTGTAAAAAAAATAGATCCCATAAGACTTGACTATGAGGGTACACCACAAGTTTTGTATCGCAATTTTTCCAAAATGATCCACAAAAGCAATTCTAATTTGCAAATTTTTAATAAAGAATGTTTCAAATTAAATATGTATATACTATCACTATTTTGAGAACAAATTTCGAGGGTTACGTCGAATATTTACTTTAAAAAAATATACATTTCCTAAATCTTGACTATGACAACACAAGTTTTGTAATGCAATATTTAGAAAATTATCAACAAAATTAATTAAAATTTGCAGATTTTTAATAAATAATGTTTCAAATTAAATATGTACATACCATCACTATTTTGGAGACAAATTTCGAGGGTTTTGCCGAATATTTTCTTTAAAAAGAAAATTCCTTAAATCTTGACTATGACACCACAAGTTTTGTAATGCAATATTTCCAAATTTATCCACAAAATTAATTCTAATTTGCAGATTATTATTAAAGAATGTTTTAAATTAAATATGTACATATTATATATTTTTTTCTTGAATTTTTTTAATGAATATATGTATTACAAAACAATATTAAGATGACTATTGTAAATGTTATTAAGATCTCAGTGGGTATCTTGATGGTAATACGATTGCCATAAAAAAATGACCATTGTAATATTATTGGAACTTGTTGAAGAAATGCGATCGCAATTTCTTAAACCTTAGATCTTACAGATCATAGATCGATAAAAATAAATTATAATTCATAGAACTAGTTGTAAGTGGCAATGTGCCTTAAGTCAAGTTGTATGAACTTCACTATATATATCAATATGAGACTCATTCAAAATCATTACGTAAATTTTTTTTGAATCATTTTTATAATTCATCGACAATTTGACATTCTCCAAAGTTTTTGAATTATCAAGATTATTTCAAAAGTTTTAGATAAAAATGTATGAATATCTTTCTTTAAATAAATCTATATCTATTATAATAATTCAACTGAAAATTACAAACCCAGATTTTTCATATGTATAAAATACTTAAAATAAATTAATTTTAGTAACCGTTAAGAATTAAAAATGAAAAACACCTTGAATTTTATATATGTATTGATAAATAATTATCATAAAAAATTTGATAATTTTATTTTATTACATTTCATATAATAATTTTATATAAAAAACTAAATAATTTCTCATGTATTTTATAACTACAAAAAACTTAAAAGAAATTAAGATAGAAAGATCTTGTTCGATCCAATGTACATAAAACAATAAAAATGCTGCTCCTTCAAAAAGATTATAAATTGTTAGGAATAATATAATAAAAATATAATATAACACAAATATAAATACTATAATAATATATAAAACTATTTCTAGTTTGTATATTCTATTCCTTTTTATATCTGTAAAGAACTCTGTTTTTCTTGGTACATTCCAATGAGGACAATTGTCTTCAATAATTCACTCACCTGTACATATATTTTTATAAATTTTATAAAACTATTATTTATAATATTTTAACAAATATTACAAAACAAAACCGTAATACTTATATTTTACCAATCAGAACAAATCGTCTATAGAAATTGAGTATCACATTAAACTTAATAAAAAATGTGACCAAGTGACTTACTAATATTGCTAAAAATATACTTATTATTATTAAAATAATTTTATTTTAATTATAATTACAGCATCTATACAAGAGTCCTCCACGATTGTCGGCAATGCTCGTTTACTAAATGACGTCAAAGGGGGACCTTCTATCATTTGACACTTTATAAAAAGTCCATGTAAGTTCAATGACACACACATCTATATATATATATATATATATATATATAATGTTTTTTATTAAAATGAATTATATAATTTCATCTGCCAAGCACATATACTGTATTTTATATAATTTTAATTTCTGGCACATCTCAGCTGATTGTAGGCAATAATAATGTAGATATTACATTTTTCTTGCATATTATATTCTAATATTATCTAGGCTCATAATTTCAAGCTAAATTGAATTTTCAAGTGAATTAACATTTTTAGTAAATGTTTTCAGGTTTGTTTCTACAATTTACTATAGTTTTATCGTTAAATCCTAAAAATTTTCTTTGACAAACTCTAAAAAGAATTATCGAAATCCGAATAACCGTTTAGGAGAAGAACTGCCTCTCCTAAAAAATAAAATAAAATCATAAAATAAAATCTCCCTTCCAATTAATTTTATAACAGTGATGACAGATACAAGATTATATGGAGCTCTTTACATTTACATCAAATTTTAATAATATAAAATTATAAATGCAATATACATAAAACAATGATATATATGTAAGAGATAGTGTAGATATTATGTAATTTAGTATATGGCTAATGTACCAGTTTATAAAGCCAATAAAATAATAATAATAATAAAAAAAAACTGCCTCTCCTCTTAGATACTCCTCGATGTGTATTATATGATATGTAATTTTTTTTGCCTTATTCTGACAAATTATTAAAATTTATCTTGCACAATTCATATACAAATGTTTTAAACAAATTCTTAGACTTTATTTATTTTAATAGAAATGTTTATTGCCAAATCTTTTCTCAGATTTGGGACGGCGATAAAAGTCTAGCACCTAATTTAAATCGCTTCGCTAATTATTAACAGTGTGTGTTATTTACTTTAGTCTTCGAATATATTGTTGTAGTGACAATATATAAATAAAATCGTATAAAATCATATAAATTAATTAAACAAACTCGAATAAAAAAATAGTCGATTGCATGTGGAGCGACATGCACTATTTCTTTGCAGCAAGGTTGTCGTTGCAAAATTAAATATTATATTGTTTTAAGCAAAGATAGATTTATTTATAAATCTTAAAACGTGCAATTCATTATTTAAAATTAGAAAAATGCTATATCTGAAATTTATTTAAGAGATTTGTATTTCTAAAACCAGGAGTGCAAACAAAGTTCATTTCAAAGTAATTTTGGAATGAACTTTTTGGTTTTGCCTAAGTCATTTTTTTTCTTGAACTAAATTAGATCTAGTTCTTCTTGAACAATATCAAATATTTATACCGAATTATAATTAATTAAAACTATTAAATAAAATAGCATAACAAATCAAAATATATGCTATAATAATTCAATATTTTTTAAAAATATTTTTTACTACTCAGTAATAATTTTATATGTGTAAAATTGTATCAAATACTAAATGAGGCATTTAAAATTCTCTGCATATTTTAATGCTAAAATAAAAAAATTACCCTAATCATAAAACGTGCAAACTATTACACAAAATTGAATAAAATCTATATCTGTAAAAATTTAACAGATTTGTGTTCCTAAAACAAGAAGTGCAAGGAAAGTTGATTCCAAAGTTTTCCATAAGTCATTTTTTTTCTTGAACTAAATTAGATTTGATTTTTTTTAATTATTCAGAACTATGAAATAAAATCGTATTAAGAAACTTGAATATATGCAATAATAAATAAATTAATTTTAAATTATTTAGAAATATTTTCTACTAATCAGTAATAATTTCATCTGTAATATATTTTTTATAAATTATATATAAATATTATCATAGATCTGTATTTATAAAATCCTCTTTTATATTGCAACTTTTGAAATTGTATCAAATACTAAATCATAGATTAGGAAATAGATAAGGAAAATCATAGTACTAAATGATACAATTAAAATTCTATGCAGATTTTAGTGCTAAAATACAAAGGAAATCAATTTACAATATGAAGCGCCAAAAAGAAAAATAAGTTTTCCAAAGGCGTTTTAATCAAAACTTTATCGGACTGTATATAACTGTTTTCATGCAAATGTATTAAATTATATCTAAATTTACCCTATCTAACTCAAAAAGGGGTGCCCTTCATATAAAATTTATGAGTTATTTGACAAAAACCGAAAAAATGCCTCGAATTTTTTATTTATTGCTAAATAATGAATGAAATATCATATTCAAAGTCGTTTTATTCAAAACTTTAGAAACAACCACAAATACAATTATTTTTTTGAATTTTTTTTATATGAATTTATTTGGATTAGTTTTGATTTAAATTAGTTTTTTATATTAATTTGAATCAAATTATGTAGTTTTTATGAAAAAATATTAACGTAAATTTATTTCTCGTACTGACCCAAAATACCAAGGAAAAATTACTTATTTTTCAAAGCCTTGAATAGTAAATATTTTTATATCATTAAATTTTAAACTTATATTCTTACATATTTTTTCAAATAAATATAGAAGTTTTTATGTATTTTGTTCATTGAATTTTATATTAAATTTATTATATCTAAATATATATTTTTGCTTTAAAAATAATCAAAACTAACTACATTTTTTATAAAATACTAATTGTAAAATGTAACATTTAAATATGAATTTATTCGGATTTTGATAGAAAAAAGTACAAAAAAATCAGTCTTCAATTTTTTTCTCATTTACTAAAAATATTCTCCAGTATCATATTATATGTTACAGTTGTATTTATAATTATTTCATCCATTTTATGTTATTCATAATAGTAAAAAAGTTGCATAACCAATATCAAAGTCTATAAAAAACGGTTTTTGTGTACAATTTCGATTTTTTTTTCTCATTTTTTGCCACCTTTTGGTCGAATCAATTTTGGTAAAATTCCTCCAGCTGAAAGTAAATCAATTTTAAAATAAATAAAAATAGCAGAAAAAGCTGTTATTTACTCCTATTTAATTTATCTCTACTACTTGATATCAAGCTATCTGAGAATAGAAAAACCTAAAACTTTTTGATTGGGAGAATTATATTATATTATATATATATATATATATATATATATATATATACAATTATTTATTTAGCTAAACCACAGATCAATTTCTTTAGTTACGTATTTATCTATTTGTTTACTGATTAATTTGTGGCAAAAATTTGTCAGAATTTTTTTAAAATTTTGTGATTGATAGAAACCAAAACGGTTTATTTCTTTAATTTTATTATATTTAATTTTGTGCATTGTAATTCATGCTGTCCAAGTCTTTTATCTAAATTTGACCAATGTATAAAGAGTCACAATCGTAACAGTTAATTTTGTATGCTAAATCTTTTAGTAAATCAATTTTGTTTTGATGAAAATATGAAAACATTTTGGACGTCTACATTTAATTTGATAATTTGTTTTCAGAAGAGAATTTTTGATTATGATTTCGATAATCACATTCTGGTAATTATGTAATTGTTTGCTGATAAGTATACAAAAAATCTGAAATATCTATTAAAATTTACTTGGACTTTTAAAATATACTTTTTGAAATAATCTATATTCATCTCCCTAGTAATATAGTAGAAAGTACTTATTGTAACCTTATCATTACACCGTAACTACATGAAACAATGTTAAAAAATCATGTAAATTAACTTCCCAGTTTTTTCAAACGCGGCGGCATGTTTGAGCCTCACAAATTTTATTACATAATAAAATAATTTCCTACCCTAGTGTAAGTACAAAACTAGCTAGTTATAAGAAATTTAAACATTCTGTACGTATACCTTGACCCGATCACATCTTATACAATTTACTAAATTTAAATATGTTATTTTTCCACAAACAATTTTTGAACTAGTTAATATTTTCCATTCAGTACTTTGTTATTTCAGGTCTGATTTAGCTTTTTTGATAATTTATTATATCTAGTCCTTCGGTGTAGTAAAATGTCCGTGTGTAGTGATTTTTTAATTGACTTTTTTTAAGAAACATTGCGCCGGGCGTCTTCAGTACTGAAAAAAATCTAATAACCTCTACATCTTTACTTATTGTTTTAGATGTACTTTCCAAATTAAACTATATCTCTGTACTGTCGAAACAAGATGAAAAATATTAAAATTCTTCATTTTTAAAAATAATTAAATTTTACCATTAACTTTGGGCACTGGTTTTGCCCCCGAATCGCTAACCACTCCGCAACCACATCCTCCTCCTCCATCGTCCAATTGTGCTGCAAAATCTTCCACCACTTCTTCATTGACCACAACTTGAACTTGAACTATGGAAAAATAAATATTTATCTGACAAAATAATTGTAATATTTATTGAAAATTTTTTTTACCAGTATCTGGTGATTGTCCAGCACCACAAGAACTATAAACTACGTTCCTGTCTATACATAAGGCGCATGCCACCAGGGCCACAGTGACTATTGTTAGCACTTGGACACTTCTAAAAAATAATTAAAAATATGTAGTAATAAGAATTATCTTCTACTTCAATCTACTTTAATAAATTTCTAAAAATATTTATAATTTTTACCTCGGAGCTCTGTAAACCGATATCAAAACTTTGGCCATGCAGACGCAAGCGTAGGCTGCCAAAAGAATTGCCAGCTGCAACATGCTCAAAATTGTTGCAAAAACCTGCAAAAATGTAATTGATAGTAACAATTAACATACAAACATTATGTTTAGTATAATATTTTTACCCACCTGTTTGCCAATTAGTACTACTGATCCATAAGGACAGCAAATGTCTTCGTTCATGTCGCATGATGATGTGCAAGAACCATCTTCTGGTTGCTGGGCTGGACAGCAGACACGTCTACGACTTCCAGTACTAAAAAAGAGAATGATTAAACACCAATTGGCGTAAAAATAATTTTGGTGAAATGCCAGGAAGTGTTGGTAATTGCGAGAGTTTGGGCAATAACCAGGGGTAGAGTGTGGGATAGTTGTTTTTGGTCTCAGGGTTTTTGGATGTTACCTGAAGAGATTGTATATTTTTTATTGTTCTAGTACTAAAAGTTATGTCAATAGATATGAATGAGTCCGAAATTAGTTTTGGAAAGTTGTCGAAAGGAGTTGGTAATCGCAAAAGTTACAACAAAAACCAGAGCAGAGTTTTGAATAGTTGTTTTTGTCTTAAGGGTTATTGGATGCTACTTGAAGACATTGTATATTTTTTATTGTTCTAGTACTAAAAGTTACGTAAACAGATATCAATGAGAATGAAATTAATTTCGGAAAGTTGCCAAAAAGTGCTGACAGTCGCTAAAGTTTGGAAAATATCCAGGGTAGAGTGTGAGATAGTTGTTTGGGTCTCAGGATTTTTAGAATGTTTCTTAAAGAGATTGTATATTTTTTCTTGTTCTAGTACTGAAAGTTATGTCGAAGAATATTAGTGAGATCAAAATTAGTTTGGAAAGTTGCCAAATTGGGCTGGTAATCGCAAAAGTTATAACAAAAACTAGGTCAGAGTTTTAATTGGTTGTTTTTGTTTCAATGTCTATGGATGTTACTTGTAGGAAATTTGCATTTTTTATTTACAGTGCTACAAATGTACTCAATTAGACACTAATACGTCCAAAACAATTTTAGAAAGGTGCCAAAAAGTGCTGGCTGACCCGAAAGTTTAGAAAACAACCTGGACAAAGTTTTAAGTAGTCGGTTTGGTCTTAGGGATTTTGGATGAATGTGAAGCAACTTTATATTTCTTTTTTTCGCAGTACTAAATAATTACATACTTAGACCACGTCGTAAAATAATTTAGAATGATGCCCAAAAGTGCAAGTGATTTCAAAAGTTTGAAAAACAACCAAGCAGTCTTTTAGAAAAGTAGTGAGAATTCTTAGAGACATTGGATGTTACCTGAAGAAAGTTTCTATTCCTTCTACCTTCAGTACTAAAAATTACATACGTAGACATCAATACGTCTAAAAAAGTTTAGAATGGTGCCAAAAAGTGCTGGTAATTGCAAAAGTTTTGGCACGCAATTAGGCAGTGTTTTAAAAAAGTAATGAGGGTTCTCAGAGACTCTGGATGTTACTTGAAGTTTTTATATTTTCTACTTTTAATACTAAAATTTACATAATTTGACATCAATACGTCTGGAAGTAGTTTTGGAAAAATGCCGGAAAGTGCTGGTAATCGCAAAAGTTTGGAAAACATCCAGGCAGTGTTTTTAAAAAAGTAGCAAAATAAAGATATAAGGATGCCAAAAAGGGTTGGTAATTGCAAAATTCAAAATAAAACCCGTAAATTATTTTAAAAAAAAATGTGTGTTCTCAGAGACTTTGTATGTTATCTTAGAAAAATTTATATTTAGTTTACTTCGATAAAAAAAGTTGTCAATAGCAAAAGTTTAAACAAAAACAGGATACCAGGAAGTAATTCTTGTATATAATAAAAGTCACAAAAGTTACCAACAAAAACCTTGGTCAAGTTTTAAATAATTGTTTTGGTCTTAGAGATATTGGATGTCATGTGAAGAAAGTTTATAGTTCTTTCACTTCCAGTACTAAAAACTAATCTGATTAGTCACCAGTAGGTTCATAAATAAGTTCATAAATTTTGTAAAAACACCTAAAAATTGCAGAACTTAATGCAAAAACCATGCCCGTGATTTCCATAGGATACTTCTTGAGAAACTTTCCTACTGAACTTTCCAGCAGATACAAAACTGATTTAGCAGAACTTATATAACGAAATTTAAGATAAGATCTATGAGCAAGATCCCATCCACAACTATTTTGGCAAGTATGTATATCAAATACCCTTCACAGTTGAGTTTGTTCAAAAAATCCTTGGTCATATTACTAATCTTCTTCTCAAAAACAACCGGGCTAAACATAGATTTTCTATGATATTGTTCATCACACTCCTCATCATCATCAGTCTTTCCTTCGACCATCCTCGCCTGCAAATGCCTCCTGCACAACTTCTTTTTTTTACCATTTTGTTTACCATCTGGTGAAGTACTTTTCAAAGCTTCTTCCAAATTTTCGACAGTTTGTTCTAAGTGTTTGTTTTCTTGTTCCAAACCAGTCTGGTTGTCCATTTCTGCAAAACTTTGTTCGACGGATAAATCTGATTCTGCACTGTCTTTTGTAGCAGCATTCAGGATTAGATCCTGGCTGTCAGGGGGGTAGATTCGATCCAAAAGGGCGTCGGTACCTTTTCCTAGAAATCTAAAGAAAAAACAAATAACATGATTAGTAGTTGCTTACCAAGTTTATAGTGCAGTAAACGGAGAGGAAAATAGGGTATAACCTCTGAATTTTTTTTACTGTGCTCGAATTTGCATGAAATTTTGGAATTAGGTTTGTCTTATCCTCAAGTTAAGTGAAAACTATTCAACCCCCGGGGTTTGCAACCCCTTAATAAATAAGTGGACATTGAGTCATTTTATGAATAGAAAACGTTTTTAATATTAAAGGATATAATTAAAAAATATTTTTTTAAGACATTTACCTTGCAATAAAATCATTTTCAACCCCAACAACCTCTAAATTGAAACGAAAAACACTTACAAATAAATTTCGGTATATAATAAGAATTTCGTATAAAATAAATATTATTTTATGTTTTCCATCTTATCAAATTTTAGGCCCTTAAAAACAACCCCTTAATGGAAAATTGTTAGAAAAAATTATTTTGAAATTGAAAGAAAATTAGGAAATTCAAAATGATATGAATGTTATTTCAATTCCTTAATAATAATTACCATATCCATAATTTGTTCAACTCTTGAAACTACCCTTGAATAAAAACAGTTAATATAACACTAGCACCCTGCATAATTTTGTCTAAACTTGTATGTTTGTAGTTCTTGTTACTGCAATTATTTCATTTATTTTATTATAAATACACATAAGCATATATATATATATATATATATATATATATATATATATATATATATATGTACAGGGCCGGTCCTACCTTGAATGCGATGCATGCAAAAAATGCGGGCACACGCCTTAGAGGAGACTTGGGTATGAAATTTATAATAGTTTTTTCAATATCATTCAAAAAATATATAACTTCTTTGCATCTTTCACTTGTCTAGGGCAATATTTTTTAAACTTTAAACAACAATCTGATATACGATGGGAAACCAATACATACAATTCGGCTCTTGCAATTAATCAATTAGGATTTTAAATAATGAAAAATTAAATTAAAATAATTTAATATGAATTATCAGTATTATGTTTAATAATGAGCTAGATTTTTTTTTGCTTTCTATGATTTGTTTAATAGAATAAACTGCATAAACCCCAAAATAAATAAGTTACTCAAATATTAATATTACACATGCGTTAGAATTAAATGAAAATTTAAAAATATTTTTGCAAGCAATAATGAACATACAGGCATTTTTGGATTTTTTATGATAGTTAAAGGAAAGTTTTCGAATAAATTAAGATAATACATTTTTAAATAAAAGAAATTCATTAAAAAAAATAAAAAATATCAGATACATGTTGATACATACTTGTTATTATCAGTTTTAGTTGTAAAAACAATTAATCTAAACTTGGGTATTGTCTGTTCCGAGCAATTTTAATTAATTAATTCTAAACATTCTAATTGTTTTTTTGTTTAATAAAATATGATTTAAAAAAACTTTGAACGTCTATCGAATTGCTACTTAGACGTGTCCTTTGTTTACTCGCAATATTGCCTGAAATAGAAAATACTCTCATACTTGTGACCGAATTGTGCTTAATTGTTTTTAAAGCCTGATATAATAATTCTAAGTTTTTTGTTCTTTAATTTGTGGCTTCTAGGGTTTAAAACTTTTTTTTTTAAGTTAGAGTAGTGGAAGTTACTTTTTCAAGAAGAAGTCACACTATTTAAATTAATATATACACTGGTATAAATATCTAAATTAATATATACAAAACCTTTCTGGGAATCATTGCAGACTGATATCAAATACTATTGAACCGATATGATTTTAAGAATCAAAACGCTTTCATCTATCTTTTATATTTGGCTATGTTTGTCATTTTCCATTTATACAGTGAAAACCGACTTCTTTCACTAAAAAACCGGTTTTCGAATTTCATAATTTTCGCTAAAAACCGGTTTTTGAAAACCGACAAAAACGAATTATTACCTATATGCTTTTATACGTATCTTTTATTATTTTTGAGATATAATGGAAATAAGTTCGATTTTTAAAAAAATTGGAATTAAAAGTTTTTTTAAAATTGTGAGCTCTCTGAAAATAGTTTGTACTAAAGTAGCGAATCTGCTAGAATCCATCAAGATGCCTATAATAAAGTGAATTCTAGATGGAATGCGAATTACTTTAATTCTGGTGGAAATGGCGCTCATTAAACCATATGATTTAAAAGGAAAAAAACATCGTATATGCTTTTATTTGCATGATAGCTCACTCATTTTACACGCAAAAAATCTATAAATCCCAATTTCACCCAAATGCATAAAATGTAAAACCTTGTCACTAGATGGCTTTAAATAGAATTAAATCTTGAACGCAATAAAAAACGACTTTGCTCTTTCAAATCTTGCTTAATATTATTCCTAGAACACTTTATAAAATACCGATTTATTAAGATTTTAATGACATTATTTTGTTCATTACATGATTTTCTTTAATGTATATTTTAGGAGATATTAGGTTGTCAAATATCTCCCTTCCGCCTTTTTGTATTATAAACCAAGAGCAAAAAAGCGGAAGGGAGATATTTCACAGCCTAATATTTGCAAAAAAATTAAGAAAACTGCCAAAAATATATGAATTTTTAGTGACCAGTAACTTGAAAAGTATTAAATTTTTTTCTCATAATTAGTTCTATCGATTTCCGACGTTATTTTGAAAAAATGTAATTACACAATTGAGAAGGGGTGTCATTCCACGGAACCCGAATTGTTTTCACTTTTGAACTTGAGGTTAAGATGAACCTAAATCCAAAATTTCTTGCAATTCGGAGCACAGTAAAAAAATTCAGACCCAAAACGTTCCGTTTACTGCACTATTAAAATAAATTTCATTTATTATTTATTATTATTACCTGTGTTTTGCACACTGATATCCATGATGAGGATGGCCCTGATGACGTCTATTATGAATAACTTCTTCTTCAGGATTATATAATGCTTTCTTGGCTGGACATCCAACAATATCAACGCTCATAACAAATTCAGAAGTCGATGGTTCAATATTTTGCATCATATCCAAATGATCTCGATCGATATTTTTGCAAATCAGCACATTCTTTTTGTAATGATCATTTTCAGCACCCGTGCCGATCAGCACGTCGCTGAATCCGCGAAAATCAGCCGTTTTGGATTTAGAATGTGGCAGAAAATTTGAGAATTTCCAGATTTATCAGCTCCTGATTAGAATTATGATACCTGTGATCAGTTTTCAGCTGGTGATGGTGAAGTTTCCTTTGTTGATTTCCTTGATTTTTTGTCAATTTGCAAAATTTTTTTGTGATGCATAGCAACATGTCATGAATGACATTATTGCTAATTTATTGAGTTAATGCTAATTTGAGTTGTTTAATGTGTTATTATTGATAATTTTACAAAACCACCCATGGTGACACTTGACGTTTGGCGTGCCACCGAATTTTGTTTTGACAAAGTTCAAGCCTACTACCTGAATTGTGAATAATGCTGAACAAAATTTTTAAAATATTTTTGTTATTGTATAATTTTTTAATGACATCCAGATGAATTCAACACTAATGTTGTTTTGTGAAAAAAGAGAATTAAGGAATGAAAACAGTTCATTGAAATATCGAAATTTTTTATAGAAAATTAGTCAACAAGTGTGTGCTTTTTTATATTCATAATGAATTAAACCGAATGCCACGAAAATTTTGGAAATATGGATTTCCTAAGTTATTTATTGACTGCATTTTATTTATTCTTTATTGAAAAAATGTAAAATTAGTTATTAAAATGAATTCTCTGATGTCTGGTAACAAGTGTGATGTCTGTTTCCCTGTCTAGTGAAAAATTTGTTTATTTTGGTTATCTGGTAAAATATCTGTCTGTCTGGTAATAAATTAAATCGCCTGTCTGGTGAAATATTTAATTGTCTGTCTATCTGCCTGGTGAAAAATTGGATTGTCTGCCTGGTAAATTTTTTGATTGCCTGTCTGATAGAATGGTTGTCTGGCTGAAGATGTGGTAAAATGTTAATCTGTCTATCTGTCTGCCTGGCAAAATTTTCAATTATTTGTTTTTTTATCTGTATAGGAAATCGATTGATTGTTTGCTTGACTCGTGAAATGTTTGTCTATCTTGTAAAATGATTGATTATCTGTCTGTCTGACAAAATGTTTGTCTGTCTGCCTAGTAAAATGTTTGTCTGATAAAATCTTTAGTTGTTTGTCTGTCTAACGGTTTAAAAGATTGTTTGCTTGTCTGGCAAAATATTTGAATGCCTATCTATCTGGTGAGATGCCTGTCTGGTAACAAATTTGTGTGTCTGTCTGGTAAGAAATTTGTGCCTGTCTGCTCAAATGTTTGATTTTCCGTCTCGTAAAATAGATGTCTCTCTGGTAAATTGGCTGTCTCTCTGGTAATTTGGCTGTCTTTCTGGTAAATTGGCTGTCTCTCTGGTAAATTGGCTGTCTCTCTGGTAAATTGGCTGTCTCTCTGGTAAATTGGCTGTCTGTCAGGTAAAATGGCTGTCTACCTGGTAAAATTGCTGTATGTATGCAGTAAAAACTTGATTGTCTGTCTGCCTGGTTAATCACTTAATTGTTTGTCTGCATGGTAAAATATTTAATTGTCGGTCTGTCTAGTAAAATGTTTGATTGTCTGTCTGTCTAGTAAAATGTTTGATTGTCCATCTGTCTGGTAAAATGTTTGATTATCCGTCTGTCTGGTAAAATGTTTGATTGTCTGTCTGGAAAAATACCTGATTGACTGTCTGTCTGGTAAAATACTTTCTTTGCTGTCTGTCTGGTAAATTATTTGATTGCCTGATAGAATGGTTGTTTGGCTGAAGATCTGGTAAAATATTTATTTATCTGTCTGGGTGGTAGAATCGTTGAATGTCTGTCTGGCAAAAAATCTGTTTGTCTGTCTGTCTGGTAAAATGACTGTCTGTTTGGTAAAATGGGTAAATGTCTGGTACATTGGCTATCTGCCTGGCAAAAAAATTGTCTGTCTGTCTGGTAAAATGGGTGAGAATGTCTGATATATTGGCTGTTTGTCTGGTAAAAAAATTGTCTGTCTGTTTGATAAAAAAAATTGTCTGCCTGGTGAAAAAATTGTCTGCCTGACTGGTAAAATATTTGTCTGTCTGGTAAAATTTTTAGTTGTTTGCCTATCTGTCTATCTGGTATATTGATTATAAGTTTGCTTGACTAGCAAAATTTTTATCTATCTAGTAAAATATTTGGTTGTATGTCTGACTGGTAAAATGTTTTGCTCTGTCTGACTGGTAATTTGTTTGTCTGGCAAAATCGTTGGATGTCTCTTTGGCCAAAGGTTAGTCTGTCTGCCTATCTGGTAAAATGTTTGTCTAGTAAAATGTTTGACTGATAAAATTTTTGTCTGATAAAATGTACGTCTAGCAAAATGTTCGTTTGGTAAATTATTTGTCTGGTAACTTGTTGTCTGCATATCTGTTTGGTAACTTGGTTGTGTCTATTGGTTGACTCCCTCTCAGATTGGTTCATTTGTTGTCTGTTTATCTGACTGGTAAACTCTGTAAATTGGCTGACTGGTAAATTGGTTGACTGATATAATTGCTGTCAGTAAGTCTGGCTGTCTTTTAAGTAAAATTTTTATTTGCTAAAATGGTTGTCTGTTTATCTGCCTATCTGCCTGCTGAAATTTTTTCTGCTAAAGTGGTTGTATGTCAGCTGTTTGCCTGGTAAAATATTAGGATGGAAAAAATTGTTCTTGCAGGTCATTATGCAAGCTGAGACTTGTATTTGAAGAATTTTGGGCTGGTAAGAATAATGTACTACTAAATCTAGTAAAATATTTGGTTTCTTAAAAGTTGTATAGAAAGTTAAGGTGGTGAAATTTTGGGTTTGTAAATTTTTGGGAATATATAAAAAAATTCGAAATATTTTAGCCAATTTTGAGATGAAAATGAATTCATGTAATGAGTAAATAATAAGATTAAATAAATATTGATTTTGGATCATTATCAGTCAAATACTCCAAATATGTATCCAGTCAATACTATTAGATACAAAATATATAAATAAATTTAAAAAAAAAGCTATACAGGGTGCTTCAAAAAATGTATACACCCTTTGAAGTTCCCTAGAAAATTTGCCGTTCTACAAAAGTTAAATTTCAGGAAAATAGAAAGCTGAAAGTCCAATGTAAATGAAACATAAATGACAAATATCAATACTGTTGAAATTAGTGACCTGCAGCATCAATACAATTCTGAGTACAAGTCACCACTGATTCTGTACATACAGGGTTGCAATTTTGTGAATGGATTCAGGAGATGGTGAAACGTGATCCGGGATTTAGCACCCGGTATACTAAATACTGAATTTTTTATCTTACCCAGATTCATCTTTCGTCTCATCCTCCGGCTTACTTCCTACCAAATCCTCCTTAGGAATCTCCTGAAAGGCTTCATCTTTCGTCTCGCCAACTTTCGGCTTATCACTCTCCACATTCCCATTTATCGTCG
This sequence comes from Ctenocephalides felis, assembly GCF_003426905.1. Taxonomy (NCBI): domain Eukaryota; kingdom Metazoa; phylum Arthropoda; class Insecta; order Siphonaptera; family Pulicidae; genus Ctenocephalides; species Ctenocephalides felis. The sequence continues at coordinate 15,030,200 of NW_020539727.1, read as the reverse complement.
TAGAATTCTGCGTCCCCTGCGTTTGCATTACTGCAGCAGCCTGTAAAATGACATCATTTGCTGCTGGAATTTCCGAAATCCCTGGTTGTGGTGATGATTCTGCCACCATCGGAGCAGATGATATGTTCGATGGCGGTTTTGGAGCAGACGAATGTTTTATCACCACGGGTGTATGACTCTGACAGGGGTTGTGGATTGTACAGCCTGTGGTGTTTGTGATGGTTCTGAAAATTGAAGGGTTCCGGAGTTGTGTGGTCTCTGGTCTCCGATGATGGCTGGTGCAGGGTTTGGTTCGGTGGATAAGGCTCGGCGGAGTGCTGCTGGGGCTCTTGGCTGGGAGGGTTGTGGAACTTGGTTCATCCTAAAAAAAAAATAGAACTATTTAATGCCATCAAATATATTATTAGAACTCATAACTAAAGTTTGTCATTTTTAAGACGGCTTTAATATTTCTTTATTATTCCGAAACAATCTCAAAATATTTGAATGGAATTTGACATTCTTGAAACAGTTCCTTCATATTTCTGGATTAATTCTTATATTTCTGGATAAATTTTGCCATTTTTGACAGAATTTTATTATATTTAGGATAAATTTTATATTTTTTAACTTCCCGTAGGGTAAGTTATTGTAATGGGCCGAAAATCGAAATTGAAAATTTTTACATTTCTCGACAATTTGAAGGTTTCTGAACATTTTGTGTGTGTGTGTATGTATGTATGGATACAAATTTCCAGTCACGTTTTCGGGCGCACGAATCAACCGATTTGAATGGTTCAAAAAACATTCGATTCCTATTGATAGGGAAAAGAGCTGATTAGTTTTTGGCGAAGGCAGGTTCAGTCGTTTTGGAGATACGGAGCAAAGAGTGCAGAAAATAGAAATCGAGTTTTTGAGAGAACGGAGTATCCGATTTGAATGATCTAAAAAACATTCAATTAGTAATGATTGGGAGTGTATTAGTTTTTGGCAAAAGCAGGCCCAGCCATTCGAAGATACGGAGCTAAATATGTAAAAAATTGCAGTTTTGAGAGAGGAACTAAGCGTCCGATTATATGATTCAAAGAACTTTCGCTGTCTTTACAAAATAATGATTTTGGAAAAAAAAATTGTATAATTTTTTTTTTTTAGTTTTTTGTAATCTAAATAATTCAGATTTTATTTTTATTCTGACTATAGTTTAATATAACTTAAACAAATAATTTCAACTTTGCAATTCAGTTTATATAATTCCTATAAATATTAGATAATGTTACAATATTTATTTTTTTTTTTTTTTTTTATTTTATTTTTATTCTGCAATCTATAAAAATAATTATATTTAGCAAGCAGAGAATGCTGACAAGTGTTACAATTGGTGTTTACAAATTAGCACATACGCCCAGTGGTGTATCTACTATAGTTAAATATATAAAAAAGAAAAAACTAAAGACAAGTATAGAGAAAAAAATATAAATATAAAAATAAACTATAATAAATCTCGAGGTATTTTCCTTTTGAGCCTGGTCGGCTGGCCTTCCTGGTATAAGTTGCATGCTAGTTGGTTTGGATGTGCGTCAATTCTATTCTTATAATTACAGGCAAACATTGATATATGTTCTTGAATTGTAGGTATACCCGTTGTCTTTGTGGAGAATCCATGTTGGCGTGTAGTGAGGAGCGTTTAATATTTGCCGCAGGAATTTGTTTTGTGCTCGTTGTATTATGTTTAAATTGCTCTTTTTAGCAGTACCCCAAAGTTGTAATCCGTAGGTCCACACGGGTTTGATCACAGCCTTATATATAAGTAATTTGTTGTAAGTTGATAATTCTGATTTCTGTTTAAGAGCCAATAATAATTTTTGAAGATTAGATCTATTTGTTGTTTTTGTTCTTATGTGTACTTTCAGTTGAGTTTCCTATCTAAGTGAATGCCGAGATACTTTATTGATTCTTTGGACGGAATAAATTTCATCGTTGAGTACAAACTGCTGGGCAAGTGGGTGCGAAGCGTGAAAGTATATGGACTGATTTTGTGCTATTTACTTCTATCTCCACAACGAAAACCATTTCTCAGCTAAGCTGAGGATGGTGCTGAAGGCTGTTGGAAG
>NW_020539727.1:15012598-15027110 GCF_003426905.1 Ctenocephalides felis | reverse complement strand
TTTTGGTACAATTTGTTAATTTTGGTACAATTTTGTTATTTTTGGGATAAATTTTATATTTTTTTAATTTCGTCTTTTTTAAACAATTTCATTTTATTTTAATTAATTTTATCCTGATTGTGTTAGTTTTTTTTATTTTTGATATGAGTTGTTAGGAAATTTTTCAATAGTTTCGACATTTTTGGGACAATTATAAAATTGTTAGTGTAACGCTGACATTTTTTGAGGCAAATCTGCCATTTTTGGGACAAATTTGACATTCTTGGGACAGATTTGACGTTTTTTGGGACAAATTTGACATTCTTAGGACAAATTTGATATTCTTAAGACAAATTTGATATTCTTAAGACAAATTTGATATTTTTGGAACAAATTAGACATTTTTGGGACTGATCTGACATTATTAGATCAAATCTGGCATTATTAGATCAAATCTGCCATTGTTAAACCAAATCTGACATCCTTGGACCAAATTAGACATTCTTAGACCAAAATTGTTATTTATGGTGCAATTTTCTTACTTTTGGACCAATTTTGTCATTTTTAGCTCTATTTATATTTAATATCTATTTCGACATTTTTGGAACAATTTTGATTTGTTTGTGATACAACTTTGCTAATTTAGTGACAATCTTGCTATTTTTGGAACTATCTTGCTATTTTTATTTTATAGTTATTTTTCAAACGTTTTTATTATTTTTAGTACAATCATGTTTTTAAATCTATATTCACATTTTTGAGTTTATTTGGATTTGATATATTAGAATTAGAAATTAGATATTACTGAATGTTACTCATATATTAATCAAATATTTGGACTTTCTTACATTTCGGGATAATTTCCACATTCTAGATTTAGAAATTGGACATTTTTAAAGCTATGAGCATATTTTTGGACTAGTTTCTTCGAATAAATTTTGTAATGTTTAAGATAATTTTGATTCTTTGAGTAATTTAGCTATTTTTGATTAATTTTTAACGTTCTTGGTCCATTGTATTAAATTTTTAATGCTTTTATGCGATTTTGTCGTCATTGAATCGGTTTTGTGGTCATTGGAAAAATGTTATTTTGGGACAAGTTGGTCATTGTCTGTAATTGTCGAATATACTTATCATGGAGAAGTTACTATTTTAGTATTGACGAGTATATTCGTCATGCGTTCAAGACAGTGAGCAATTTGCTATTTAAATTGAATTTTTCGAAAAAAAAAACTTCTGAAATAGCTAGAATATTTTGAGGCTATGGCTGCATAAAATAATAGTAAGTAGTTGCATTTTACCTGCATGAACTTCTAGAAATTGGATAAAAATTAAAATTTTGTTTTTCATCAAAAACTATTTTCACTTTTTTACATTCACGTATTTACTTTGAATTTAACCCGTTAACGAAGAAAAAAAATGTAGTAATAAAATTTCTCAAGTTTGTAAAATAAACCTATATTGTTATACCATATTTTAGCAGAGCAACTTACCCTGTGATTGACGAATATACTCGTCATGGGCTCTTTTGGACGACACATAACATTGTGAACTTTTTGATGGGAGCGCCACAGTTAACTGCTTAAATAAATTTTGTAAAATTTGGAAAAATGTTGTCATTTCTGGAACGTTTTTGCTGGTTTTTGTACAATTTCAAAATGGTTAAATCCGTTTTAAAATTTTTGGGTCAGGGTCGATTTTTTTCAAAATAAAAGGTTATTTTTGGGTCAATTTTGTAATTTTTGATACAATACACATGTAGTCTTTACCTTCTTTGAATGTACTGTGCTCTAGGACAATTATGTCCTCTCTTAAGACAACGTCCTCTTCCAACTTGACTGATATAGTCGTCATTGTCTTGCATTGCAGCCAGCATATGGTGCTGCCTGCGCTGCAGCGCAGCTGCATTCGGCTGCATTGCTGCTGCAGCAGAAATGTAAACTGAGTAAAAGTGGGATTTTGCATCAAAACAAACTTAATCAGCAAGAATTGAGTTTTTGCTATTTATGTGAAATGTTCAACTTTTTTTTTATTTTGATAACATTTTAATACAATTTCTAATTGATGTTTTTTTAAACATACTTATGATATCTATAATTATATATTATAAATTATATTAATCTATTTAACACATTCCATTTTATCCACTTGGGACCCTAAAATATATTTTATTCATGTGTGGACGTCTCTCGCTAATAAAATTAACCAATCGGATTTTCTTAATACAAACTGTTTACTCTTTCAGGAAAGTTAATAATTTAAATTTTAAATATATTAAATTTATATTGTGTGATAATTACAATTTTATTTTAACGTTCTTGGTTAACCAAAATCGCCTTCTTCATGTGTTATATTTCTTTTTGGTTTATTTTCTTCTGTTCCGATTGTTTTTGTTGGTTTTCGAGTATTTTTTCTTCATTTCCACTTCCGGAAAATCATGTTTTTTTTTAAATTTTATAATGTTTTTTTTACATTTTTATAATTTTGAATTTTAATGTCACTTTTTGACAAATTTGTGACTGATATGATTTTGTTTTGAATGTCAACATGGAATCAAAATGAATTCTTTAGTTTCCAGAGAAGAGAAATGCTAAAAAATTGAATACTTTTATTAATATTATGATGAATTGAATTGGTTTAGTTTATATATTATAGTTGCAATTTTTTGACTTCAGGTGAAAGTGGCATTTTGCCTTCTTAAGAGGTGTTGCATAAACATTCCCATTATATATATATATATATATTATATATATATATATATATATATATATATATATATATATTATATGCATTATATATATATATATATATATATATATATATATATATATGATTAACTCAATAATAGTTGAGATTCAGCTATTTAGATGATAAAATTTAATTGTTTATCTCGAAAATATTGATTGATATATCTTCTTGGTAATATCTTTCAAACAGTTTACGATTTTCCAAAATCGGTCCAAAATTCTTGTCAAAAAACGTGGTACGAATATTTGCACGTTTTTTGCTAATTAGAGAAAAATATAAATAATCGATTCAAGTTCAAGAATATTGCAGTTTTGATACCAAACGGTTCTGAACTACTCGAAACGCCGAAAAAAATTAATTAGGGAATTCTGGTGAGAATACAAATTTCGGCAAATTAAATAAAAAAATAATATAATTAAACTTGTTCAATCAAAAGTCCAAATATTGATTTATTGTAAATACTTTTTATTTTAATACATTTTTCCATATGATAATTTATCAAAACACTACTTAAAACAGAAAATTAATATATATTTAAAAATTCAGGATTAATTATTTTTTGTGTAAAGAAGTATGTATTGATTATATAAAGTATATACAATTAAATATTTATTACAATTTATTACTTTTAATTTTTAACATAATAATATATCATAAATAATTATATATCATTAATTTTTGAATTAAAAAAAAACAATGTGAAATGAGTAAAAATTTAATATTAAATTGTCATTTAAGTAAAGAAGTATGTATTAATTATGTACAATATGTGCAATTAAATATTTAGTACATTTTATTAATTTTTAATTTTTAATTTTATAATTTTTAACATTAATTTTACCATTTTTTTATTTCTCAAAAAAAAATCCTTAATGAACCAACCAATTGAATAAATTTCTGTTTTTGAGCCAATCTGCTTCATTTGAAACCAAATTTAGAAAAACGTATTTTAATAATTAATTGTTCTAAATTTCTCCACCATACTTATAAGTTTATTATAATAATCTTCATATAATAAAAATTTGTAGATTACTTAAAGGAGTTCAAATTATTACTTCCTCAAGGAGCTTTTTTTTTCTTAGTTAGTTGTATTAAGTTTACTATTTTAGCCAATTTTTCAAATCAAATTTATTTTAATTTTATAAACTTTGTCGATTCTCCAAATCGATCTTTATCAGTTTGTACTGACATTGATTTTCGAATTCTAAAGTAGAGAAAGTCAAGGTACTCGAAATATTACGAAATCGAATACAATTGTAAAGACTTTAATGTAAGACAATAAAATTTATTAATTGAAGAGCTGAAAGGTATAATTAATAGATTTTTATATATTTTTTTCTTATATAATTCATTGTAAAACTTGCATTCGCATTTACATACACACTCCTGTACTAATTTTTCCTAAGGTAAACTACGCTGAAATTTTTGTGAGGATATGTAATAATTTTCATTTGGATTTTTTTTTAATAATTCCTAAACCCTTAAAAATGTTCAATGCTTATTCATTAGAAAATATCCATAAAATGTTTAAAAAAATATTACATTTAAAAATATTACATTTGAAAAATACTACATTTTAAAGTAAAATATAAAAAGATTAGATTCAATAAAAATGGGATTTTAGCAAATTTTATTCTTGCTATATAATACACATTTTAATGTAATGTTATAACAATTAATATAGTTAACTAGTATTTGAGAATAGTCATTTTAAATATTAGACTTATCTAAAATATTAATACCAAATTTACATTTTATTTGCAAGTTATTAATCAGAGAGCTAAAAGGAATAATTAATAGATGTTTGTATATGTTTTTACTTATATTTTATAGTAAAACTTGTATCCGAACTTACATACAGACATCTATATTGATTTTTTCTAAGGTAAAATCTTCTGAATTTTTTGTTACAATGTATAATTTTTTTTCTTTTTGATTTTTTGATATTACTATAACATCTTCTAAAGGAAGTTTAATGCTTATTTAAGTATATAAAATTAAAAATTAAAATCTAAAAGTTAAAATCTATAAAATATATACTACTTTTTGAAGTAAAACATAAAAAAATTCCATAAAATCGATTCAATAAAAATTGTATTTTAGGAAATGCAACAATTTTATTCTTTCCATATCTAGTACAGATTGTGATGTTTGTTATAACAATTGATTAAGTTAACTAATATATCAGAATTTTTACTTTGAATATTGAACTTATCTAAAATATTATTTTTAACTTACATTTTACATTTCTAATTACAATTTTATACCACATAAAGCTTTTACAAGAAGCTTTATACACAAGGCCATACAATTTATGAGTAATTTTTTATTACACCAGGTACAATATTTTAGCTTAATTTTATAGAAAAATTAAATTATTTAAGCTCATAATTGTTACATTTGATTCTTAGTAACCAGACATTTGTTAATTTAATTATTTATTTAATAAATAACCCGAAATTAATTATACAACAAAATCAATAATTTGAAATGGCAAAAATATGAACTAAAAAATATTATTAATAATAAACTAATATTTGCTTGAATATTTTTGTTCTTGAAATAAAATCCAAAACTCATTTCGTAATAATAAATAAACTTTGCTTAGAAGTATTTTGTAAAGAATAATTATTATTAAAATTATTAAACACAAAAAAAAAAATTACTTAAAAAATTAAACCTGGCAGTTTTAGTATTGAAATTTAAAGCAAAAATTGGTTATTGATGAGGTTGCTAATTAATATTCATTAATTAAATATTTTAGATAAATTTGGATTTTTTGAACACAAGTGATAATATTTTACTAATAATAAATCAATCAGTATCAGTTTTGTTCTTCAAAATTTAATAATATTTTATAATAAATCTATTTATGGCGACAATGATTAGGAATATATTTATTATATATATATATATATATATATATATATATATATATATAAATTATATAATATTAATTGTATAAAATATTATGAGTATTGCTTTGCAACTAATTAATATATTTACAAATAAGTACACTTATTTAATTGCGTGATTTAAGAGCATATTTCTGCGTGTTTTTATAATATAAAACCTAAATTTTAAAATAATTTTTTAAAGTATTTTATAACAAGGCATATTTATGGACATTTCTTAAATATTATACGTTTTTTTACTAGTAATATTTATTAATTAATTTACGTTTGCATACATTATTTACATAGATACAAATTGTTGTGAGATTTTTGGGAATGGTTGATTGTATGGCAGTAGTATTAATTTTAATCATTTTATTTAAACAATATTTTATTATTTAGTAAAGCAAAACAGTTAAATCGCCTAAAAAATTAACAAGACATAAATCTTATTAATAACAATATCAACAACACGTTTCAATGCTTTTTTGAAATTATTATAAATTATCATTAGTATTTCAGCACAATTATTAGAACCGTATATGATTTTGGTCCAGTATATGTTAATTTTTATTCTACATATATAAAAAATAAAATGTTGGTCAATTTAATATTAAAAAGGTAGTAATAAGAACTACTAATTCAAAAGAATCATTACATACTCTGAAAATAAAATCAATATAAATAAATTGTAATAAATCAACCATTCCTCATCACAATAGGTAAAAATTTCTATAAATCGTTTAGGAAATTTAAGTATAATTTGCAATATTATAAATTTAAAATAAGCATTACTTTTAACAGGTTTAAGTAGTACAAATCTAATTGGACATTTTTCAATTTTAAAGTAATAATTGACATTGACGATTGAAACAAATTTCCATATAAAATTCTTAAAGAATTTTGATTTTGCTTCAATGATTAGCAGTATTTTTGACAAAATTTTCGATTGGTTAGATAAATAAAATAAATTAATGCAGCAAATAATACAATAAATTAATTTTTCAGACCTACATACAAAGAACTACTTACATTTTCAAATAAATGCAGCTTTATATAATTAAGTTAGTTTAATTATTGGTCTAGAATTTTTTGCCAATATTTTACGACTATAGGCACTTAACTAAATTAATTATATATATATATATATATATATATATATATATATATACATTATAATTAAATTTTTTATATATATTTTATTACAATTTCGTTTAAGTAGTCGCCGTCTGTCCAGGAGGATTTGCAACTCCGAAAGAACTAACAAAAACATTTACAATTGTTATTAAAAATATACCAATTACGGTATAATTGTTGATTTTGTCTGCACGACAAATGTCGTCTTCATCTTTTACATTGTATCTGAAAAAAAAAAAAAAAAATATATATAGAACTGATTTTTATCACAATAATTTACATATACCACTTCAGCATAAAACAATCATAATCGTCGATTTTAATGTTATAGTTATTTTTTTAAACCTTAAAATTTTAATAATTAATTTTTAAATTAGTTTTGAACCTTATAATATCTTTCATAATTTTAATTCTCACCTAACTACATATACATACATTCATAATTTAAAAAAAAAAAAAAAATTAGTATATTAGTTCATTTGAGTGAGAAAACTACAAGAGTTTAAATTTAATTTAACAATTTTTTTTTTCTAAAATTATCTGAGTATCTTTCATATTTTTTTTTTTTATTTTTGGGAATAGATTTCAAAATTTGACAAATATTATTAATTAAAATTAAAATTTGTATAATTTTTGTTACATACCTGCTGTTCCAAATTAAACCTACACCTACTGCTATCTGTAATGAAAAAAACAGAAATATAAATATACTCAAAATTATATATATATATATATATATATATATATATATATATATATATATTATTAAATTTTTGGCTAATATAGATGATTTTAAAAATCGTACGCAGAATTTAACATAAATCAACATACGCAATTTAATTAAATTGATATTTTTATACCTGACTTCTGTATAAATCCATCTATTGTTAATTAATTATATTAAATATTTAAACTTTGTCGTATCTTATCTATCAAATTGGTATTTTCAAACCTAATTTCTGTAAAAATCCATCTATTATTTTTTAATTATATTAAATATTTAAACAACGTCTTATTTTATATAATAGCTTATCAATATTTATGTTCAAATTTTAAATAAATTATTTTTTTAGAATTATCTTCTATCAAAATTCATGTTTTAAACATGAACCAGGTTCTTAGCATTTTTCCTTATATCTAAAAAAATCACACTTTTTACTTAATACTCTTTGTAAATCCACTTGAGCAAACACAAAAAGATTTATCGAAATTGGACCAACCGTTCAGTTTTAATATATAAAATTTATTTTCATCAACGGTTGTATACTTCTAAATTTTATTTTTTTTATTTTCAACAATCTCTATTACTATTAGCATGACCCAGGAATATTTTTGTGTCTGGTGTGCTTTGCAGTGGGTAAACTATTCATATATTTTTTGTTAACTGTTCCTTTGACTTATGCATCACATTAGTACTAAAAATATTTTGTATGGCAAAACAACGTGCGTCGGGTCAGCTAGTATATATATGTATATATATATATATATATAATAGTAGTAATTCCAATCCCTTACCTGTAAAACAAGGCTCATACTAATCAAAATCAGACTAGGAAAATAATAAGGATGTCTATCGTATGACTCCAGGACATATCTGAGTTGATTCGCATTTGCAGAAAGTAGGGCCAGATCCATCATTCCTTGGGCCAAAGTTTTTTTGTGCTGGTACACGTTGACATCTGGGATCACTCTTGGGTCTCCATCAGGCTAAATAATAAAATAATCTTATATATAAAAATGAATCGCAAAATGTGTTGATAAGCGCATAACTCAACAACGCCTGGACCGATTTGGCCAATTCTTTTTTTTTAAATGCTCGTTAAAGTCGAAAATTCGAATAATTGCCAGAAAACCCCCAAAATAGCCCTTTTCTTTTTTACATACAAACGTTTTATAACTAAAACGTAGAATCAATTTGAGCTTCATTGCTATTATATAAAGTTCATATTAAATTAAAAGCACTCACTGTAAACTCCTTCTAAACGATTATGCGGATTTTGATAAATCTTTCTGAAGTGTGTTAAGGAAATTTTCTAGGATGTATGTGATTATAAAGTGCTGAGATTTATGTGCAATATTGTAAAATTAATTGGAAAAAATTGTAAAAACGACATGTTATTGTTTGCATTGAAAACAAATGAAAACTATCATCTGCCAAAAATTTCAATTTACTTATGAACCTAGCTAGACAATATTAGAAAATGTATAATAAATTTATGATTATGAATAAGAAAAATGAAATGTCTACATTATTATTGCCAAAAAGCAGCTGAGATGTGCCAGAAATTAGAATAATATAAAATACAGTATATGTATGGCAGATTGAATTATACACATATGAATGGTATATGACAAATTAATTCACTTAAAATATGAAATTAGGTATTAATCAGGGCCGGTCCTACCTTTAATGCGATGCATGCGAAAAATACGAGCGCACGCCTTAGGGGGCGCCAACACAAAATTCGGATATTAAATTTTCAAAGTAGTTTTTTTTCAGTATATAATTTATTTGCATCCTATACTAGACTTTCCACAATATTTTTAAAATACATAAAAATTTCACTTTATACTAACAAATGGGAAAGTAAAGATGAATACATACAATTCGGCCGTCACGATATCGATTAAGGAAAGTTTAAGATGCAATTTTGGATATTTAAATAATAAAAAAATTAAATTAATTTAATCCAACTTGAAGTACCAGTGTTTTATTATGGTTATGGTTATGTTATACCGTTTAAAAGACTTCGATTTCCAATATAGTATGGGAATTGAGACTCATAATTTTATTTAGAGCAGTTCTACATTTAACATCGCTCATATTATAAATGTGCATGCATTTTAGCGTGAAGAGTAATTTAAAAAACAATAATTATCACTTTTAGGTAAACGGTTAATATTAGTATAATATATTAAAAAATTGTAGACATGGGTACAGGACAACATCTAGTGATAAAAAAATAGCATTAATACTAATATTGATTGAGTATTCTATTTACCGTCATTGGTGTAAAATCTGGTGCATATGGAAAAGGCGGAAAACTTCCTCTTCTAGAACCAACACCATTGTGGTGATGATGGTGATCAGGGTCGTAGTGGTGCTTGTCGTCATCTGAGAAAGCCCTTCCTGTTATTATATTTATAAATGATAAATACAATTGTTAATTTGCCATCACCAGTTGTTAGATTTATGAAAAATAAAGTTATCTTCTATATATATAAAAATAAGTCGGGTTTTCCTTCCTGGCGAAATAACTCCAGAACGCACGAACCGATTTCGACAATTTTGCATTCGTTGGAAAGGTCTCGGGCTCCGCAAGGTTTATAGCTAAGAAAATTAGTTGTGCATGGCATCGTGCCTTAATGCAAGCTGCTGGAACTTCACGCACCGTAATTAAAAATTCGAGTAATGACATTAGTGAGAATTATCAGAATTATGCTTGGTTAAGTCAACGAGCAATTCTTGCTGCAAAGAATAATGATGTACACGCACTGAATTTCACCATTCAATCAAAAATTGCTGGCGATTTTATGACATACCAATGATTCCGACTGGTCTTCCGTTTGACTTCAAACGATTGCAATAACAAGTCGTAAGGCCAATCGCTTAGTGTTTGCGGGATAAATTTCAAATAGATTATTTAGAAAATCATTGTTTTTCACGTGGGCAGTTTAACATTGCCTGTTCACGAGTTGGAAAACCATCCGCTTTGTTTGTGCTAACTTCAGACCAAAAAACAAAAAATGTGGTTTACCAAAGACCACTTCAATGAAACGGATAATTTGCGGATTCACTTTCATTTACTTAGAGAAGTTGAACTAAAAAACACTTCATTTTTGTAATCGAAATAAATTCATTACTGTTGTGTAATTAAATCAAATTTTTCCTTTTCAAATATAAAACAAACAAAAAATTTCTTCATCTTTCTCACGAAACCATCTGGTGGCGAAACGGAGTTTGTCGGGTTTGCTAGTGCAATATATAAATTTGATTTGTTCCAGTTTTTGGATACATGCAAGAATTTATTTAGGTGTTTCTGGATTAAATAGAATATAATGTAATTGTGCAATCCAAATGCAAATTGATCAGGTGATCAATTCTTAAAAATGACTCAAAATTAGACTTTTGTTCTGCATATTAATCTTCAAAGCCAAAAAAGCACTTATAAAATCTATTACCATGCAACTAACTACAATTAGATTCCTACTAATTTTCTACTAAAAAAGCTGATGTGTCCAAAAAATACCATCATGCTCGTCTTTGTCTTTCGGTTTCGGCGGTAGCAATCCGTCATCTATACCAGGTTCGTCCTCCTCACCATTTGTCCTGGTAAAGAAACCATCATCGACTCCTGGTTGAGGCAAAGCTGGTGCAGAATCAGAACCATCTGATTTGTCAGTGTCCCAAATTTCAGGACCTTGAGGGAAATCATGAGGTCATAGATTGGAAATCAAATGGAGAGAAATGTTAGTCCAGACCAAAGATGTTAGTTTGTGGTTAGTTTAGATTAATTGACTGAAGAAATTATGGATTTTTTGTCAGTGTCTCATGTTTCTCATCTGCACCAAGTTTGTCCTTATCACCATTTGTCCTGGTAAAGAAACCATCATCGACTCCTGGTTGAGGTAAAGCTGGTGCAGAATCGAAACCATCTGATTTGTCAGTGTCCCAAATTTCAGGACCTTGAGTGAAATCGTTAGGTCATCGATTGGAGATTAAATTGAAAGAAATGTTAGTAAAAAGACTTGATACCAGACCAAAGATGTTGTTTGGTTAGTTCAGGTTAATTGGCTGAAGAAAATATTGATTTTTTGTCAGTTTGGTTAGTTGGTTTTTGCTAGTGTCTTGAGTTTTACGACCTTAAGGAATTGTCATCTAATTGGAGATCAGGCTGATTTGGAAAGCAATGTTAGTAAGAATTGCTAGCCAAAAACAAAGAAGTTTACTTGTTAGTACAGGTTTAAAATGTTGGAGGTCACCACCAGATATTTCAGAACTAGTATCATCTAGTTTGCCAGTATATTATTTCTAGGACATTAATTGATGACATAGAAAAGGAGATCAGTTCAAATTGGATATAAATGAACAATTGTTAGTTGCAAGTGTGAATGAAGGAAGTATTGATGTTTTTTGTTGGAAGTTTTTAAGGACATCAATAAATCGTCAGTGTCAAAACTGGTAGAACCTTAATTCGTAAGATCATAGAAAGGATAATGATTTTGATGATCTGTTATTAGTGAAAAGATGGCTTAAAGTATTGTAAATACATTTAGTTGTTTTGAATCTTTGACATACTCAGTAAAACCAGAGAAAATAGACAAAATTATATTTAAGGGGTATTCTCTTAAGTCTTTAAATTTAGGGTTAAAAATAAATTTTAATAAGAAAGTAAGTTTCTTTCATAGGACTATTTCTTAAAGATGATGTGGTTGGACAAAATGACTAAAATCATGAACAGACCAGAAGTTTTAATAAAACTAGAAAAATTAGTGAAACAAAATAGATTCAAGACGAGATCCAAATGGTTTTGGATCAAAGTAAATAAAATAAAATAGTATAACTTTGGATAATATGAAAAAAGTTAGTCATTATTACATAAGGCTTATTTTTCTTCTACTACCATCAATCACACCACAAAATAGTTGTGGCTAATGATCTCTTTGATGACACGGAATAAATTGTTCGGTCAATACGTCAAATATTTTATCCACAAAGTCATTCATATGATGATATTAGTAAACTGATCGTAAAAAATATTTTTATCTCAATTTACCAGAAAGTCAGTTGCATTTAGACAGCAGCCAAAGCCGAAGAATTTAAAGCGTTGTGCAAAGCCATAGAAGTAGAAAGCGTGAAAAAGAAACATTGCCATAAAATTTGTATAATAATAAAATATAAAGGGACTGATTTTGCCGTAAAATTGACCAATGTAATGGCAAGGCTATGTAACGAAGCGTTCTGAATATAAAGTGGTATTAAAAACTGTCAAAATGCCCTGTGGTTGTTGCAACTTCACTCATATGTTAAAATGTCACATCACGAAGATGCGGTTTTCTATCTAAAATGACTGACTGCTTAGCAACCACATGGCATTTTGACAGTATTTAGTGCCATTTTGTATGAGAAGCGCTACGTAACATAGTTCTTATACGTAACATTGGACTATTTTATGACATAATCGGCCACAATGTTTAAAAAAAAATTGTAATTACCTGCAAGTGGCGGTATTGGTTCTTTATTCTCGATGTCGGTTTCTCGTAAAGGTTGTAAGTGAAGAGAGTCCATGTCGAAGGAAGCCCTTCTAGATCTCCTGAGCTAAAAAAATAAAGTCATTAATGAAATATTATGATAGTAGTAATAGCTATTTTTGGTTACATATCCTATGACAACATGGTAACTACTAAACCGTCCAAAATAGCGCTGATACGTTGCAATCTTATATATAAAAATGGAGCTCTCGATAAAATGATCCGCTAAAACTCGAAAACGGCTAAACCGATTTGGCCAGTCTTAGCCTTGAAAAATTCGTGCTAATCAGTAGATTGTCGGAAAGGTGAGATATTATTTGAGTATCGCGTAGAAACTTTACATTTTTAATTTGAAAATTTTTGTAGAAACCCAATTTGAATAAAACAATGGACGGTGGCTAATACGTCAAATGTCAAACATTTTTGACAGATGATGTTCAATTATGTTTTATAGGATGTTTTAGGTGAATATTATTTATGATTAAATTGTAGTAAGTAGTTTTGTTCGTAGTTATATTTATACACAAAAACGTTATTGAACGGATCGCAAGAGTTACTAGAAACTCAAAATATCAACTTTTTTGAAATCTTAATATGAAAATGCACTTTTTGGCGTTGTAGCACTCTTTTTTTGCAAATCATATTTTTCTCAAACACGGTGCTCTGAAAGATCTCATTTGTATAATTATATGCTCATTGGTATTTATAAAACATTTTCTAGGTTATATTATTTTTTATTTATATTATTTAAATTCAGAACCAAAATTTGATATCGCTCAAAGGGACATTTTGTCGAATAGCATTTTCCCAGTTATAATTTACCAAAAATTATTGAAGAATAGACAGTAATATATGAATGTCCGGGATTAAAAAGGTCCACCACCGATGTGTCAAAAACCAGTAAAGTTAAGCATTGTTCAACAACAATATTTGAAAGTAGATTGAAAAAGATCTATAACCAGCTATAACCTTGATTCTCATTGCTTTGCTATCGGGAGATAAACGGTAATCTTCGGATATCCATATTAAAAGTATTTTTTCCCGTTGGTAGCATTAGTTAAAAATGTAATTATTTTGTAAAATGCCTTTAAAATTAAAATAAGACATCAAACCTGTTTGCCACGTGGCCGTTCCAAGTTACTTGTTTTTATAATACAAGTTTATTTACGGGGTTTATTGTTTTTATAATACCTCATTATATATAGCATTCAAACAACACATCTTTATACACTTAAAGTATTAATATTTTTGACTCTCTTGAAATTGTTTTGAATATAACTTACTTAGCAAAACAACGTTTGCCGGGTCAGCTCGTCATAAATAAAATATCAATGAGTCTGAAGTTGAACTAGTGTTATTTGGAGCTTAGTTTTTTGGTTATTGACAAAATTAACAATTGGGATACAGACCACAGAATAGAGCCTTACGATAGCTTTGTAATTTTGACTCCAACACATCAAGAAAACAAGAGTTGACGAAATAGAATAGATGCACCAATAAAA
>NW_020539727.1:14966128-15011598 GCF_003426905.1 Ctenocephalides felis | reverse complement strand
TTTACACGTGTTTCGACATTTTTGGAACAATTTTTTTATTTGGGATATAACGTCAGTGACAATCTTGCTATTTTTAGAACAATTTTAACATTATTGAGTCAATTTCATAGTCATTTTTTCAAACATTTATATTATTTTTGGTACAATTATGTTTTTAAATCTATTTTCACATTTTTGGGTTTATATGGATTTGATATATTAGAATTAGAAATTAGATATTTCTGAATGTTTAAATTTACTTCTTAGTACAAATCTTGATTTAATGAAAAATGCCTGAATCAGAAGAATATTTTACTCTGTCCCTTAAAAATAATAATTCCAATTAAACATTTATGCCGTGTACTAAACGTAAGTTTATTGATTAGAAATTATTTATATATTCGTAGTTTTTACAAATCTTTGAAGTTATTAAATTAGTAAATATTTATTAGGCGAGACAGATATTACAGCTGTTCAAAGAATGAGATTATATTGCTAGCGAAAAAGTAAAAAAAAAATAATCAGTCAATGAATGTATGTTAACTTTAATTACATGAAGTTCTTCAAACACAATTATTACATGATGAGTGAAGTTGTGAAAACAATATTTGTTTAGGCGTTGTTTAACATAACCCGCTGTTTGAACGAATATTATAGAGTTTATTAATCACTAATTACTTCATTTCTCTGATGAAGGTTCTTATCTAAATGCTAATTACAATGACAAACCGATCATGTCGCATTTGAAGTATGATTTTAAATACATTATTGTTTTTAAATATCATACATATTTCTAATGCTATTATAAATATATAATTTATAATTTATCATTTTATAAATGTGTATAATGGTTGACACTAATAAATGTGTGCATCACAAGTGTTACCGTATTACTAATGAACATTATTCAAAATTGTTATATGACGAATTGACTTTTTCTTAAATGCCATCTTGTACAGTAGCAAATAAGTTTTACTACAATTGCGTGTGAACCTTACGCGCACTCTTTTTTTCATCAAAAACTATATTCACTATCTTATGAAGAAATAAAATTTTTCAAGTTTATAAAATTAACCCATATTTTGATCTCTTAGCAGAGCAACTCACTCTCTGATTGACGAATATACTCGTCATGAGTTCTATTTGGACAACACAAAACTGTGTGCAATTTTTGATATAAGCGTGTCAAAATTAATTGGTGTTTAAGTAAATTTTTGCATTTTTGGAGTAATTTTGTCTTTTTTGGAACAATTTTGTTTTTTTTGGAACAATTTTGAAATGTTTGAAACCAGTTCTACTTTCTTGTGACTATTTTCTAATTTTTGTTAAAATACATATGTTGCCTTTACCTTCTTTGTATGTATTGAGCTCTCGGACAATTATGTCCTCTCTTAAGACAACGTCCTCTTCCAACTTGGCTGATATAGTCGTCATTGTCCTGCATTGCAGCCAGCATATGGTGCTGCCTGCGCTGCAGTGCAGCTGCATTCGGCTGCATTGCTGCTGCAGCAGAAATATAAACTAGTGGGGCGCATGGCATCGTGCCTTAAGGCAAATTGCTGGAACTTCCCGTACCAAAAATTATTTTTTTTTTGAAAAGATTAACATTTTTTAAAAAAATTTACTCTAAAAAAAATAGATTTTTGAGGAACTATATAAATTTTTGACAAAAACTTACTTTTTGTTGAAAAATTTATTTTGAAATATTTTGGAAATTCTGAACTTTTTTTCAAAGCAATCGTACTGCTTTAATGCATAGAAGACTAAATATCGAAGCGCGTAAGCGCCGCGTCGCGTCTAACGCATAAGCATTGGTACGGAACCCATAGGAATGTAAACAAAATGTATACTCATTGTTAAAATCTCTATAAAATATCTGATAATTTGATGTGCATATGTCTAATGTCTAATGATTATTGTTGACCGCCCAATGTTATTTTTTTTTACTTTTTTTACTAGATCTCTGAAACCGCTAGACCTAATTTCATAAAATTTCATCAAATCTTCATCTTGATAATGCAAGTAAAATGTTTTTGAATTATTCAAATTGCTTCATCCCGATTCCCGAAATCGTCGACGAAAATTTGTATCTGAACACACACAAATGCACGCACACACACACATACACACACATACATCAATTTTCTCTAAGGTATGCCAATATATTCAGAAACCTTTGAAACGTAAAGTTATATAAAAATTTTCATTTTCGATTTTTGTGCGATTACTATAACTTACCCTACGGAAAGTTAATTATAAATAAATCAATTTATCACCTCCAGAACATTAACAATCGTCATTTCATTTCGAATCAAATTTCAAAAAAAAAAAATAGTTGCCAAATTTCCACAAAATTGAAAAAGTGCTCCAGCATAGTCACAGTCTAAACGCATTTGCAAATAATTCTGTGCGATATTTTCACTTATACTGTGCTCAGCTTGGCGGCATTTTCACATTTTTCAATAATTTTCACAAAATTGGAAAAGTGCTCCAGTACACAAACAGTCTAAACGCACTTGGGTAAACATTTGTACCAGAGTGGCGCTTAGACTGTGCTTAGCTTGGGTGATTTTTTGAATTTTTAGTCCAAAATTACAAAAAAATTTTTTTGAAAAAAAATTAGAATCAAAAAATTTTTTTTTCCAAAATCAATTGTTTTGTTGAAAAAAGCAGAAAGTTCTTTGAATCATTTAAAGCGGACGCTTAGTTCTCTCAAAAACAGCCATTTTTTTTAAATTTAGCTCTGTAACTCCGAACCTCTGGGCCTACCTTTGCCAAAAACTAATCAGCACATCTCCCTATCAATAGGAATCGAATGTTTTTTAAACCATTCAAATCGGTTGATCCGTTCTCTCAAAAATTCGCTTTCTATTTTTTGCACTCTTTGCTCCATATCTCCGTAACGGCTGGACCTGCCTTTGCCAAAAACTAATCAGCACATCTCCCTATCAATAGGAATCGAATGTTTTTTAAACCATTCAAATCGGTTGATCCGTGCGCCCGAAAACGTGGACGAAAAAAAGCGGACATACAAAACACACACACACACACACACACACACACACACACACATCCATTTTTTCTGAAGTATGCCAAAATGTTCAAAAACCTTCAAAACGTCGAGAAATGTAAAAATTTTTGATTTCGATTTTTGGACGATTACTATAACTTACCCTACGGGAAGTTAATAATTAGTAAAATTCTAAATAATTTGAAGGTTCAACGGTAATTACAATTTTATTAACTTCGCGTAGGGCAAGTTATAGTAATCGCAAAAAATCGAAAATGAAAATTTTTATAGATCTTTACGTTTTAAAACCTTCTGAACATTTTGGCATACCTTAGAAAAAATGGATGTATGTGTGTGTGTGTATGTGTGTGTGCGTGTGTGTGTTTATGTATGTATGTTCAGATATAAAGGGTATGGGCGCATTGCCATACAGAATCGGTCCCATCCTGGTATTTAAATAATTTATACGCCATTTTATAGGACTATTTGATAAAAACCGATATACCAAACAATTTTGGTATTTTCCCGAAGACGATTTCGGGAACACGAATCAACCGATTTGAATAATTCAAAAAGCATTCAATTTATATTGATAAGGAGACGTGCTAATTAGTTTTTGGCGAAGGCAGGTCTAGCCGTTCCGAAGATACGGGGCAAAAATTGCCAAAACGGTAACTCAGTTTTTAAAAGAACGGAGCGTCCGATTTGAATAATTCAGAAAACATTTTATTTGTATTGACTAAATGAAGAACTTTTCAAATTTTTGGAAAGGCAGGTCCAACGACTTTGTAGATATGGAGGAAAAAGTAAAAATATGAGCCATTTGGCGGTCAAAAATGAACATTAGACATATGCACATCAGTGTATCAGATATTTTATATTAATTTTAATAATGAATAGAAATATTATATTGTTTTAGTTCTACGCGCGCTATCGCGTATTGATATTTTGTCTCTAGAACAGGTACGAAGCGCGGTCGCGCTGTCATTTTAGAACGAGTTTGTTGGAACAGAGGGTGCAAAAAAAGATCATGCCGTTTTTGAGTAAGCGAATTATTAGATATTTTATAGAGATTTTAACAATAAGTATAAATTTTGTTCACATTCCTATGGGTTACGTACCAATGTTTATACGGCGACGCGGCGCTTACGCGCTTCGACATTTCGTCTCAATGCAGTTAAAGCGGTACGATTGTGCTTTGAAAAAAGTTCAGAATTTCGAAAATACTTCAGAATAAATGATTTAAGATAGAATGATTTAATATGGTTCGAAATTCTATTAAAAGTTTCAAATCATTGATCAACTCTTATTGATTATTATTGATTATTTTTAGTTACTCGAATTTTGACTTGTGGTACGGGAAGTTCCAGCAATTTGCCTTACGGCACGATGCCTTAATTGCCTTAAGACAGAATTCCACTTACAGCTAGTTGTAACGTCGTTGGTTCACCAAAACAGTCTTCTACATGAATATTTCTTTTTTTGATTGCTTTTGCTGGTTTCCGAGTATTTTTTTCTTCATTTCCAAAAGATGTTACTTCTGGAAAATCATGTTTTTTTTGTAATTTTTTATATTTTTTTAGAAATTTAATTTTACATTTTTTAGAATTTTAAATTTTTATGTCACTTTTGACAGAAGTGTATGACTTGCTTGATTTTGTTTTTATTGATAAACTAAATTTAATATAATTGAATTGAAAAATAAGGAAATAAATAGAATATTTATTTTCTATAATTGTAGAGATATCTAAGAGAATTTAGTTTAGTATATATATGGTGGATGTTAAGGCTGATGAACTTCATAGAAATTTTTTTATCCACTTTTGGCTTGTTTTTTCAGTTATTTGTTAGCAAGTGTATGACCCAAAAATATGACTTTTAATAAGTTCGAGCCACTTTTTATGAATGTATAATTAGGTGTATACTCTATCATTATACAAAATATAATCAAAATAGTTCACAAAATATATTTCATAAATAGATTGAGAAATAACGGCTTGGCCAAAATTTCATGAATTTCGATTGATTATGCCAGACGATTGCTCGACCAGTTTCTTTAGAATTAGTAGAAAAAAGCATAAATTTTTATCTCCATTAGCGACTAGAATTTCAAAATTCTTATTGTGGAAATTTAAATTAAGTAAATTCTTTAAAAATTTATCTAAATAGCTAGATCTTAATCTTTAATAAGAATTTACACATATTGCATTCATGCAACTTACAACTAGTTCTTAGTTTAATTGCCATCTCTTACTGTAGCAAAAAAAAATCCATTGATAAAATTCAAATATTGAAGTCAATTTTCAAATAAAATTTTAAATTTTTATATTTTTATAAACTTTGTCGATTCTTCGAATCGATCTTTATCAGTTTGTACTGACATTGATTTTCGAATTCTAAAGTAGAGAAAGTCAAGGTACTCGAAATATTACGAAATCGAATACAATTGTAAAGACTTTAATGTAAGACAATAAAATTTATTAATGGAAGAGCTGAGAGGTATAATTAATAGACTTTTATATATAATAATGTAATACATAATTTTTTAAAAGTGTATGCGTACATATACATACACATATATCTCTATTTTACCTACTGTATACCAAACATTACTCTGTATACCAAAAATTTTGCTAACAATATATAAACTAGCTGTAAGTGGAATTCTGTCTTAAGGCAATTAAGGCATCGTGCCTTAAGGCAAATTGCTGGAACTTCCCGTACCAAAAATTATTATTTTTTTAAAAACGATTAACATTTTTGGAAGAAAAATTACTTTGAAAAAATAAGATTTTTGAGAAACTATAAATTGGCCAAAAAATTACTTTTTTAAAAAAAAAATTTTTTCTTTATTTTGACATATTGTGGAAGATCTGAACTTTTTTCAAAGCAATCGTACTGTTTTAACTGCATAGGGACAAAATATAAAGCGCGTAAGTGCCGCGTCGCTGTCTAACGCATAAGCATTGGTACGGAACCCATAGGAATGTTAACAAAATGTATACTTATTGTTAAAATCTCTATAAAATATCTGATAATTTGATGTGCATATGTCTAATGATCATTTTTGACCGCCAAATGGCTCATTTTTTTACTTTTTCCTCCATATCTCCGAAACCGCTAGACCTACCTTCATGAAAATTTTATCGATTCTTCATCTTGTCAATACAAGTGAAACGTTTTTTGAATTATTCAAATCGGACGCTCCGTTCTCTTAAAAACTGAGTTACCGTTTTCGGCACTTTTTGCCCCGTATCTTCGGAACGGCTAGACCTGCCTTCGCCAAAAACTAATCAGCACGTCTCCTTATCAATACGAATCGAATGTTTTTTGAATTATTCAAATCGGTTGATCCGTGTTCCCGAAATCGTCGACGAAAATTTGTATCCGCACATACATACACACACATACATACATACATACATACACACACACATACACACACACACACACACACACACATACATCCATTTTTTCTAAGGTATGCCAAAATGTTCAGAAACCTTTGAAACGTAAAGATATATAAAAATTTTCATTTTCGATTTTTTTGCGATTACTATAACTTACCCTACGGGAAGTTAAAAATATCGTTTCCAATTTTTTCAATTACTATAACTAAATTTACGGAAGATAAAAAATGAGATTCTTGAGTTTATTTCTATATAAACAAATCTTAAATTTGAACTTACTTTAAATTTACACTTATTTTTAAAGTGAAATATGAACAAAAAAGTTTAAATAAAAATGTAATTTTAGTAAATGCATCAATTTTATTTTTATTCAATATAATACACATTGCAATGTATGTTATAACAATTAATTTAGTTAACTAATATTTCAGAATTATTACCTAAAATATTGAACTTATTTAAAATATTAATTTTAACTTACATTTTACATTTCTAATTACAATTTTATACCACATAAAGCTTTTACAAGAAGCTTTATACACAAGGCCATACAATTTATGAGTAATTTTTTATTACACCAGGTACAATATTTTAGCTTAGTTTTATAGAAAAATTTAACAATTTAAGCTCATAATTTTCATATTTGATTTAAAAAAATATTAATAATCAAAATTATTAAATCAAAAGTTATATTTACCTCAATAAGTACATTTAAATTTTTTTGTTAACAAAATTTGATTGTTAAATATTTATTAATTTTACATATTAATATGACATATTTAACATTGATATTATTTGAAATACTGAAATTAAGATATAATAATATTAAAAGTATTACTGAAATTTTAAAATTGTAAATAAGTTGTGCTTGTCTGGATATTTTTTAACTAGAAATAATTATCCACAATGAAGGCATTTTGCAAAAGTAATATTGTAAGGCAAAAATGCTCCTATTGAATATTATTTTCTACAATATTATTTTTTCCGAAGTATATTAAGAAATATCAATATGAAATGAATTTGGCAGTTCTAGTAGAAGTTAAATTTTATACTATTTTAGTTTTGTCTTGAAATAAAATATTACTGATAATAAAACAAATGAATGATGCATTTTAAAGGATGCACATTAAAATTCAGGAATAAAACGTTTTATAATAAATTTATTTATGGCGATTGTATATATATATATATATATATATATAATATACATATAATTTATTATTCTATTTTATGAGTATTGCTTTGCAACTAATTAATATATTTACAAATAAGTACACTTATATAATTCCTTGATTTAAGAGCAAATTTTTGCGTGTCTTATAATATAAAACCTAAATTTTAAAATAATTTTTAAAGTATTTTATAACAAGGCATTATTATGGATATTTTTTAAATGTTTATTATACATTTTTCACTAGTAATGTTTATAAATTAATTTACATTTATATAAATTATTTACATAGATACAAATTTGTTGTGAGATTTTTGGGAATGATTGATTGTACGGCAGTAGTATTGTTTTTAATCATTTTATTTACCAATTTTATAATATTTAGTAAATTTTGTAAGCAAAACTCTTAAATTTGAAAATTCATACATAGAACTATCAATATTTATTTCAAATTAGTACGATTTTGGTCCAGTAAATGTTGATTTTAATTTTACTTGTAAATAATATAAAACGTTGGTCAATTCAATATTAATAGTAAAATTTATTGAAAATATCTTCACTTTGTTATTTTACTCAGTGTGAAATTTTACCATATCTTACAAAAAAATTCGAACACAAAAATTTTTATTCCTAGATAATACTCGTAATTTATTCACAAAAAAGTAAACAGCACAAATTCAATAATATGTTTGTGAAATTAATAGATATATATTCTTTCTTGAAAATTCTTTTATAATATGAGCTTTTAAATTCCATTTACTAGTTGTAATTATTTCTCAATACAATTACTGTATTCTCCAAAAAAATTGAAAGATTTTACTACAAATCAATTTTTCATATATAAATCAAACATCCCCCCTCTTTTGAAAAATAGGTAGAAAATCGTAATTTTATTCTATTGGATATATATATATATATATATATATATATATATATAATTTAATATATAAACACAAATTTGTTTTAATATATTTTTCATCAAATTTTGAGTTTATAAAATCTAATTGGACATACATTTTCAATTTTAAAGTAAAAATTGACATCAATGTTGACGATTGGAAAAAAATTCCATATAAATCGGTTTAGTTCCATATGAATTTCTAGTTTTTATTGAATATTAGTATTTTTTGACAAAAATTCTCAATTTGTTATATTACCAATAAATTATGCCAATAAATTATTAACCTAAATAATTCAGTAAATTATATTGATAAAATAAAATATTCATAATTAATTTTTCAGATCTATCTTACGACTTACACTTGTGAATAAATGCAACTTTATATAATTTTATATATATATATATATATATATATATATATATATAATTGTATTTTTATTTATATTTTATTACAAAGTTGTTTAAGTAGTCGCCGTCTGTCCAGGAGGATTTGCAACTCCGAAAGAACTGACAAAAACATTTACAATTGTTATTAAAAATATACCAATTACTGTGTAATTGTTGATTTTGTCTGCACGACAAATGTCGTCTTCATCTTTTACATTGTATCTGAAAAAATAGAAAAAAAAATAGAAATAGAAATATAAAAAAAAAATCATTTATCACAATTCACTTTTACAATACACATGAAATAATCGTAGTTGCCAATTAATTAAAATGTTATTATCAGGTTATTTATTATTAACACGTTTTTGTTAAAAAAAATTTCAACAAAATGATTTCTTATGATTTTTTGGGATTTTTTTGTTAATTTTTATGTGATTTAATAATTTTAAACTTTTAGTTTTGCTCTGAAAAAAAAAGGCAACGTAATTGCTTAGTTTGCTAGAAATTTATTTTAATTACATTTACATATACAAATTCGATTCTGTTGGAATGGTTATAAATATAAAATAATCCTCATTTTTTTTATTGATTTCAAAATTAAAGTATACACGATTTTGAGAAAAATGACAATTTAATTATATTTTTGGTTTAAATAATTTCAAACTCTTTGGTTTCGCTTTGTAAGCACGATTTAGGAAAAATGACAATTTAATTATATTTTTGGTTTAAATAATTCCAACCTTTTTGGTTTTGCTTAAAAAACAGCTATTATTACTTAGTAAGCATTAAAATTAAGTAATTTAATATTTTTTACTTTAAACTATGAGATATAAAACATAAAAATTTATACTAATCTATTTTCATCTAAAATATAAAACTTTCATCTTTGTCTCAAATATTTTTCATTATTTCATTACTCAACTTCATTCAGTTTTAAAATTATTTAATTGGAAAAAAGATATTAGTACAATAGTTCATTTGACTAAAAAAAACTTCAAGGGTTTAAATTTATTTTAACAATAACTAAACTATAACTAAAATTCTTTGAGTATTCTTCAATATTTTTTCTTTTGAAATAGATTTGACAAAAAGTACACGCATATCTTTAATTTTAACAGGAATTTATGAATTTTCAGTTTCAGATTGATTTTAAACACGATTTTAAGAAAAATGGCATTTTTTATTGTGACTTTATGTGAATAGTTATAGACCTTCGTTTTTTTTTCAAATATAAGAAAACAACACTATTCGTAAATTAATGTCCTCTTTAAATTTTCTTGAGATATAAAAAAATAACTAAAATTAAAATGAAATTTAATCCTTATACCTTATAATATTTTTCATAATTTTTATTTCTCGCCTAAGTACATATAAATTCATAATTTAAACAAAAATATAAGTACATTAGTTCATTTGAGTGAGAAAACTTCAAGAGTTCAAAACTTTTAACAAGATTTTTTTTCTAAAATTCTTTGAGTATCTCCAATATTTTTATTTTTTGGAATAGTTCTAAAAATTGCATTTTTTAAATAAAATTTTATGTAATTTTTTACTACATACCTGCTGTTCCAAATTAATCCTACACCTACTGCTATCTGTAATGGAAAAATCAGAAACATTTTATACTAGAAATAATTTATATGGCAAAACGTTTGCCGGGCCAACTAGTATATATATACAATATTAAATTACAAAATTGAAAATAGTAATTTCAATCCCTTACCTGTAAAACAAGACTCATACTAATAAGAATCAGACTAGGAAAATAATATGGATGTCTGTCGTAGGATTCCAGGACATATCTGAGTTGATTCGCATTTGCAGAAAGTAGGGCCAGATCCATCATTCCTTGGGCCAGAGTTTTTTTGTGCTGGTACACGTTGACATCTGGGATCACTCTTGGATCTCCATCAGGCTAAATAATGAAAAAATAATAAATAGTGGTGTTGGTATTTTGCCTTGAGGCAAGTTACATGAACTTCCCGATATGTGTTAATAATCGACTTAATTAGTAAAAAATAAATTCATTTATGAGTGATTAAAAGTATTTCGAACACGTCAACTCGGAGTATTTTCTAAAAGCAAATTTTCAAAAAACAATAATTTTTATAATTGAACCAGTTTCCGTAGGACTTTAATGGTTTAGTATGTTCATTAAGACCAAATACTCTCTCGTTATACCAAGTAAATCGTCTAATTTTAATTTTAACAAACGTCAAAAAAACTACTCATTTTCTCAAACTTTGATGAATTTTTAAAGTTAAACTACTTGTCGTGAGGCCGTAATATTTCAGTAAGTTCTATAAGACCATGATATATATCGCAAAAAAAAAGTTCCATGAAAATCGGCTTAAATTTTTTTTTTCGACAGTTAATTATAAGAAAACGACTCGGTTTTCACCTAAAACTAATCAGTATCATTCCCAACTAATATCTTTCGAACAGTTTTTGATTTTTAAAATCGCTTCGGTAGTTTGAGGTTGAATGTGGACGAAAAGTTTAACTTTTTCTGTTCAAATTACAAAGAAACGGCTCGGGAGATCGTCTCACAAAACTGACAAACTATAGTCCTCATTGAGATACATAGAATAGCTTATAAATTTCTGAAATAGATTCAGGCGTTTTTGAGAAAACCTTCATCAAAGGTCTAATTTTAACAAATGCCAAAAAAACGATACTAATTTTTGCAAACTTTGAAGAATTTTCAAAATTAAACGACTTGTCGTAGAGCCGTAATATTTTAGTCTGATCTACAAGCCTATGGTATCTACCGTAAAAAAATCATATAAATCGCCGAATTGTTTTTATTAAACTTTATTACAAGAAAACGGCCCGGCCGATCTTTACCAAAAACTAATCAGCACGATTCTCAACCAATATCTTTCGAACGGTTTTCGAATTTTCAAAATCGATTCAGAATTGCGGGCTAAAACGTAGACGAAATTTTTTTCACTTTTCTGCGATGTACAAAAAAACGGCCCGGCCGATAGTCGAGATACATCGATCGGCTTTTAAATTTTCGACATCGGTTCTTCCGTTTTGGAGAAAACGTCGATTTACGGCAAAAAATCTGTTCACATACACGCACACACACACACATACTTTTTCCAAATTTGGTCTCATTCGATTCAGAATGGCTTGAAACGTCGAGAAAACATAAAATTAGTGAATCGGATTTTTTGATAAAAACATAAACTTCTCCTTTGGGAAGTTGAAAATTATGGAAATAATAATAATGGTGATATCATTTAGTATTTACCGTCATTGGTGTAAAATCTGGTGCATATGGAAAAGGTGGAAAACTTCCTCTTCTGGAGCCAACACCATTGTGATGATGATGATCAGGGTCGTAGTGGTGTTTGTCATCATCTGAGAAAGCCCTTCCTGTTATTATTTATAAATGATAAATACAATTGTTAATTTTCCATCACCAGTTGTTAGATTTATCTTATATATAAAAATGAATCGCAAAATGTGTTGGTAAGCGCATAACTCAACAACGCCTGGACCAATTCGGCCAATTCTTTTTTTTTAAATGTTTGTTGAATACCAAGGATGGTTCTTACGGCGAGAAAAATTTGAATAATTGCCGGAAAAACCCTAAAAACAGCCCTTTTCTTTTTCTCATACTATTGTTTTCTAACTAAAGCGTAAAATCAAATTGATCCTACTAAAGATCACATTAAATTACAAGCACTCACTATATACTTCTTCTAAACGATTATTCGGATTTTGATAAATATTTCTGAAGTTTGTTAAGGAAATTTTCTAGGATGTATGTGATTATAAAGTACTGTGATGTATGTGAAATATTGTAGAAATAAGTGAAAATAAATGAAAACTATGATCTGCCAAAAATTTTAATTTACTTATAAACCTAGACAATATTAGAATATATGTAATAAATATAAGATTATGAATAAAAAATTGAAAAGACTACATTATTATTGCTGAAAAGCAGCTGAGTTGTGCCAAAAATTAAAATAATGCAAAATACAGTATATGTATGGCAGATTGAATTAGACACATATGAACAGGATATGGCAAACTAATTCACTTAAAATATTAAATTAAGTATTTATTAGCCTACCTTTAATGCGAAAAATACGAGCGCATGCCTTAGGAGGCGCCAACACAAGATTCGGATATTAAATTTTCAATATAGTTTTTTTTCAATATATAATTTCTTTACATCTTTAACTAATCTTTCCACAATATTTTTGAAATTCTTACAAATTTTACTTTAGAACAACAAATGGAAAAGTGGAGATGAATACATACAATTCGGCCCCTACGATATCGATTAGGAGAAGTTTAAGATACAATTTTAGATATCTTAAATAATTAAAAATTAAATTAATTTAATTCAACATGGAGTACCAGTGTTATGTCATGGTTATGGTTATGTTATACCGTTTAAAAGACTTCAATTTCCAAAATAGTGTGGGAATTGAGACTCAATATTTTATTTAAAGCAGTTCTACATTTAACATCGCTCATATTATAAATGTATATGCATTCTAGCGTGAAGAGTAATTTAAAAAACAATAATTATTATTTTTAGGTAACCAGTAAATATTAGTATATTATATTAAAAAATTGTAGACATGGGTACAGAACAATGTCTGTCGGGTCATCTAGTGAAAAATAAAGTTATCTTCTATATATATAAAAAAGTCGGGTTTTCCTTCCTGACGATATAACTCCAGAACGCACAAACCGATTTCGACAATTTTGCATTCGTTGGAAAGGTCTCGGGCTCCGCAAGGTTTATAGCTAAAAAAAATTAGTTGTGCATGGCATCGTGCCTTGATGCAAGCTACTGGAACTTCACGCACCGTAATTAAAAATTCGAGTAATAAAAATAATCAATAACTGTTTTAAATAATTTCAAATAGATAATCTTCTATATATATAAAAATAAGTCGATTTTTCCTTCCTGGCGAAATAACTCCAGAACGCACGAACCGATTTCGACAATTTTGCATTCGTTGGAAAGGTCTCGGGCTCCGAAAGGTTTATAGCTAAGAAAATTAGTTGTGCATGGCATCGTGCCTTGATGCAAGCTACTGGAACTTCACGCACCGTAATTAAAAATTCGAGTAATGACATTAATGAGAATTATCAGAATTATGCTTGGTTAAGTCAACGAGCAATTCTTGCCGCAAAGAATAATGATGTACACGCACTGAATTTCACCATTCAATCAAAAATTGCTGGCGATTTGGTGACATACCAATGATTCCGACTGGTCCTCCGTTTGACTTCAAACGATTGCAATTTCCAAGCGTTCGCAATAACAAGTCGCAAGGCCAATCGCTTAGTGTTTGCAGGATAAATTTCAAATAGATTATTTAGAAAATCATTGTTTTTCACATGGGCAGTTATACGTTGCCTGCCTGTTCACGAGTTGGAAAACCATCCGCTTTGTTTGTGTTAACGTCAGACCAAAAAACAAAAAATGTGGTTTACCAAAGGGCACTTCAATGAAACGGATAATTTGCGGATTCACTTTCATTTACTTAGAGAAGTTCAACTAAAAAACACTCGATTTTTGTAATCGAAATAAATTCATTACTGTTGTATAATAAAATCACATTTTTCCTTTTCAAATATAAAACAAACAAAAAATTTCTTCATCTTTCTCACGAAACCATCTGGTGGCGAAACGGAGTTTGTCGGGTTTGATGGTGCAATATATAAATTTGATTTGTTACAGTTTTTGGATACATGCAAGAATTTATTTAGGCGTTTTTGGATTGAATAGAATATTAGGTTGTCAAATATCTCCCTTCCGCTTTTTTGCTCTTGGTTTATAATACAAAAAGACGGAAGGGAGATATTTGATATCCTGATATAATGTAATTGTGCAATCCAATAGCAAAATGATCAGGTGATCAATTCTTAAAAATGACTCAAAATTAGACTTTTGTTCTGCATATTAATCTTTAAAGCCAAAGCACTTATAAAATCTATTGTCATGCAAATATACTCTACTTCTAAATTTCTACTAAATTTCTACTAAAAAAGCTGATCTTGTCCAAAAAATACCATCATGCTCGTCTTTGTCTTTCGGTTTCGGCGGTAGCAATCCGTCATCTATACCAGGTTCGTCCTCCTCACCATTTGTCCTGGTAAAGAAACCATCGTCGACTCCTGGTTGAGGCAAAGCTGGTGCAGAATCGGAACCATCTGATTTGTCAGTGTCCCAAATTTCAGGACCTTGAGTGAAATCGTTAGGTCATCGATTGGAGATTAAATTGAAAGAAATGTTAGTAAGAAGACTTGATACCAGACCAAAAGATGTTGTTTGGTTAGTTCAGGTTAATTGGCTGAAGAAAATATTGATTTTTTGTCAGTTTGGTTAGTTGGTTTTTGCTAGTGTCTTGAGTTTTACGACCTTAAGGAATTGTCATCTAATTGGAGATCAGGCTGATTTGGAAAGCAATGTTAGTAAGAATTGCTAGCCAAGAACAAAGAAGTTTTTCTGTTAGTCCAGGTTTAAAATGTTGGAGGTCACCCCCAGATATATCAGATTTTGCATCATCTAGTTTGCCAGTATATTAATTCTAGAACATTAAATGATGACATAGAAAAGGAGAACAATTCATATTGGATATAAATAAAGAACTGTTAATTGCAAGTGTGAATAAAAAAAGTATTGATGTTTTCTGTTAAAATTTCTTAAGGACATCAATAAATAAATTATGATGCATCAGTGTCAAAATGTGTAGAACCTTAATTCGTAAGATCATAGAAAGAATGATCAAGAAGATGAGTACATTTATTTGTTTTTGAATCGACGAGAGAGGTTAAAAATACTATAATAATAAACATGACGTTAAATCTTGGACATACCCAGTAAAACAAGAGAAAATTAACATTAGATTTAAGCAGTAATTTTTGAAGTTTTTGGTCAAAATAAATTTTACAAAATAGAAAATGAAATTTAATAAGAAAGTAAGTTTGTTTCATAGGTTTATTTCTTAGAGAATTGATGTGGTCGGACAAAATGACTAAAATCATGTCAGACCAGAAGTTTTAAGAAAACTAGAAAAAATTGTGAAACAAAATATTTCAAGAAGGAATCCATACGGCGTTGGATCAAAATAAATAAAATAAAATAAAATAGTAAAATAAGTTTGGATATTATAAAAAAAGTTAGTCATGACATAAGTATTATTTTTCCACTGCCACCAGAAATTTATCAATCACAGCACAAAATAGTTGACGTTGATGACACGTTTTAGAAATAAATTGTTTGGTCAAGTAGTCAAATATTTGATTCACAAAAATACTTAGATGATGATATTAGTATGTCGATGATAAAAGGTATTTTTATCTCAATTTACCAGAAAGTCAGTTGCATTTAGACAGCAGCCAAAGCCAAAGAATTTAAAGCGTTGTGCATAGCCACAGAAGTAGAAAGCGTGAAAAAGAAACATTGCTATAAAATTTGTATAAAAATATAACAAATTTTATAAAAGTAGTAGTTACCAGCAAGTGGAGGAATTGGCTCCTTATTTTCGATATCGGTTTCTCGTAAAGGCTGTAAGTGAAGAGAGTCCATGTCAAATGAAGCCCTTCTTGATCTCCTAAGCTAAAAAGGTATTATCATCAATAAAATATTAAAAGAGCTATTCTAGGTGACATGAAGATAATATCCCGCAGCAAAATAATAGCAACAGTAATAAAATATACTTGAAGTCGAAATGGTAATATTTTGACATTTGTACTATTTCGAGGTTAGTAGGTTAGTTTTTAGACTTTAGCGATAACAAAATTTGGAATAAAGATCATAGACAGAGCCTTGTGACCATTTTTTAACTGCCGACACATTCGGGGCCAACATACGAGGGTCATGTAAAAAATAAGGTTCCCACATTTTTTTCAGGGTTGAGGCATTTTTTATTGCAATAAATATGTATACCATCAGAAAGCTTGTATTTTAAACTATTTTTCTACATAGTCGACAGATATTTCAACGCATTTTTTCTGAGGTGTTTTCCGCTTCTGAAAACCTGCTACGGAGAACTCCGCCGCCACGCCCTTGCTCAGTCTTCTTCTCCGGCCTGTCCGAATTTATAGTGGACCCTTCAGACATAAACTCGGTAAGAAAGACCTTTTCGGTTCCAAAACACGATGGCCTCGCGCTTCTTTGCTCGTCGTGAACGTCTGTTCGTCCTTCGGAGAACTCCCTGCATCGTTTGAGGACGTGTTGGACGTTGATGCTAGTTTTGCCATAAACTTCTTCCAACTGTCTATGAATTTCAATAGGTGTAAGCTTCTTCGCGTTTAAAAATCGAATGACTGAACGGATTTCACACCTGGCGGTGACGGCGATTACGCGCTCCATCGCGGATGGCTGTTACACTGGCACTGAGCTCTGCAGTGATCTTCCAGGTAGTTGGAATGGAGTGGCAAGGATCAACACTGAAAATGGTGTTACCGGATTTCCCCTAGTATCTCACACGGCGTGTATACAGCGTTGGGAACCTTATTTTTTACATGACCTCGTAGAAAGAACATGATTTGTCGAAATAAAAGGTACGAGTACATCTGATTAGGGAATGCAATACCGGTATACCGGTATACCGAATTACCGCTAAACCGCCCGATTTTTCGGCGGTATTTTTACCGGTATTTATTCCAAAAATATACCGGTATTTTTGGTATTTTTACATAAGCGCTATTTGATACATAATACACTAAAGTTTAAATTTCTCGGAACAAATTTATCTTTAAATTCCTTAATCGCATAAACAGCTATATCTTCAAGTGATTCTATAGGATAAACAAATGTCAAATATTATTTCAACTTACCATTAAACTGAATATTTATTGATTTCCAAAGGGCTTCATATCGTGTTAAAATAAATAGAATTGGACTGACAGATAATGATCTTTGTTTCATCTTACGTAAAAATGTAACGGTTTTTTAAGTGATATTTGCGCCAAAATATTTTATATCATACAGATTACCCCTGTGTAATCATTATTTTTTTCTAACTTCATACATAATAATTATGATAATTACTAAATATTTTTGCTTCTTATTACAATTATAAAATATTATTTTTCGAAAACGTTTCGAAGTTTAAAAATACTATAGAAGCATCACATTGTTTTAGATAATAATACTCAACAATTATAGTAACTTATTATTTATCTCGACAAAGTATCCGATCTTAAATTAGTGTAGAAGATTTTTTTTTTTTAAATATTGGAGATTATGCTAATTTAACACATCGGATACAGGCAATACAGTTTATTATAATAATGTAATATGATCTTTTATGAGTTTTTGGTCTTTCTTACTCATACGTTTGTTTTTGGTGAAAAGTACTCAATATACTCGATAGTGATAATGAATTAATTAAATTGGATATAATTTTGTTAAATTATTATTTAAAAAATAAACTTATTGTTTATATTGTTTTGTTGAATATATAGTTGTAGTTTTATATACATATTTTTATTTTTGTACTAGTAATTTTCGATTTTGTTTACGTTTGTTTAAGATAATAAAAATACCGGTAATTTACCGGTATTCCGGTTTTAAAATTGAAAATTACCGAAATACCGGTATTGTAATTTTCCATCGGTATTGCATTCCCTACATCTGATTACATAAAATAGTTATTGAAGCTAAAAATATGCTCATAATGGGTTTGTTCTAAGTGTAAGTTCCATCTATCAATTCCCTTACCAGTCTGTCTGGTGAAGTCCCCCTATGAACATCAATATTACTATGATTATCCGTCAGGCTAGTCCTCGATTTTCCTCCTGGCCCTGGCGACAGGCGCCGCCGTAGTCGCAGTATGAAGTGGTGACCCCGATGGTGACGCACTGGTGGTGCCGATGCTCCTGGCCGAGATGGTGGTGGCGTCATCGCCGTCAGTGGCGTCGACTATTGGGTTTTCGGTTATGTTTATGGTGGTGTGGTGAGGTGATTCTGAAGTTGTGTCGCTTGGTAGTGAGTTGTTCATTGTTGGAGGTTATAGTTGAATCTGAAATGGTGAAATTAATATGAAAATAAGTTGATTTTTAATTACATTATTCTCGTATGTTGATATAATAATAATGGGTAGTATGTCCGTGAGCTGAGTGAAAATTTTGGTTCTGAAGTAAAACTTCTTTAGGGAAATAGCGTTACGCCCGAACTGTTCGTCATTCGTTCTCGATGAGATGACTTCTATACGGGTCGAATGTGATTAGTCATCGTGTATATGATTAGAGATCTATCGTTGTATGCGTACCGATATCAACAAGCAAATCGGCATACTTCAATAAAAATTTTAAAGTTACATCGTAGTACATATCTTGATTTAATGAAAAATGCCTGAATCAGAAGAATATTTTACCCTGAATTAAACATTTGTGCCGTGTACTAAACCTAAGTTTATTGGGTAGAAATTATTTCCACATTATTCGTAGATTCTATAAATCTTTGAAGTTATTAAAATGGAAAATATTTATTAGTCAAGACAGCTGTTCAAAGAATGAAATTATATCGCCAGCGAAAAAGTAAAAAACTACAAGCAGTCAATGAATGTATGTAAATTTTGATTACATGAAGTTCTTATAGAATTTATTAATCAGCAATTACTTCATTTCTCTAATGAAGGTTCATTTCTAAATGCTAATTACACCTTACTTCCTAAGCTTAAAGAATTAGATACTACGTCTGTTTGAAACAAACAAAGAATTTGAATAATCATAGCAGTTTTTGTATGGATTTATATTTGTAAGGAGCATATAAATACTTAATTCTTAAACACTCTTTGAAGAATATTTTCCTGTAAAATTGATATCATATATCTTAATACACATCCTGCATTCCAAGTATATAAATTATTTATACAAACAGTATGTGACATATAGAATTGAATAGAATGGTTTTATTATTTTAAATTAATATAACATATATATATTTAACAAATGTGGGAGGTCGTCTTAGTTAGAATAAAGAAGTGACTGTAAGATTATTTATTACAAGAAATAGTCTTTGTCATTTGACTTATCTGAATATGGAGATCGATTTAATCACCTGAGGTGCATTAATAAATAACTACTATGGTAATTTATATGCATTCTTTGTTTATAGATCATTACTGAGATGAATAATAATTTATATATATATATGTATATATATATATATATATATATATATATTACAATACAATAAACAAAAAAATCAAATAAACGAACATTTTAAATCAAAGTTTATTTAAATTTTAGGTTACAAAAGCACGAGTTTGCAAAAATAAATAATTCATGTCATTTTATTCAATTTCCAGATGTTTTTTTATACTTATAGTAACGTGATTGACATTTTTTATTTTAAATATTTCAGTATAAAAAAAAATTCAGAAGTTATCGCTAATTTTTATAATTTTATATCAAAACCAAATGTAAATTGTTAATAACGACTCTTAATTAAGACTATATACTCGTACAATTTCAAAATATTTATTATTATTTTATTAGTTTATTTAAAGATAATTTGTAAATTTATTTTTTATTCATTGATTTATTTAAAATTTCGATATTTGTTTGTTGTTGCTAAATTATTTATTTTTACCAATTATTTATGTACTAAAATCAAATTTTGGTTCACGATTGAAAAAAGTTGATTAATACCAACTTGAATAAAATCATCTGAAAATTATTTTACAATTATGAGGAACTAATCTTTTGCCAAAATCCCATGAAAATTGGTGTAAAATTGCAAAGCCAAATGTGGAAATCATAATTTACCTATTCTTGAATTTGCTGCAATGGCAATTTTATAACCTTTTTATTGGAGTGAATTAGGCCTATGGGTTTGAAAATATACTTATAAATCGATGAAATTACTGTTAAATTTTCTAAATAAAGCTATATGAATCAGAATTTTATACAAAAAAGTTGTCAAAATGTTTTGGCCTTGTAAGCGGTCAATGTCGATGTCTTGATATAGTCCCACGCTAAATAATTTTAGGTGGTTTTTATTGAATCATTTTTTTAATACAATATGAACTGAATGAAAATATATTTATTTAATTTAGAAAAACTCATAATTGTTGTTAATTCATTTTTATATTTTTAAAAGAGACTACTAATGCACAGAAATATATATTCTATTCATAGAAGAATGTTTTATCACCCAACATACTCCGGAAACGCACTTTTATAAAGGTCCAATTTTCGGGTAAAATTTATGTTATATTAGAGAATGATTTATTAAATATGCACAGTTTTCGCATTAAACTTCAGTATCAAATTTATGTTTTAAATTTATTATTTATATTAAAGTTAAAATTGTATAACAATAATCGATTTTGCACTTGAGAATGTTCAATTTTTAAATCAATGCTTTTATTTGATATTTAATTTTTCTGTGATACGCCTTTTAAAATCTAGTTCATTAAGTTCTTATATTTAAATAAATAAATATATATATATATATATATATATATATATATACAGAATATTCATATGATTGAAACGTTTCAAATAATTGTTTGCACATATTTGTCTTTTTAATTTTTAAAGAGCATGGTTTCAATTTCAAACATTGTATTATATAATAATGTATTAGACTTTCCACATTTGCTTTGCAAATTTACACCTTGTTTTCATGGACTTTGGTCTAAAAATATTAGTTTTTTTCCAAACTACTACATATTTTTTATCGAAGTATAATAAATGATCTTTGCATCTCCTAACTTTGAAACAAAATTCGTTAAACTATCATGTAGATAAATAATAATTCAAAAATTTCATTTGTGAGTAAAATTTCATATTGAAACAAAAATTACACTTATGTTCTGAAAGCATCTCAATTTAAATTTAAATCCATAACATAAAACAAGCTCTTATAATTTAAAAAAAATACAAATTTGCTTAAACTTTTTGAGCAAGTAATCGTCCAAAAATGGAAATCTAAATTATCTAGTTTTCTGAAAAAAGACGGTAAAATTCCATACGTTTTAAGTCCCGATTTTACTCTTTTTTATTTTACAAAACTACAAAATGTAATTTGTATATTTTGTATATATAGAAACATTTTTATAAAATGTTTTAATTTTTTTTCATGAAATATATTAAATTTTATCAACTATAAAGTAGGCAAACCTAAATTTACTTATTTTAGGAAAACCTATACAAAATGTATAAGGCTCAAAAAAATAAATATATAATAAATAAAACATAAATAAAAATGAAAAAAATATTCTGCACTTATATGGACATAATGAAGATTTAAATATTCTTTTTATCTGAAATTAAAATGTCAAGGCAGTTCAATGAATTTTTTAAAATTTATTTTTAACTTATTCAATATATTTTTGCACGTTTAATTATATATCATTAATTTTTATATACCTATATTGGTTTAGTATCTTTTCATTAACAAAATTATTCGAAAAAGCTTCATTTTCCTTCAAGTTACGAGTATATAATCGTACTGAATTCTGAAGTACAAACTGATACCACTACTGCTTGATATCAAGCAGTCCAAGATACTGAAACATTTCACAGCAAGACCAAAGTTCTTATCACAAGGCCGCAGGCCTTGAAATAAAATTACTTTACATTCTCTAAGTTACCTTTATATTCTATCAATTTTGTAAATAAGATATTAAGGGCTTGATTAACAAAAATAAATTATAACAAAAAAAACCTTTATATGTATTTAGTTAATATGTTGCAATTTAATAATTAAATTTTGTGGAAAATAATTGCCAAGGATTTTAAGCAATCGTGATAAATAAATTAGTAAACTTGATATGATGTTGATTGCATTTGTTGAATTAAAATTATTATTATCATGATGTATAAACAAATAAATGTAAATTTATATGTTTACTGTTATTGAGAAATTGGCCCTATTGTTTGGAATCACTCTGGCGTGGAAAATATAAATATATACAGATGTATATATATATATATATAAAGATATATTTGTGTTAACGTTAATATTTGGCCATGATATCAAAAGGTAAATATGGCAAAATTTAAAAATATATAAATTTCACAGTCAAAAAATGATCGATTTTTCAAATAAAATTTTATGGATAAGATCGTTAGTAAATTTTTCTCGTGAAAAAAGAAAATTGTGCAAAAATATTAATGTTTTTATTTTCATCTAATTCATTATTCATCATAGCACATAGTTTTTTTATATTTTTATTTTTATTTTATAGTTTTACATTTCATTTTATAATTTTATTTGAATCTGCGTCAGATTTTAGTTTACATTATTATATTATATTTGAATTTTTTAAATATTTTGTTAATTATTTGACTCAATTATTATATAATTTAATTTCATTTGTATTAGAATAATATTTATAAACTAGTGGTAGTGGCATCGTGCCTTAAGGCAAATTTCTGGAACATCCTAACAAAACGATAAACATTCGAGGAATTTTACAAGCTTTTAACATTATTTCTATTGAAATAATTAGGAGGTATTTCAATTAAAAATTAAACTAATACATATTAGTTTTTACTTAAAATAGCATCTGATTATTTACAAAACACACTACAAAATATTTTATGTGTTATTTAATGCCTTATCATTTTTTTAAGTAAATTTTTCATATTTTATTATTATTAAATAACCAAAATATAAAATTTATTTCATGACTTGTTTATAAATCTTCAAATAAAAACTTGTTGATAGTTCAACTACTGCACAAAATTCTTAAAAGATACATGTAAAAATATATTGCTTAATATTTAAATTATGTTATTTAAATATTTGTATTAGAATTCAAAGTGTCCTTTAAATTTAATCTGATATTATAAAATCTCATTAAAATTTAAAATTTATTTAAATTATTAAAACAAACATAAATATAATTGTAAAATTGTGTCTGATATTCTTGAAAAGTTCAAACTAAGTATTTTATAAGGACATTAATTTTATTGCAAAAATTAATTATTGTTAATTAATTATTATAGTTAATTAATTTTCTTTAAAAAGTCATCTAGACTAACAAATTAATAAAACGGTATGCTATTGAACTATATTGCAAATATATATTGTAACGACAATGGGCAATAAATGTATTTATATGTAAATATATATTAACAAAATTATGATTTATATTTAGATATATTATTAAGGCGTGAAATTTTATTAGATTTAATATTAACTCACCGGCATACAAAAATATTAATAAAACCTATCTCTCGTACTCTCCCAGAAACTACAAATTTTTATAACCACAATAGTGTTTTCCTATCATAATTTTTCACACATAAAAAGTTCACAAACACAGGAATTATTATTACTTACTACATTCATATAGTTTATAACAATTATTTATAAAACATTTACTATCGGTGTAATATTTATTTTTAAACTGTTCCTCAAAGACCACAATAACACTCTGTCTGTGGCAGACGAGAAATCTTCAACATTCCGGTTTACCACATCAAATCGACTTTGTGGTAGGGACTCGTACTATTAATATTACAGTGGTATTAGTCTTGGAAATGGATAAATAAATATTTCAAGTATTTGTGGTAGTGATTCAAATATATTTGTATGTTTTATATTACTATAATATCAGTAGTAAATAGAAACACGACGACTTGTAAGCCCATGACATCATTGATGGCTTTGTAGTAGTGTAGTGGGTTTTTCTTGACGTCATCAAAATGGGATACGAAAATTTTAAATTAAAACCAGGAAAATCCTGATATAATTGCAAATGATTCATAAATTTAATAATTTATTTTTACAAATTTAAATTCTACTAATTAGAATAGAAATATAAACAAATAATGTACAATTCTTAGCAATTTATACTATTTCTTCTTAACTTCCCGAAGGAGAAGTTTGTTTTCCCCCAAAAAATTGGTCTTGCTAATTTTATGTTTTCACGACGTTTCAAGCCATTCTGAATCGAATGAGACCAATTTTGAAAAAAAGTATTAACGTCGATTGAAATTATCATTATAATAATTTTGCTAATCAATGCCCCTTGATGATGACCTTAGAACGCGTTCTACATTTTAAAATCAATATTATACTAATATCACTGACTTGTTGCATGCAAATAATTTATTGTGATACATAGAAAATTGAATTTAAAATGAATTTAGTTTTAAAATATGCCAACGGTTATATACACTGCGATATAAAAGTTTTGAATAAAACGATTTTGAATTTGATATTTTGTTTTTTAGCAATAAATAGAATAGAATTCGGGACATTTTTTTGGTTTTTATAACACAAAAAATTTTATATGAAAACACTCTTTTTGAGTTATATAGGAAAAAACTAGATAAAATTTACTAAAATCACATGCTAACAGTTATATACACTCAGATATAAAAGATTTGAATAAAACGACTGAAAATAGGTAAATATCTATGTTGCATACCCCTAAGTGATAAGGGTTGTTCACCCTTAATTTTTTTTTTGTAATTTTTGGTTAAAATTTTGTTTTTATTTTTTTATAATGCGGCATTAAAAATACATAGAACCCCTAATATCTACTATTTCATCACCAACCTTTATTTTTCTATAGTCATTTTAGTAATTCAATAGTTTTTTATCATTGAATATTCTTGAATATTATTGAATATTATTGAGTTCCGATTTTTGAGCTTGA
Organism: Ctenocephalides felis; assembly: GCF_003426905.1. Taxonomy (NCBI): domain Eukaryota; kingdom Metazoa; phylum Arthropoda; class Insecta; order Siphonaptera; family Pulicidae; genus Ctenocephalides; species Ctenocephalides felis. Next base: position 14,986,127 of record NW_020539727.1, on the reverse strand, counting down.
AGAAAAAGCTTATAAATCTTGCTTTAAAATACAATTTACTTTTAGTCGGGGTTGTCCAACCCTAAGACTTTTTCTTAAATTTTGAGGTAAATTTTCTTTGTTTTAATTTTTTTAATGCGTTACTGAAAAATACATAGAACTTTCTTTACTTCAAAATACTATTTATTATTCTCAAGGGTTGACACCTAATATTTTTCAAATTTTAGGACTAATTTTCTTCATTTTAATTTTCTATGATTCGAAGTTGAGAAATACATCTACTTGTTTTTTTTCAAATTTTTGAATTTTTTTTTCAAATTTTAATCCTTCCACTTATTCACCAAATTTGCAATCAATACTAAACATTTTATACTAGAAATATTTTGTATGGCAAAGCAAAGATTACCGGGTCGTCATATATATATATATATATATATATATATATATATATATATATATATATATTTCTATTTAACTGTATATCCATCTGTTTATTTTCTATTAGCAGATGTGTAATTTTATCTCTTAAAATAGCTCAACTAACTATACAAGATAGTTAACTAACAATCTCGAACATATATAATTTGCAATTAGTAAGTTAAACATCTGTACAACTTAACATTCTTAATTAGACACACTAATTGTTTAATTGATTTTAATTGAGCTTTTAAAACCGGGAAAATACTTGTTTCTATTTTTGCAATTATAACTGGAAACTTGTAAACGAATACATACATACTGTAAAAGACAATACTTATATTGTAAAAATACTTAATGAAATAATAATGATAATGATGATAATAATAACAATGATGATATAAGACACTTAAATTTGTTAAAATATCATAAAATAACCTAAAAATTGTTAAACAAATTAATTATATTGTAAAAGTATTGTAAAGCTTATTAAAATACTTGCAACAAACTATTTATATTCAAAAATAATTAAAATTAACTAAATATAAATTATATTAAATCTGCAGAATATTGACTTGAGCCTTATTATAATAATGAATAATAATAAATAGTAAATAAATACTAGTGAATGTATTTAAATTATAAAAATTATAATATAATATTGAAATATCAGAAACGTTTCTACTAGTTTTGCATGTATGTGCTTTATATAAAAATTGCATAAATAATAATAAAGGAAATTAGACATTTTATTCAAAATAAACTACTCTTAATATATATAATATATACTCTTTGTTTTATAATGTTCTATATGCAGACTGTATTCGTCTCATTTGATAGAATTTTATAAAAATTAGTTAATACTTTAACCATTTGCACTCGGGTGGAAATTTGCGAGTGGAAAGGGCTAAAATACTAAAATTCTGCAAATCCTATAGTTACTTTACTCATTTATTATTTGATGATACGGTGGATGTATTTAAATTTAGATAAATAATACCAATTTAAACAAATGAAGCAAAAAATATTCCAATCTGTTTCTTGACTGTCTTTTATCATAAATAGTAACTTTGTTTTTTTTTAGGGATTTTTTTAGATTTTTTTGTAATCTACTATGTGTTATCTGAAGAAAAAAAGTGCATGTAAACAGGATACAGGATAATAAATGGTTATTTTAGAGATAATTATGGGTTATCCTGTGATTTACCAAAGAGCAAACCGCTTCCGTTTTTTGTTATTAGAGAACAACGAGAAATGATAAAATGCTTCATATTTTAATGCATTTGAAAAGGAACTATTGAAATAAAAATGATTTTCAAATTCATGCAATTGTTATTTATTAAAGAATAATATTTGACGACTGTATTAATGAAAAATCAGAAACTAGGAATCATGACTTGTTCCGGCTACAATAAATTTATATTAAAACATTTTTTTTATCATTTGCAATAATTTTTTTTGAAATACCCGAAGAAGAAGTTTGTTTTCGCCCAAATATCCAATTTTATGCTTTGGCAAAAATGTTTTTTTTGTATAGTGAATGAAATGCATTTATGCATCCCAGGCTGGTGGAAAAAGTGTGTGTGTGTGTGTGCTTGTGTGTATGTGTGTGAGCCGATTTTTGACCTTTTAAAATGTTTGGGAAGTTAATGATACAAATTTTTATGTTATTTGTTCTTCGTGATATATCCATTCCAAATTTGATATTACTCCTATATATAGCGATTTTCAATAAATAAATTTACAAATTTGTATATATTTGTATGATATATATATATATATATATATATATATAAACTAGAAGGTCCGACATACGTTGCCCTTTACCACCGTCTACAATTCAAAAGTTAATTTTTTTTAATATCATATTCTATCTTATCTGAATTATATGATTCATCTGCCAAATCTATACTGTTGACAGTATCTTATATTATTTTAATTTCTGGCACATCTCAGCTACTGTTCAGCAATAATTATGTAGACTTTACATTTTTCTTGTATATTCTAATATTATCTAGGCTTATAATTTCAGCTAAATTCAAATTTCAAGTTAAGACATTTCTAGCAGATGACACTACAATGTCAAATAATGATAAGTGTTTTTTTGTATTTTTTTCCATTTATTTCTACAATATCACTATATTTTTAAAATCATTTACATTCTAAAAAAATCCCTTAACAAACTTCAGAAAGATTTATCAAAAACCGAATAATCGTTTAGGAAGAGCATATTTACATACATCATTACAGAATTTTATATTATATATATATATATATATATATATATATATATATATGTGTGTGTGTGTGTGTGTGTGTATGTATAAATAATAAATTCAAAAGCATGGTACATGATATTTATATCGTAATAGCTTTTTATAGAACTGGAATAAGTACTGACCTTTTATTCTGCTAAAAAATCATAAAAAACAATTATATTGTTATAATATTTTAGTCTGTAATATTTATTTTTATTATAGTTCACTTTGTTTCAACAATTTCACTTTGTTAAAATCCAATTAACTATCATCACAGTATGAGTATTATTATTTCTTCACTTAAACATTAAATTTTATTACAAATTTCCCAAAAATCTTTAGTCACTGTATCAACATCAAAACAGTTCCCAAAACTGATCTTTATTTCCCAAACAGGTTTTTCACAATTTGGTTTTATCTCTAAATGTTGCAATTCGGTCTTTAAACAAATTTACAAATTTATTTATTTAAAATTAATCATTTAGTTTTATTGTTGATTCGTAAATGTTGCAATTTGTTCTTTCAACAATGTATGTATTTATTTATTTTGTTTGATTGTTAATTAAATACAGTATTAAATTAATAGGCAAAGAGGCGACGACTCGTGGCTCGTCCGCCAGTCGTCCATACACTGAAAGAACGTGACTTATGACTATGACTCAATAGAGAATTTTATATATTTACACTGCTAAAATGGAAAAATTAAATATTTGAAATATTTTGAAACTAGTCGAAAGTTGCATTTTGCCTTAAAGCATATTGCTGAAACTTTTAGTACCGTAATTAAACATTATTTAATATTCAAACATCAGTTCAAATTGATCAATGATTAATAACAATTATTATAAATATTTTTAACTTCCCGTAGGGTAAGTTATTGTAATGGGCCGAAAATCGGAATTGAAAATTTTTACATTTCTCGACGTTTTGAAGGTTTCTGAACGTTTTGGCATACTTCAGAAAAAATGGATGTGTGTGTGTGTGTGTGTGAACTGAATGTAATGTATGAATACAAATTTTCGCCCACGTTTTCGGGCGTACGGATCAACCGATTTGAATGGTACAAAAAACATTCGATTCCTATTGATAGGGAAAAGAGCTGATTAGTTTTTGGCAAAGGCAGATCCAGCCGTTTCGGAGATACGGAGCAAAGAGTGCAGAAAATAAAAATCGAATTTTTGAGAGAACAGAGTATCCGATTTGAATGATCTAAAAAACATTCAATTAGTAATGATTGGGAGAAGTGTTTATTAGTTTTTGGAAAAGGCAGGCCCAGTCATTTTGAAGATACGGAGCTAAATATGTAAAAAATGGCAATTTTTGAGAGAACTAAGCTTGTCTTAACAAAATAATTGATTTTGGAAAAAAAAATTTTGTTCCAATTTTTTTTTTTTTTTTTAGTTTTTTGTATATCGAAAATATTTCAGATTTTATTACTTTACAAATAATTTCAACTCTGCAATTCAGTTTATATAATTCTTATAAATATTAGACAATGTTACAATATTTATAATAATCTATTTGAAAACATTCAGTATTCCACGAACATTTCGTTACGGTACGGGAAGTTTCAGCAATTTGCCTTAAGGCACGATGCCATAATTGCCTCAAGACAGAATTCCACTTACAGCTAGTTTTCAAGTTGTTATTTGTATTAGTATACTAAGCAAAGATTTTAATAAATACAAAAATTTTATTATTCATATTTTATAGACTTATATATAAGTATTAACAGAAGTGGTATCCGATTAGAGTGAAGGCATGGGATTATTTTTTTTTTAGCAATCAGAAATACAAAAATAATTTCTATGATCTAAACTATACATTTAAATAAGTATAATATTATATAAGATAATCCAGTGATATATCTCACTCAGTTTACATAAAATCGAATGGCCATATCCTTTTCAGTCTTTTATTGTCATACGGTAGTAAGATTTCTGCAACTATTGGGTTTGGGTGGGTCTCTAATTTATTTCTATGAATTAAGAATTAATAACTAAGGCATTTTCAGGTTGTTGTGTATTGTAAAGTTTGTCACGTACCATGGTGCGTTTAGAATTGATCTTAGAATTTTATTTTGCATTCTTTCTATTATTGCAATATTTGATTTTGAAGCAGTGCCCCATAACTCTACGCCATACATCCAAATTGGTTTCAATACAAGACACTTATACAAGAGTAATTTGTTCTCTGCAGATATTTTAGAGTTTCGGTTTATTAGCCAATATAATTCTTTCATTTTTTGTGAAATTTGTTTTTTTTTTATTAATATGATGTCTCCATGTTAATTTCTTATCTAGATGCATAATCAAGTACTTTACCACATCTGATTTTGGGACAGGTTTGCTGTTTAGGTAGACTGTGGGACTATTGTGACGTAAAGTAAACGTTACATGTACATATTTATCTTCATTAATATTTATTTTCTATTTTTCCAACCATTTTTGTAGTATATTTAAATATCTTTGAGCTTAAGACATGAGATGAGACCATAGTCTTTTCTCCTGACTGACAGTCATCATACGATTTCCATTTTATAAAGTGTGAAAAGATAGAATGAGACTGTGACCTCACTTAGTAAACGAGCGTTGCCGACAACCGTGGAACACTCACGATTGATTAAATGTCGTATTGCTCTTGAAATTGTAGTCCATGTAGTGTAAGTTTTATGTATGAGACCTTATCTCATTTTTCTCACAAAATATTAACTTTGAATCGCAAAGCCAAAACTATTTCTTGCAAATATGTAAATGACCTTTAGAATTTCTGCTTTAGAAAAATAAATAGCTTTGAAGTAAATCTTCTTTAGGCGCGACTAAAGTGTAAATCCGTACAAATGCAACGGAAATTGCGTTACGGCAGATAAGATACGAGTCGAGTGCCAATGATTTGTCATTCGCTGTTGATGATATCATTTCTATACGTGTCGATTGTGATTAGTCGTCGTTTATGTGAATATAGATCTCTCGTTGTATGCGTACCGGCATCAACGTTGTATGCGTATCGATATCAACAAGCAAATCGGCACAGATAAATAAACATTTTAAAGTTACATCGTAGTACAAATCTTGATTCAATAAAAAATGCCTGAATCAGAATATTTTACCCTGTTCCTTGAAAATAATAAAACAAATTAAACATTTGTGCAGTGTACTAAACGTAAGTTTATTGATTAGAAATTATTTCTATATTATTCGTTGAATTTATTAAAATGGAAAATATTTTTTAGGCAAGACAGATATTACAGCTGTCAAAGAATGAGATTATATCGCCAGCAAAAAAGCAAAAAAATACAAACAGTCATTGAATGTATGTTAATTTTAATTACATGAAGTTCTTCAAACACAATTACATGATTAGTGAAGTTGCGAAAACACTATTTGTTTAGGCGTTGTTTAACATAATTCACTGTGTGAAGGAATATTATAGAAGTTACTAATCAGCAATTACTTGATTTCTCTAATGAAGGAACATTTCTAAATGCTAATTGCAATGACAAACCGATCCTGTCATATTTGAAGTATGACTTTGATTACATTATTTAAATATTATACATGTTTTTAATGCTATTATAAATATATAATTTATAATTTATCATTATATAAATGTGTATAATGGTCGACACTAATAAATGTGTGCATCACGAGTGTTACCATATTGCTAATGAACATTATTCAAAATTGTTATATGATGTATTTATTTTTACTTAAATGCCATCTTTTACAGTAGCAAATAAGTTTTACTTCAATCGCGCGTGAATTTTACGCGCACTCTTTTTTTAAACATATTTGTATTTTTTTTACAAATTTTCATCCAATTTTGACAGTGTACTACCAGAGTTCTCTATATAAATGTCGTAACATTCAGGCGCAGGCGCAAATGTATATCAACTGCGTTTTGTATTCACAAAAACACTTTTGCTTCTGTTCAGGAAACAAACATTGGCAAAACCATTACACCAGCAAATTTAGATCAGCTTCTTAGAATTGATTTCACTATTAAAACGAATCGATTTTTATAAAATTACAAGGAAAACGCAAGTGCAACGACGCATATTTTCTGAGAAAAAAGAAGGTTTTGTTGAAGATCACTTGGGAAATTGTTGGCAGACGATTTTTTTAGATTGCTGTTTAGAACGACTTTGAATTCGATATTTCATCTTTTAGCAATGAATATAGAAAATTCGGGACATTTTTTTGGTTTTGTCAAATAACTCAAAAATTTCTAATGAAACCTCTTCATGAATTCGATATTTCATTTTCTATATACTCAATTATAAGTTTAGTAAAAAAATTACAAAATTCTAAAAAACTAAGCTTAATATTTTCACTCTAGACAAAAAATTACTTCAATATTTCTACCACAACCATTATTCCAATATTTAGTTTATTGAGAAATTTTAAGATTGTAATTTTAGAATTCCAAATAAATCACATTACAACAATTACAATTTTAAACTATTTTAACATTGTTTAGTTCTCAATTATTATTAAAATACATACTAAATTTATTGTTAAATATAAAATCTAGTCTCTACATAATTTACTGATACTTTAGAAACAAAATAAGGAACTAGTTGGGTGTATGGCATCGTGCCTGAAGGCAAATTGCTGGAACTTTCCGTAGGTACCGTAACAAAATGTTCGAGGAATACTGAATGTTTTCAAATAGATTATTATAAATATTGTAACATTGTCTAATATTTATAAGAATTATATAAACTGAATTGCAAAGCTGAAAGTCTTTGTTCAAATTTTTTTTCCCAATCAATTATTTTGTTAAGACAAGCACAAAGTTTTTTGAACCATTTAAATCGGATGCTTAGTTCTCTCAAAAACTGCCATTTTTTGCACATTTAGCTCCGTATCTTCGAAATGGCTAGGCCTGCCTTAGCCAATCATTACTAATTGAGTGTTTTTTAGAACATTCAAATTGGATGTTCCGTTCTCTCAAAAACTTGATTTCTATTTTCTGCACTCTTTGCTCTTTATCTTCGTAACTGCTGGACCTGCTTCTGGCAAAAACTAATCAGCTCTTTTCCCTATCAATAGGAATCGAATGTTTTTTGAACCATTTAAATCGGTTAATCCGTGCGCCCGAAAACGTGACTGGAAATTTGTATCCATACATACGTACACTCACACACACACACATCCATTTTTTCTGCGGTATGCCAAAATGTTCAGAAACCTTCAAAACGTCGAGAAATGGAAAAATTTTCAATTTCGATTTTTGGACGATTACAATATAATAACTTACCCTACGGGAAGTTAATATCATATCACTGACTTTATGTAAGATTGATATAAGATAACAGGCTGGGCCTGCTTTTGCCAAAAACTAATCAGCATTTTTCCCTAACACAATTGTTAATCGGAAGCTCCGTTCTCTCAAAAATTAAAGCAGTTTTTGGCATTTTTGGTATGCATCTACGCAACGGCTGGACCTGTCTTCAACCAGCACGATGTTAGGTGCCGACACTCTTATCTATTTCGCGTCACATTTATGCCTCTATGTGCATATTATCACATTTATTACTCTATGGAGTCCACATCTTTATATTTCCGGCAGGACAAAGGGCCTCTATAATCATGACAAGCTCACACTCTCTCTCTCTGGACTCCAAAAGGAACACATAACCTTATAATAATCTTTAATGAAGTACATATCTGTATTCTGAAATAAATGTATAAAACTTGTGTTGTTTTAAAATACCAAAATTACCTCCATCGCTGAAGGCAAATCTTTAACAACGACTTCCTATATTCCTATCTTTGGGAATCATTTAAATCGGTTGATCTCGAAAAGTGGACTAAAAACTGTATCCGAACATACAGAATATAAAAGTATTCAGAAACCTCTGAAACGTAAATATATATAAAAATTTTCATTTTCAATTTTTTGCGATTACTATAACTTACCCCAAGGGAAGTTAAAAAATTCCAATCATTCTAAATCCAATTAAAGTTTATTACAATGATCCATTACAGTGTCTATTAATGTCAGTTACAACTTAAATTATTTAAACAAAAAAAGAAAAAGAATCTCTGTCCATCATCTCAGAAGTCCGGTGCGGGACAGTACTTGCGCGATCCGTTGACGTCGAACAGTTTGGTGTATCGGCGCCAGTAGCGCTCCTCGCCCGAGTGGCGGCGGATTAGGTACACGTCCGGGTGATTCTTGACGGTGCGGGCCAGGCTGAGAGTGGCCAGACTAAAACCACCTGGGGAAAAATTAAACATAGTTGAATAACTGTTTGTGATGTTTGTTTTTAAATTTATTGCCTATCTAGTGAGGCGCATGGCTTCGTGCCTTAAGGCAAATTGCTGGAACTTGTACCTGTACTTGTACTTGTACTTGTACCGTAATTAAAAATCTTGGTACGGAACAAAAAAAAAATTACACAAAATTAGTACTCATTATTTAAATATCTATAAAATATTTGATAATTCAATGTATATATATCAATAGACATTTTTCAATTAAAAATCTTGGTACGGAACCCAAAAAAATTAACAGAAAATGTGTACACATTATTAAAATCTCTATAAAATATCTGATAATTCAATGTATATATGTCAATAAACATTTTTCAACCCCAAATGACATTTTTTAACTTATTTTTATTGAGAGTCCATAACCGCTGGACCTGCCTTACCAAAAAATTAATCAGTTCTTCATATTGTCAATACAAGTAAAATGTTTTTTGAATTATTAAAATCAAACGCCCCTTTCTCTTAAAAACTGAGTTACCGTTTTTGGCACTTTGCTCCGTTTCTACGAAATGACTAAACCTGCCGTCGCCAAAAACTAATCAGCACGTCTCCTTATCAATACGGATCGAATTATTTTGAATTATTTAAATCGCTTCATCCGTGTTCCCGAAATCGTCGTTGAAAATTTGTATCCGAACACACACATACATCCATTTTTTTAAGCATACCAAAACATTTAGAAACTTCTCAAACGTAAAGATATATAAAAATTTTCATTTTTGATTTTTTTTGCGATTACTATAATTTACCCTACGGGAGGTTAAAAATTCCAATAACAAAATAAAATATTAAAAATACTTGAAAACTTGGATCAATCATTTCTTGTAAGTTAATGAATTCCGATTATGATTTATTTGAAATATTTCTAAGATTTTAACTTATTTAATAAGAAAGGTATAAAATCCATTGATTCAGCATGCAAATTACAGTAATAGAATAATAATGCCAAAACAAGTATAATTTAAATTTTAAGGATGAAAAAAACTTTTACCCAGCACGGCGTAAAATTCAAATTATAATTAGTTTGTCATTATTATTCTACTACTGCAATTGTTTGCATGCTGAATCAATGAATGTTATAACTTTTGTATTAAATAAATCAAAATCTTAGAAGTATTTCAAAAAAATCATATTCTGATTCCTTTAAATTAGTCGTAAGACAATCTTTTCTTCAAATTTACGTATCGATACTTATAACAAATACACAGAAATTATTCTAAAATAAACTATACATTTATTATAGAAATAAAGTCTAATGAAATTATAAAAAATTGCATTTGTCAGGGTACATTCGTTTAGTCACGAGCCAATTAATCTCGAGCAAAAAAATCACAGATTCCGAAACAATTTTTAAACTTTCGAAAAAGTGACACCCAAAAAAAATTGGCAACCTCCCTGAAAAGGGGTGAAAAAATAATTTTTTTGATTTTTTTTTGTTTTATATTTAAGTAAGCGAGCAAAAAAATTTGGCATATTCAAAATTAACAATTTTTTAAATTGGCAAATTCGGGTATTTTCCTATACGTGAAAATCTTTGATGGGTAAAACTTTTCCAATAATTAATTGCACCATGCGACAGCAAAAATATCACTGATAACGATAGTAAAAAGAAATTTTAATTTTTTTGCATTTCTAGAAGGGTCGGTGTTGACTATACGTATAGTTAGCACCGAATTTGGCCCCACCCATTTATCTCGAAAACGGAAAGAGCAAAAAAATTTTAGTTCACACCAATCGACAGCAAAAAAATCGTCAAAAAATCAGGTCATACCAGTTTTGCCAATTTCCACCATCGAGGTGCCAAGTATACTCACGTTTTTATTTTTTATTATTGAATTTTCTAGTGTAATAAAAACAATTGCAGTAAAATAATTACCAATTTTTATATTCTTCATAGTAATTAAAATTTGCAGTAACTTGTAGTAAAAATATGCATGAATTTCGCATATAATTAGGCTAAATTAATTTAGTAGTACAAAAATTGGTTTTCAATTCTAATGAACTCTCAGATATTACAATTTTTAAACTTTTCTTGTTAATAGTGTTAAGTTTTTGATATTTTCATTTAACTATTAGTATAATCATCAAAATACTTTCAAATTAGTTCAATTAAAGTTTTTTGCTGTTGTATGTTTGCAACAATTAAAGTTGTATTATGAAACCAAAAGAGCAAAAAAGCGGAAGGGAGATATTTGACAACCTAATATATATATATATATATATATATATATATATATATATATCGAAAATTATTTGAATGAAGTTTGCCCAAAAAAATATTATCTCTTAACTTTTGATAGTTTTTCTGCAAAAATTTTGCCTACAAAAAAAGTCTGTCTAATTTTTCGATAAAATAAATATGTTACGGTAATGCCATGTTAAGGATCTATCTTCGTATGAGTTGATCGTAACGAACCGTCAAAAAGCTATGATTTTGTTGGGCAACTTTCTGATGCCTCTGGGGTGAAGTTAGGTTATTTGTAAAACGCCTAATCGCACAGCAAATACATAGAATTTTGACAGGTTGTTTCTACCAAATCATACGAAGATAGACCTGTAACATAGTACTACCACAACATTTCTATTTTATCCAAAAATTGTCCCCATAGGTACTGTCAAATCAACGAAATCTATAATATTTCCAGCACCATTTTGGATTTTTTGACCAAAAAACCTTCTGTCACACCACCATAAATTCCACCAAAACCAATCCCCTCTATATCTATCATTTTACCTACTAGACATCCGACCAGACACCAGAGTGCAGGCTGCTTCTTAAAAATCGTCCCCTGCCTGCTCCTCGAGATCTGCTGAAGGAGCATCCTGAACTCTTTCGATTTGGCCTTGTAGAATTCCCGTTGGAACTTTAACGCACTCGCGGAGACGTTTTCGAGGAATTTGGTTATTTGTCGAATCATTTATAAATGATGCACGCCGAAAGTGGCTGGCTTTTGTTTTTGCAAAAAATTAAACAAAAAAATCGAACGGGCCGATGGGGCGATGTCAGATGATAAGGTCAAGTCTAGTGGGGGATTGATGACAAGGGTAATAAAATTTTGAAATATTATGATTTTGTGATATTGTGATTAGTTAGGGTGATTAGTTCTTGTAAGTTTTTATTAGTTTGTTACTGATATATTTTATGTAACTAGTGGTGTATGGCATCGTGCCTCAAGGCAAATTGCTGGAACTTTCTTTACCGTAACGAAATGTTCGAGAAGTAATAAATTTATTCAAATAGATTGTTGTAAATACATGACATTATCTAGTATTTATAAGAATTATATAAATTGAAGTGCAAAGTTAAAATTATTTATTTAAAGCATATTAGAACTTTAGTCAGAATTAAAATTAAAATCTGAATAATTTTTGATATACAAACAATTTTTTTTTTAAAACAAAAATGTTTAGAATACTTTAAAGCAGGGCCTTTTCACTTAGAACAAAATCCTCGTTCAGAAGGAATACTTAGGGGTCCATTTGTAGTCGCAGATTTGGCGCTAGTGAGCCGATGAAAAAGTATTTTCAAATGTTTTATGTTGATTGCTAAGAAGAAACGTCAGTGTTATTTTTGTGTAAGTTTACAAAATGGCGATTCTTGTTCGTTTGTGTTTGTATATTTGTTAATAAAGATTTCATCAGGAATTGCTCTCAAATGCATAGCCCTTTGACAATATGAATAGAACAGCTTCAAACTCATATGGAGGACATAATTACTACATAGTGCAGTGACACATTAGTCTAATCATAATACACTTTATAGTCCAGTCATTTGGTGCAAAAAAAGGCTGTTGCCGGTACAGTACTCCGGGAATTCTGAAAATTGGTAATCTTATAGATTTCGAGGTGCTCTTTACGAAAATCAACTTTGCCACCTCAAATTTGAACGGCAAGTTGCCGCCATATTGCAAAAATGGCGTCAAAAAACAGCTTTTTTAAAATATCTCCTTTCTGGCTCAATCTACGATAAAAGTATCTATGTACGAATTAAACTAGAGAAAATTTCCTACAATTCTTTAGAAAACCGTTTTTTTTTGTAAAATTGATAGTTTGAGAGTCCGGCCGCCTCAAAGTCGTTGCTGCTCTCGCCGTAGTATCAAATCTGTCCATATATGACAGCACTTCGAACTTGACCACATTCTCTCTAATAATTAATATTTTCAATGTTAAATTAAGCGAATAAGATCTTAAGCGATCTAATTCAAATATTTTTCGTTTTTTTTTTGCTAATTTTTTAACACTTCAATGGCAAAGTAGCTGTAAATATACTTATAGCTTGAGTAGCACCTTATAGCTTCAAGTAGCTTGAAGCGTTAAAAAATCAGCAAAAAAACAGAAAAATATTTGAATTATTTTATTTCTAGATCTTATTCGCTCAATTTAATATTGAAAATATTAATTATTAGAGAGAATGTGGTCAAGTACGAAGTGCTGTCATATATGGACAGATTTGATACTACGGCGAGAGCAGCAAAGTTTTTGAGGCGGCCGTACTCTCAAACTATCAATTTTACAAAAAAACGGTTTTCTAAGAAATTGTAGGAAATTTTCTCTAGTTTAATTTGTACATAGATACTTTTATTGTAGATTGAGCCAGAAAGTAGATATTTTAAAAAAGCTGTTTTTTGACGCCATTTTTTCAATATGGCGGCAACTTGCCGTTTAAATTTGAGGTGGCAAAGTTGATTTCCGTAAAGAGCACCTCGAAATCTATAAGATTACCAATTTTCAGAATTCCCGGAGTACTGTACCGGCAAGACGACCAAATGACTGGACTATTAAGGAAAGAGGCCAGTTCTAGGAAATTATGTGAGAAATCAAGTATAAGCTTCAACAAGAAAGACATATTACACAAATAGAAATCTTCAAGCTGTTTAAATTGGATTACCACTTCACACGGATCTGAATATACTTGGGAAAAAATGAATTGCTTAAGAATGTCAAATTTTGCACGGGATGATTATTAATTAATGAGAGTTAAGAATGACAGACGATGTAATGAACTAACACTATAATGCATTATTCACTAAATTTCTCTAAATATTTATCTTAATAAGTAGAAAAAAGTGTGGAAGTTATTCCAGTAGATTAGATGTGATATCTATTATATATATTTTTTTTTTTTTTTTAAATATATTTATTAACAGCAATCAAAAATTATAAATTTCTATAAGCTATTGTGCTAAGTTTTACAAATAAACATACAAACATAAAATTACATATACATATACATCTATACAAACACAAACAATATACAACATGAATAATTATGTGAAATAATATCATAGTATTCGAATCTCTCCAGTGAGAGATTTACAAATAAGTGCTAAGTTGTATCAGTGGGCCATTTTCGTTTGAGTCTTCTCATTGGCGGTACATTGAGCAAAGATGTTACTAAATCATTCGAGTGAAACTCTAATTTTAACAAGTGATTATTTTTTCTGTTATTAATAACTTCTTGAACAAATGGAACTTGGAGATCGTTATGAATTATATAATTTGAGACATACCAAGGAGCGTCTGCTATTGTCCTAAGTGTTTTTGACTGGATTCTTTGAATCATTGCAATGTTAGATTTCGAAGCACTGCCCCATATTTCGGCTTCATATGTCCAAATCGGTTTGAGTATTGTCTTATAAATAAGTATTTTGTTTTTCATAGACAATTTTGACTGTTTCCCAATAAGCCATTAAGCTCTTGGGATTTTAATCTAATTTGTTGAATTTTATATTTTTATGTGTTTTCAAGTCAATCGCCTATCTAGATGAATTCCAAGATACTTCACGGATTCAGACTGCGGTAGCAGTTCATTGTTAAAATATACTGATGGGCATGTATCTTTTCTCAGAGTGAAGCATATGTGCTGGGATTTAGATTCGTTTATTTAATTTTCCATGCTTTGTCCAATCTGCAATAATTTGAGGTGGGATTGCAATTTATGTGAAGCTCTAATTGGATCCTTATCTACAGCTAGGATGGCAATATCGTCGGCAAAAGTTGCTATTGTTGATAAGTCCAGTCGGAAAATCGTGGGTATACAATACATAAAGGAAAGGACCTAGCACGCTGCCCTTGAGGAACACCAGCTTTCATAATATTAGGTGGAGTTAATGCCATATCAACTCTGATTTTAAAACTGTCTATTGCTCAAATAAGATTCAAAAAATTTAGCAATGCTGGCAATATTTTTTGTATCTTATAAATAAGTCCTTCGTGCCACACCTTAATTATATATAAACCGGTGTATTGCAGTGTATTTGTTGATTTATATTTCGATTTGATTGTATATTTATTATAATATAATATTATCTAGTATATTTTTGTTATTATTGTATTATTACAAAACTTAATAGGATTGTAATACCAAATTTAGTTTCAAATACCCGTGCACTAAAAATCATTAATTTTCATTTCAAATTTTGCGCCATTAATTTGAGTGCAAAAAGCAGCGCCATCAGGTCGAGCGGAGGACCCTTTAAGTATTCCTTCTGAACGTAAAAATCGGGCGAGAGAAGCGTCTATTATGAACACGGGGTCTTCTAATATTGTCTAGGCTTTAAAGCGTGAAGAGTGAAGTTATGCAAAAAATTACATTTTCGATTTTCGGCTCATTACTATAACTTAAGTCATTAAATGTTATTACTATGAAAAATTAATAAATGTACATTCTAATTATTATACGACACTAGTTTTATATTATAATCATACATATTTTATTGTTCAACATACCGAAAAGTTTTATTTTGCCAGAAAATCGATTTGCTAATTTTATTTTCTTAAAGTTTGAAATCATTCTGAATCGTTCGGGACCAAAATTGTAAGATGGGCATGTGTGTGTCGAAATTTCGTCTTTTATTTAAATTTTCTCATTTATGTCTGCACTGAATTAAAAAAACTTACAAGTTATTTAGTGTTTTCCCAACTGAGCCGTTTTTACTGTTGGCAGTTATAAAAGAAAAAAATTAAATATCATTTAAAATTCTGAACTAATTTTAAAACATGTGTATGTACTAAAATCGTGTGTTTGTTTGTGTAGTTGAATTTTTAAATTTTTAACATCTTTTTGTAATATTTTAGTAATTTTAAAAAATAGTTATGTTATTTATTTCAGAATGTAGAAAGTTTAACATTAACTTCCCGTCGGGTAAGTTATTGTAATCGTCCAAAAATCTAAATTGAAAATTTTTGCATTTCTCGACGTTTTGAAGGTTTTTGAACATTTTGTCATACCTCAGAAAAAACGGATGTGTGTGTATATGTATGTATTTATCGATACAATTTTTTGTCGACGTTTTCGGGCGCACGGATCAACCGATTTGAATGGTTCAAAAAACATTCGATTTCTACTAGTAGGGAAATGAGCTGATTAGTTTTTGGCAAAGGCAGGTCCAGCAGTTACGGAGATAAAGAGCAAAGAGTACAGAAAATAGAAATCGAGTTTTTGAGTGAACGGAGCATCCGATTTGAATGATCAAAAAACATTCAATTTGTAATAATTGGGAGAAGAGGTGATTAATTTTAGGCAAAAGCAGGTCCAGGCGTTTCGGAGATACGGTGCTAAATATAAAAAACATGGCAGTTTTTGAGACAACTAAGCATACGATTTGAATGATTCAAAAAACTTTCTGCTTGTTTTGACAAAATAATTGCTTTTGGAAGAAAATTTTTTGTTCCATTTTTTTTTCAAAACAATTTTTTTGTATATCGAAAATACTTCAGTTTTTAATTTTAATTCTTGCTAAGGTTCTAAAGTTCACTTTTATACTTTAAATAATTTCAACTCTGCAAGTCAGTTTATATAATTCTTATAAATATAAGACAATGTTACAATATTAATAATAATCTATTTGAAAACATTCAATATTCTTCGAACGTTCCTGCAATTTGCCTTAAGGCATGATACTACACACCCCTAGTTTTATATTATAATCATACAGATTTTATTTTTCAACTTAGGTACCTAAGAAGTTTGCTTTGTCCGAAAATCGATTTCCTAATTTTATATTTTTTTGATGTTTGAAATCATTCTGAATCGGTCGGGACCAAAATTGTACAAAGTTTGTATATCAAACGATTGTTTCGATTTTCCATCTAAATTTTCTCAAAAATGTCTGCACTGAATTAAAAAATTTAGTTCTTTAGTTGTATGTACTAAAATCGTGTTTGTTCATTATATTTTGTATTAATTGAAATCTTATCTCTGATTTCAGTAGTATTTTTTAATTTTTAATAGCATTTTTTGTAATGTTTATTTTTAGTATTTTTCAAAAATAGTTTCAATGTTATTTATTTTGGAATGTAGAAAGTTCCACTTATTTTATTATTTTTTACATATTTTTATATTTGTATATTTTTTTCATATTTTCTTCTTAGAATTTATACAATGCTAATATTAATTTATATTTATTTAAAATATCTCTGTTTTCTAGTAATAATAATAATAATAATAATGATAAATATTTTTATAGTTAATAATATATTTTCATATAATATATTTTTTTAGTTAATAATTTTTAACGTTTTTAAATCCTTCGGTATTCTCGTATTTTTAATATTTAAAAATTCGTATTTTTTTGTATATACTAATTTTGTTCTAATTTTATTTGTATCTTTATTTTCTCACTTTTTTCAAAATTTATTGAACATATTTTAACAATATATTCTTAATTTTTTAGTTTTCCAATGATCATGATTTTGAATGCTTTTAATTTTTTAATCTTCTGAATTTCTTTCCTTCAATTTGAATTATATTTTAATCTATTTAATATTAATTAATATTTATTTTACAAGTCTTCAGTATAATGATATTATAATAAGGCTCAAGTAAATTAGTATAATTATCTTAAATTTTAAATAATATTAAACAAATTATTTAAAAAAAATGTAAATAACTAAACTTGCTTCAAACCGAATTAAACTAAAAGAACAATGTATTCGAATTCAAAATTCAAAATTTTCAATGAACATTCTGTTTTTAGTTTAGTATTAAGAGCATATAACTTATTCCTAATAAAATTTTAATTTTTTTGGTATTAGGACATTGTCAAATTACACACACACACATATATATATATATTTATATAATTTATAATCTAAATAGTAATTAACCTCAAGTCGACTACAATTTAATTAACAAGTACGCATAAAATTAAACACATCTGTGCAAATATATAAATATCTACTATTACACTAATAAAAATAATTTCGAATTCAAGATAACAACAAATATAATATCATATGTATGTTATCTAAACTACTACAGAAATGTTTACAATGCTCCGATATCAATAAATTCGATATGTGATAAGAAAACATCAATCATTTTTCAAAAACCGCGGTTATGCAATTTTATCACGAGGAATATAAATAGTATCATAAATATGTATATATATATATATATATATATATATATATGTATATATATATATTAGGGTGGTCCTTAATATGGACATTTTCAAATTTCTTTGCTCCCAAGGGCTCAAATGGTTCCAAATTAATGAAAAAAAAATCTCTAAAAGTTTTAGCTCTTAATATTAACATTTAGATAGTCCGCAATTTAATTAAAAGTTTTGTATATTTTTTTAAACATATATCGTTGAGTAAATTTTTGCGCCATCTGTGATAGCAGACTTGTAATTTTCATGAAAATTTATTACTGATAATTTGAGTATCAACATCACCAATTAAATAAATATTTTGCTGCAAAATTAATTTTGATGTCATCATAAATAAATATTTCGTTAAATAATAAATTTTAGTTCGTCTACATGGATTTAATTAGAGGTTGAGTGATTTTTAAATATTTTTAAGTTTCATAATATTTGGGTTCACAAATGCTATCACAGATGAAATGAGCAACTTTTAATTGAATTGCGGACTGTCTAAATGTTAATATTGAGAGCTAAAATTTTTAGAAAATTGTTTTTTATCAATTTGGAAGCATTAGAGTCCCTGGGAGCAAGGAAATTCGAAAATATCCATCCAAGGACCACCCTAATATATATTTACACATATTTCATAAATGAGTCTACGTTCTATAAGTAGTACCTACAGCAGATTATTATATTACAAATTCAAATGAGCAATACCTTGTCTCCATAATAATTATTCAGGGGATTCTTGTATTCCACCATTGTAAATTGTATAAAAAATTTCCCCTTTTCCCATTATTAATTTTTTCCCCCGTTGTTGTTTATTTTCAGCTTATTTAAACGATTGCATGACCGAGAAGTGTTTTATTGTGTGACGCATAGAAAAATAAAGTTGATTCTACACTCGGATAAGGTTTTCCCCTCTGACTAAACCTGGTCATTGAATATACGGAACGTGGAATCGTTTTGTAATATTAAGAAATAGTAAACTAGTGGTGTATGGCATCGTGCCTTAAGGCAAATTGCTAGAACTTTCCGTATCGTAATGAAATGTACGAGGAATCTCAAATGTTTTCAAATAGATCATTATAAATTCTGTTACTTTCATTATTTGCATTTTATAGACAAAATGTAAGAGCTTGACAAAAAAATTGTATCCACACATACATACACACACATCATTTTTTTTTTCGAAAGTATTCCAAAATATTCTGAGAGTCTTGAAACGTGAAAATTGATTTTCCAAAAAAAATTGCATTTTCAATTGCTAGGCTATAAATAAGGCCTAATAAATTCTACAATACTTAGGACATTCATAAATGATTCCAAAGATGTTTGAGAAATTTATTTTGTGAAAACAAAACTCTGTAATAATAATAAACGATTCTTGTCGGTTTTACCATTATGATTAAAAATTCAATTTTTAACTTAGACAATTATATTTTAAACTAAATAGTTTTCAAATAATGTGCAAAACCTTAAATATTATTAAATATGAAGTATAATATACTCTTTGATATACTGTACAGAAGCTATTATAAAATTATATGCTATTTTGGTGTGTATGTATGTGCGGATACACTTTTTTATCGACGTTTTTAAGAGCACGGATCAACCGATTTGAATGATTTAAAAAATATTTTGTTTGTATTGACAGTTTAAAAAATATTTTGTTTGTATTGACAGATGATATGAT
>NW_020539727.1:14931848-14965128 GCF_003426905.1 Ctenocephalides felis | reverse complement strand
GATCACTCTTGGATCTCCATCAGGCTAAATAATGAAAAAATATAATATGGTGTTGGTATTTTTGCCTTGAGGCAAGTTACATGAACTTCCCGATATGTTTAATAATCGACTTAATTAGTAAAAATAAATGCATTTATGAGTGATTAAAAGTATTTCGAACACGTCAACTCGAGTATTTTCTAAAACAGCAAATTTTCAAAAACAAAAATTTTTATAATTGAACCATTTTCCGTAGGACTTTAAACTGGTTTAGTATGTTCATTAAGACCAAATACTCTCTCGTTATACCAAGTAAATCGTCTAATTTTAATTTTAACAAACGTCAAAAAAACTACTCATTTTCTCAACTTTGATGATTTTTAAAGTTAAACTACTTGTCGTGAGGCCGTAATATTTCAGTAAGTTCTATAAGACCATGATATATATCGCAAAAAAAAGTTCCATGAAATCGGCTTAAATTTTTTTTTTCGACAGTTAATTATAAGAAAACGACTCGGTTTTCACCTAAAACTAATCAGTATCATTCCAACTAATATCTTTCGAACAGTTTTTGATTTTTAAAATCGCTTCGGTAGTTTGAGGTTGAATGTGGACGAAAAGTTTAACTTTTTCTGTTCAAATTACAAAGAAAACGGCTCGGGAGAATCGTCTCACAAAAAACTGACAAACTATAGTCCTCATTGAGATACATAGAATAGCTTATAAATTTCTGAAATAGATTCAGGCGTTTTTGAGAAACCTTCATCAAAGGTCTAATTTTAACAAATGCCAAAAAAACGATACTAATTTTTGCAAACTTTGAAGAATTTTCAAAATTAAACGACTTGTCGTAGAGCCGTAATATTTTAGTCTGATCTACAAGCCTATGGTATCTACCGTAAAAAAATCATATAAATCGCCGAATTGTTTTTATTAAACTTTATTACAAGAAAACGGCCCGGCCGATCTTTACCAAAAACTAATCAGCACGATTCTCAACCAATATCTTTCGAACGGTTTCGAATTTTCAAAATCGATTCAGAATTGCGGGCTAAAACGTAGACGAAATTTTTTTCACTTTTCTGCGATGTACAAAAAAAACGGCCCGCCGATAGTCGAGATACATCGATCGGCTTTTAAATTTTCGACATCGGTTCTTCCGTTTTGGAGAAAACGTCGATTTACGGCAAAAAATCTGTTCACATACACGCACACCACACACATACTTTTCCAAATTTGGTCTCATTCGATTCAGAATGGCTTGAAACGTCGAGAAAACATAAAATTAGTGAATCGGATTTTTTGATAAAAACATAAACTTCTCCTTTGGGAAGTTGAAAATTATGGAAATAATAATAATGGTGATATCATTTAGTATTTACCGTCATTGGTGTAAAATCTGGTGCATATGGAAAAGGTGGAAAACTTCCTCTTCTGGAGCCAACACCATTGTGATGATGATGAGCAGGGTCGTAGTGGTGTTTGTCGTCATCTGAGAAAGCCCTTCCTGTTATTATATTTATAAATGATAAATACAATTGTTAATTTGCCATCACCAGTTGTTAGATTTATAAAAAATAAAGTTATCTTCTATATATATATAAAAATAAGTCGATTTTTCCTTCCGGACGATATAACTCCAGATCGCACAAACCGATTTCGACAATTTTGCATTCGTTGGAAAGGTCTCGGGCTCCGCAAGGTTTACAGCTAAGAAAATTAGTTGTGCGTGGCATCGTGCCTTAATGCAAGCTGCTGGAACTTCACGCACCGTAATTAAAAATTCGAGTAATGACATTAGTGAGAATTATCAAAATTATGCTTGGTTAAGTCAACGAGCAAATATTGCCGCGAAGAATAATGATGTACACGCACTGAATTTCACCATTCAATCAAAAATTGCTGGAGATTTGGTGACATACCAATGATTCCGACTGGTCTTCCGTTTGACTTCAAACGATTGCAATTTCCAGTTCGCCTTGCGTTCGCAATAACAAGTCGCAAGGCCAATCGCTTAGTGTTTGCGGGATAAATTTCAAATAGATTATTTAGAAACTCATTGTTTTTCACGTAGGCAGTTATACGTTGCCTGTTCACGAGTTGGAAAACCATACGCTTTGTTTGTGTTAACGTCAGACCAAAAAACAAAAAATGTGGTTTACCAAAGAGCACTTCAATGAAACGGATAATTTGCGGATTCTCTTTTATTTACTTAGAGAAGTTCAACTAAAAAACACTTCATTTTTGTAATCGAAATAAATTCATTACTGTTGTATAATAAAATCAAAATTTTCCTGTTCGAATATAAAACAAACAAAAAATTTCTTCATCTTTCTCACGAAACCATCTGGTGGCGAAACGGAGTTTGTCGGGTTTGATGGTGCAATATATAAATTTGATTTGTTACAGTTTTTGGATACATGCAAGAATTTATTTAGGCGTTTGTGGATTGAATAGAATATTAGGTTGTCAAATATCTCCCTTCCGTTTTTTGCTCTTGGTTTATAATACAAAAAGGCGGAAGGGAGATATTTGACATCCTAATATAATGTAATTGTGCAATCCAATAGCAAAATGATCAGGTGATCAATTCTTAAAAATGACTCAAAATTAGACTTTGTTCTGCATATTAATCTTTAAAGCCAAAGTTCTTATAAAATCTATTACCATGCACATAACTACAATTAAATTTCTACTAAATTTCTACTAAAAAAGCTGATCTTGTCCAAAACAAATACCATCATGCTCGTCTTTGTCTTTCGGTTTCGGCGGTAGCAATCCGTCATCTATACCAGGTTCGTCCTCCTCACCATTTGTCCTGGTAAAGAAACCATCGTCGACTCCTGGTTGAGGCAAAGCTGGTGCAGAATCGGAACCATCTGATTTGTCAGTGTCCCAAATTTCAGGACCTTGAGGGAAATCATGAGGTCATAGATTGGAAATCAAATGCAGTGAAATGTTAGTCCAGACCAGAGATGTTAGTTTGTGGTTAGTTTAGGTTAATTGACTGAAGAAATTATGAATTTTTTGTCAGCGTTTCATGTTCGTTATCTAAACCAGGTTTGTCCTCCTAACCATTTGTCCTGGTAAAGACTTCTGGTTGAGGCAAAGCTGGTGCAGAATCGGAACCACCTGATTTGTCAGTATCCCAAATTTCAGGAGTTTGAAAATCAGATTAAAGTGGAAAGAAATGGAGAATTGTTAGTAAGAAGAGTGAATTAACAACCAACAAGTTGACAATTAGTACTGGTTATTTAAATGAAGAAAATTCTGTCAGTATCACAATTTTCAAGACCTTAAGTGAAACTGTGAGATCCTAAGTAGATAATATAGAATTGGAAAATTGTTTTCAAGAATTCAATAACTGTTAGTAGGAAAAACAGACGAAGAGTCGTGGTTTATTGATTAGTTACTCAAAGTTAAGGTTACTCAAATAGAGAGAATATGGTCATTGCTACTATTGGAATCAGATTTGATCTGGAAAATAAACTGATTAATAAAAACTTGTAAGTCAGAATCGAGAATGAACAATAAGGAAGTAATTTGGTTTAGTCCAGGTTATTTGAATGAACAAAAAAATTAGGAATGATACTTGTTATTTTACTGTCTTAAATTTCAGAAGGTTCAGCAAAATCTTAGTCATAAATAGGAAGATAAAATTGAATCAGAGAAAAATGGTGCATTTTTCACTTGTTTGAATAGAAAAATTTGTTGCAAAAAGAGCCATTGAGGAACCAAGTGGTTTCTTGGTTAGTTCAGCTTATTTAAATGAAGAAAATTTCAACGGTAGTTTCCAAAAATTTTGTCAAAAGGTAATTGAAATTAAAGATGATTAAAATTGAAACCATCAGATTTCTAATTGCTAGATTTTCAAAAATTATCTTATTTTTTTTTTGTAGATGTATTGTTTGTGAAATATAAACTAGTTGGTATTGATATTTTGCTTTGGTGCAAGTTACATGAACTTTTCGATATGTGTGAATAAACGACTTGATCCATGATAGATAAATTAATTTTATGAGTTGTTAAACCCGGTCGGAGTATTTTTTAAAAGCAAATTTTCAAAAAACAATAATTTTTATAATTGAACCAGTTTTCGTAGGACATACTAATGGTTTAGTTTAGTATGTTTATTAAAACCAAGTACTCTATCGTTATACCAAGTAAATCGTCTAATTTTAATTTTTAACAAACGTCAAAAAAAAACTACACATTTTCTCAAACTTTTTCAAACTACTCATTTTTTCAAATTAAACTACTTGTAAGGCCGTATTATTTCAGTAAGTTCTATAAGACCAAATATATCGCCAAATAAAGTTCCATAAAAATCGGCTTAAACTTGTTTTCTTTACAAGAAAACGGCTTGGTTGATTTTCACCTAAAACTAATCAGTATCATTTCCAACTAATATCTTTCAAACAGTTTTTGATTTTTCGGTTTTTACTAATATCTTTCAAACAGTTTTTGAAATCGATTCGGTAGGATGAGCTTGAATGTGGTCGGAAAGTTTAACACTTTTTTTTCAAGTTATAAATTTTAAAGGAACGGCTTGGCAGATCGTCTCATAAAACTGACAAACCATAGTCCTCGAATGGCTTTCAAATTTTTGAAATCGGTCCAACCGTTTTTGAGAAAACGTCTATATCTAGGAAAAAATCTGTTCACATACATGCACACACACACACATACATATTTTTTCCAAATTTGGTCTCATTCCATTCAGAACGGCTTGAAACGTCGAGAAAACATAAAATTAGCGAATCGAATTTTTTGATAAAAACAAACTTCTTCGGGAAGTTAAAAATATATTAGTTATAGACTGTTTGTTACGAATGAACAAGGTTGTTAAAAAGTAAAATTAGAGCATGACGTTAAATTTCACTTTCCTGAGTTCATCCTTCAGGATGGTAAACATTACAACAATTATTGACAAGATTATTTAATCTAGGAACATACCGAAAACTTAAAGATGTTAGAGAAAACCCAAGTAGTTGGGTTCGCCAAGTGGTTCTAAAATAGTTTAAAATCAAGGGATGGAAAAAACCTTGCTGCAATTAGGAGCAGAAATATAATCAAACCTAGAATAATCTCATAAAACTAGAAAAATTGGAGAAAAACTAGCTTGGATATGGATCTTCAAAATATCAAGGTATGAATTAGGGAAAATAAGCTTGGATATAGACAAGTACTATGAAAAAAAGTTAGTTATTTGGAAAGTCACAATCTAAAATTATAGACACATTACCAATTACCAGTTGGTTTAGTATCAGATTCTCGCAGACATTTAAAATTAATTTGTTTAACTAAGTTTTGTTAACTATTTTATTACTAGGACTGAGATGATGGTATTAGTATGTATATGTCTGGATATTGATGATGAATAATATTTATCTCAATTTACCAGAAAGACAGTTGCATTTATACAGCAGCCAAAACCAAATAAATTATTGGTTTATTGATAAGTGCCGTGCAAAGCCACAGAAGTAGAAAGCGTGAAAAAGAAACATTGCCATAAAATTTGTATAAAAATAAAAAATGGTGATAAAAATATGTAGTTACCAGCAAGTGGAGGTATTGGCTCTTTATTTTCGATGTCGGTTTCTCGTAAAGGTTGTAAGTGAAGAGAGTCCATGTCGAATGAGGCCCTCCTAGATCTCCTAAGCTAAAAAGGTAAAATCATCAATAAAATATTACAAGAATAATAGATATTCTCGGTGATATGCCAACATGGAGATCAGGGGCGTAGCGTGCTTTGGCGGGACCCCGTATCAAAATTTGTTTAGGGGCCCCCTCAAGAATTTTTTTTTTTTTTACAAAATATAGAAATACACAAGTTTAAAAGAATATTTATTTATCATTCTAATTATTTATCTATATAATTTTTTATAATTTTCTGATTTTTTCATAAATGATTCCAGATATATTTTCACTCGCCTTACCTTTTTTTGAAAAACTGACTTATTTAGTCTGGTAGACATACAGATCTGGTAGACATTTATGTCCTAAAGTATTTACGTAATTTTTAATTAGTTTTAATTTAAAAAAAAATTATCAGTTGTGATTTTAACTGTAAATTGTAATTAAGGGCCAAGAAAAAATGCATACTGTTATTTTGTTGGGCAAACTGGATGCAAGCCTATTGCATCCATCCTTATATCTTAATGAGATAAATTTCTTAGATTTCTGTATTCAAACCTATTTCTAGAACTATCAATTGGTCATGATCATATAAGATATTTTACAATATTTCTTTACAGTAATTCAGTCGACAGTTTCCGGAAACGTTTATTAATTCTCGATTTCAAAAAGACTGTTACTACTTACGTCGCAAAGGTTTTGAAATCTTTGTTTGGTTTGTGAAATTAATATATCCAAATAGCAATAGTATACATTAAAATAAAATTTCGGGACTAAAATTATCTCATCTTGTGATAATAACGCTTCATTATCTTATGTATTTTGTTCTTTAAAATAGTTATTGCAATCCAGCTTTTTTGCAAAATATTTGTACTTCTTCAACAAACTATTTCAATAAATTTTCTTATGGTAATTCGTACAGTCTATTCAAAAGATTACTTAATAAAATACTAGTTTTATATAAGTTATTACTGGCGTGTTGTGAAGTTTAAGAACAGAAACTTATATTTTTAAACAGTGAAGAAAAAAATCTGAAAATGATTTAGTCGATCATTTTTATCAAAATCTCACTATTGAACTTACGCGTCATGCAGACAATTCAAGTAGTAACAACAACAAACAAAAAACGATATAAATATAAATATAAAAATTCCAAATTCCAATTTTTGATGAATATAATGTATAATCTGAATTAGTTTTATAGATTTGTTAGCTTATCGAATGTGGAAAAGCTTTACTAATTGAATTGTTTGCTAGAGCTTGCAGAAATATTGCAGTAAAAATAAACTCTTCTTTCTGCTTGCGCTCGTTGGGGCCTCCTTAGCTCGGGGGTCCCGTATTTTTGATACGGCTGATAGTTACGCCCCTGATGGAGATAACATTTAGCCGTTCAAAATAATAGCAAATATATGTAACTTGTGTCATCATAAAAGGCTGATTACATAACACATTTATTGTATCCAAAAATATGCTAATCAATGGGTTTGTTCTAAGTGTAAGTTTCATCTATCAATTATCTCACCAGTCTGTCTGGTGAAGTCCCTCTATGAACATCGACATTACTATGATTATCCGTCAAGCTGGTCCTCGATTTCCTCCTGGCCCTGGCGACAGGCGCCGCCGTGGTCGCCGTATGAAGTGGTGACCCCGATGGTGACGCACTGGTGGTGCCGATGCTCCTGGCCGAGATGGTGGTAGCGTCATCGCCATCGGTAGCGTCGATTATTGGGTTTTCGGTTATGTTTATGGTGGTGTGGTGAGGTGATTCTGAAGTGGTGTCGCTTGGTAGTGAGTTGTTCATTGTTGGAGGTTATAGTTGAATCTGAAATTGTAAAATTAATATAAAAATGTGTTGGGTTTTCAATTGTATTATTTTTTGTGTTATTATCATAATAATGGGTAGTATGTCCGTGAGCTGAGTGAGTTAACACTAAACCTACCAGAGCGATCAAATGACCGCTTTTGAAACTTTAGTCGAAATTATGAAATTCCCGGTTTTTATATTTCTTTAACTTAAGGCATGACTTTTTCTATAATATAAGACAATTTAATTTTCCGGTATCTATTATTTATTTCCCGTAGGGCAAGTTATAGTAATCGCAAAAAAATCGAAAATGAAATTTTTTATATATCTTTACGTTTAAGAGGTTTAGGAACATTTTGGCATACCTTAGAAAAAATGGATATATGTGTGTGTGTGTGTGTGTATGTGCGGATACAAATTTTCGTCGACGATTTCGGGAACACGGGTGAAGCAATTTGCATAATTCAAAAAACATTCCATTCGTATTGATAAGGAGACGTGCTGATTAGTTTTCGGCGAAGGCAGGTCTAGCTGTTCCGAAGATATGGGGCAAGAAGTGCCAAAGACGGTAACTCAGTTTTTAAGAAAACGGAGCCTCCGATTTCAATAATTCAAAACACATTTTACTTGTATTAACAAGATAAAAAACTGTTCAAATTTTCATGAAGGCAGGTCTAGCGGTTCCGGAGATCTAGTAAAAAAAGTAAAAAAATGCCATTTGGCGGTCAAAAATGATCATTAGACATGTGCACATCAAATTATCAGATATTTTATAGAGATTTTAACAATAAGTATAAATTTTGTTTACATTCCTATGTTTAGCCGTTAGACGGCGACGCAGCGCTTACGCGCTTCAATATTTTGTCTCTATGCAGATAAAGCAGTACGATTGTTTTTAAAAAAAGTTCAGAATTTCCAAAATATTTCAAAATAAATTTTTCTTAAAAAAAAAAGTAAATTTTTCTCAAAACTTTATAGTCAAAAATCTTTCTCAAAGTATTTTTTTTTTCAAAAATGTTAATCTTTTTTTAAAAAAAAATTTGGTACTGGAAGTTCCAGCCAATTTGCCTTAAGGCACGATGCTATGCGCTTCACTAGTTTTATATTTATATTTATTTTATTTTAGCCCTGTTTTAGTATTTTCCGCACTCAACAGAGGGTTTACATTTTAAAAAACTAATTCTTTTGATCTATTTTTGGAAAAACTTCGGAATTCTGTTGAAAATATATTTTATACGCGTATATTTTGTTCTAATTTCATTTATTCAAATTAATGAGGATTATCTCTCCATATTATTTATTGATAAAATTTTCATCTAGAATTGAACCTAAGGGTGAAATTACGTGCTACAGGTGGTGGCGCCCCTATGAAGTGCGGACACAATTTTAAATATAAAATTGGAGAAGAGAAATTTTTTACAAACAACAAAATTTAAGTAATGGCGTACTGGCTATATATTTATACTATCATTTAGAGCTATTTTTCACTTGTATCATATTTAGATCTACATCCTCTAGTAAAACTTAAGGACGTAAAAACACTACTGCTTGATATCAAGTTGTCCTAGGCGGTAATTGAACCTAATAAAACCTATGGTTACAAGACCAAAGATTAATTCTGAATAATGATAGTTTAGAGTAAAATTGCTTTACAATCTAACTTATTTACACTTACATTTATTTTTATAAGGTTAAAATTGTATTTTGTAATTTATTAATTAAAATCTGTGGAAAATAATTGCCAAGGATTTTAAGCAAGCGTGATAAATAAATTAGTAAACTTGATATGATGTTGATTGGATTTGTTGAATTAAAATTATTATTGTTATGATGTATAAACAAATAAATGTAAATTTATATGTTTACTGTTATTGAGAAATTGGCCCTATTGTTTGGAATCACCAAGGCGTGAAATATATAAATATATACAGATATCTATATATATATATAAAATATATATATATATATATATATATATATATATATATATATATATATGTAAACAATCGTATATTCACGCGTTTTGGCACTTGATAAGTGCCATCATAAGGCAGTTCGTATCAGGAATAATCAAACAAAAATATTGTATTAATATTAAAATAACAACATATGACTATAAATATATAAAAAATATAAATACTAAACAAAAGTCTTAAGAGTAAAGTTTGAAATATTCACGTAATTTAACTTTTTTTCCAAAAAAGAGGATCGAAATTAATTTATTTAATACAATTTTTACATTTTAATTTAAATTTAATTTTTCAATAAATAATCTTCAACTATAAGCATTGAAATTCAGCATTATGTTATTATGTTTCAATATATTTTAGAAATTTAATTTTATAAAGGTCACCATATACAATTATGTGTATATAATTTATTTTTGTATTGGAACTGAAGAGCAATTTTCTTAAACTTCTTTTAATTAATAAATTTTTATCTACTACACAAAATAATTGTATGGAAAAATATCTGAATAATGTTACTTTTTTTAAAAAATATTCAATTTCCTAATTCCTTACATGCATTCAACTTTATATACAAAAATGTAAATATATCCATATTTATTTACGATATCAAAAAGTAAATAAGCCAAATTTTAAAAGTAGACAAATTTCCAAAATCGATTGCACTGGGAATTTTTTTGCTTATAAATAACATGCAAGATTATCATAAATTGAATTTTTAATCAATTATCTTAAAATAAAAATATTACATGTCTTTAACAAATTATTACATAACACGAAATAATTATTAGATAGAAAAATAAAATCTAAAATCACAAATATTAAATCCTTGAGATAAAATCTTTTACATAAATGGATATCCATGTAATCATGAAAGTTATTAAACGAGTATTACTATTATTATTTATCACTTTCATTTAATATTATTATTTTACTTCAATTATAATTCAAGCAATATTTTTGAAAGCATGGTGCACTTTTTATTTTTATATGCGAATAATTTAAATTTTAACACAATTTTTTACTTCAGTTGACTTTAAGGTATACCAAAATGTTCAGAAATCTCTGAAACATGAAGATATACAAAAATTTTCACTTTTCTGGAAGTTGATAAACTAATAAGAGTGCTTTCAAAATTAGGGGGAAAAAATCATTTTATTTTGTTTTCTACGAATATTATTTCTTGGTTTCAACAAATTAATATTTTTAGACCAAAAGCCATGAAAATGGGTGTAAATTTGCAAAAAATATTTGGAATAATAATTGTATAAACTATTGAATCTTCAACCCTTTTTACCAGAACAAAATTTAAAGAAGTTTAAAACAATTATTAAAAATATTTGCATTTAACATTTTTTTCACCAGAAGTGAATTTGAAGAATATTTAACTCTGAAAGTGATATAAAATATTTGGATATACATCTTGCATTATTTATATATAAATAATTTATTCAAACAGTATGTGACTTATTGTATTAAATAGACTAGTTTTATTATTTTAAATTAATATCACATACACCTCCATTTAACAAATGGAGGTCGTTATAGAATAAAGAAATGACTGTAAGATTAATTATTACAAGAAATAGTCTTTGTCATTTGACTTATCTGAATATGGAGATCGATTTAATCACCTGAGGTGCATTAATAAATAACTATTATGGTTATTTATATGCATTCTTTGTTTATAAATCACGACTGAGACGATATTAGTAATAATCCACATATAAAAATTGCTTCCTAAACTTTATTCATTGGTTTAAACATTAGTTGTATATGGCATCGTGCCTTAAGGCAAATTTAAAAAAAGATTTAACATTTTAGCCCTGCCTTGTCCAAAAACTAATCAGCACGTCTACTTCAATCAATAGGAATCGAATGTTTTTTTCAATCATTCAAATCGGTTGAACCGTGTTCTCGAAATCGTCGACGAAAATTTGTATCCGAACACGCACACACATACATCAATTTTTTCTAAGGTATGCCAAAATGTTCAGGAACCTTTGAAACGTAAAGATATACAAACATTTTCATTTTTCTGGGAGTTAACTAATAAGAGTGCCTTCAAAATTAGGAAAAAAATCACTAGTTATTTTCTACGAATATTATTTCTTAGTTTCAACAAACTAATATTTTTAGACCAAAAGCCATGAAAATGGGTGTAAATTTGCAAAGCAAATGTGAAAAGTGTTAATTTATATCTTTTTTAATACATTATTATATAATACAATGTTTGAAATTAAAAGCATGCTGTTTACAAATTAAAAAAACAAATATATAGAATTATTTGAAATGTTTCAATCATATGAATATTCTTTATGTATGTATGTATGTATATATATATATATATATATATATATATATATATATATATAAATATATATATATATCAAAAATATGTTTATATAAACAAAAAACAAAAGTCAATTAAAAACATTTATTTTAAACTTGCATGTTCTCTATAGTAAAATCGATTGTTACTTACAATTTAATTTAAAGTTTGCTAATGTGTATTAATAAATAATTTTGTGTAATATTTTTGATAAAAAACCATAGATTTTTTTTTATAAATATTAAAACAGTTATAAAAGTAAGTTTCTCTGGTGTGATTTAAAAACGTTTTTTTTTAACTTCAATGGTTTAGAATTTTTCTTAAATTGTAAATATGAATTCATAAATAATTTTTTAGTATTTCCAACTTTAATAAATATATTTCTTTTATACATTGTATCTATAAAAAAAGAATGATTCCATAAAAATCACCTAAAATTTAGCGTGGGTATATATCAAGATATTGACTTTGACCGCGAACAAGGCCAAAATCATTTTGACAACTTTTTTTATACTGAACTGTGATTCATAAAGCTTTATTTAGAAAATATAACAGTTATTTTATCAATTTGCAAATTTACACGTGTTAAAAAAATATTTTTTTAAATTTTTAACACGTGTCCATACAGATATTCCTTCATATAAAACATTTTTAAATATTATAGAATCCTTTTTACACGAGATATTTTTTAGTGTGAACTGTAACATCATTATTAAATTTTTAAATACAAGAATAATATTTTTAAATATACTCATGAAATAGTTATAAATTCTTATTTTTAAATTTAAAAAAATGTATTAAAATTCAGGACTCAAAGAACAAACTATATTTTATTTTGATACTAAATTTAAAAAAACCAATTATAAACATTGATTACTTAAACCTATATCTATGTGAGAAAAAATTTAAATTAAAATTTTTAAACAAATAATTGTTACATCCAAAATATTTCCATATTTTTATGAAAATTTAAACCAAATAATATTTGTTTTTTATATTCAATTTTTAATAATGCTATTTTAATTCAATTTATTTCTATATTTATAAAGTTTAAATAATCATTGCAAAGCGTAAATTAATAAACATTTTTTTTTAAATTATCTGAGAACTTGTCTTTGAATAAGTTTAAATAATTTGATGTAAATAATTATTGATATTAACGAATTAATACATAATTCTTATATGAACTTTAATGAACTTAAATTTTATTATTTGTAGAAATTGCATAATGAAAATTTATTAAAATAAGTTATATTATAATAATTTATACTGCATTATTAAATTCCATTAAAAATATATTAATATTTGATAAAACGTCCATAATTATTTAGATTAATTATATTTTTTAATAATTATAATAATTATATTATATTAACCAAATTTGTGAAAATACTAACATAACAATGTGTGAAATATAAACAATTTATTTAATAAGAACTTAGAACATAGACGAAATTATGATCTACATGTATTGATAATATACACAAAATTAAGGTATAAGCATGGAAAAAAAAATTTCTTAAAAGTAAAAAAAATAATTAACTCACCGGCACACAAAAATATTTTTAAAACGTACTCTTCCAAAAACTACAAATTTTAATAACCACAATAGTGTTTTTGTACCATATTTTTCCACACATAAAAAGTTCACAAACAAGAATTATTTTTTAACACATTCATATGGTTCATAACTATTGTTTATAATTATTTATAAATCATTTATTATCGTGTAATATTTATATTTAAACCTCTTTTCCTCCTCAAAGCCACAATAACACTCTGTCTGTGGCAGACGAGAAATCTTCAGCATTCCGGTTTAACTTTACTTTGTGGTAGGGACTACTCGTACTATTAATATTACAGTGGTATTAGTTGAATAAATATTTAAAATACTTGTAGTAGTCATATGAGAATATGTTTGTATGTTTTATATTACTATAATGTTAGTAGTAAATAGAAACATGAAGAGTAACCCATGACGTCATTGATGATTTAGTAGTAGGTATAGTGGAGTGTGATGGGTTTTTCTTGATGCCATCAAAATGGGATGTGAAAATTTTAAATTAAAACCAGGAAAATCCTGATTCAATTGTAAATGATACATGAATTTAAACAAATTTATATTCTACTAATTATATTACAAAAAGAGTGCGCGTAAGGTTCACACGCGATTGAAGTAAAACTTATTTGCTGCTGTACGAGATGGCATTTAAGTGAAAATGAATACATCGTATAACAATTTTGAATAATGTTTCTTAGTAATATATGGTAACACTCGTGATGCACACATTTATTAGTGTCAACCATTACAAAACATTTATATAATGATAAATTATAAATTATATATTTATAATAGCATTAAAAATATGCATAATCTTTAAAAACAATAATGTAATTAAAGTCATATTTCAAATAGGACATGATCGGTTTGTCATTGTAATTAGCATTTAGAAATGAATCTTTATTAGAGAAATGAAGTAATTGCTGATTAATAAATTCTATAATATTCCTTCACACAGTGGATTATTAGAACTTTATGTAATTAAAATTAACATGCATTCATTGACTGCTTGTATTTTTTTTACTTCTTCGCTGGCGATATAATCTCATTCTTTGAACAGCTGTGATATCTATCTTGCCTAATAAATATTTTTCGTTTTAATAACTTCAAAGATATATAGAAACTACGAATAATATAGAAATAATTTCTAATCAATAATCTTACGTTAAGTACACGGCACAAATGTTTAATTTATTTTATTATTTTTAAGGAACAAGGTAAAATATTCTTCTGATTCAGTATATTGAAATTATCATTATAATTTTGCTAATCAATGCCCCTTGATGATGACCTTAGACGCGTTCTACATTTTAAAATCAATATTATACGAATACTACTGACTTGTTGCATGTCAATTATTTATTATTGTACATAACTATATTGAACTGAACTAAATTTAATTTTAAAATATGCCAATAGTTATATACTTTGCGATATAAAAGTTTTGAAAAAAACGACTTTGAATTTGATTATTTATTTACTAACAATAAATAGCAAACTCGGGGCATTTTTTTGGTTTTTGTCAAATAACTCACAAACTTTATATGAAAGCACTCTTTTTGGTTAATTTTTTTGTTTTTTTTGTGGCATTAAAAATACATAGACCCCTAATATCAACTACTTCATCACCAACCTTTATTTTTCTATAGTCATTTTAATAATTTAATAATTTTTTTACCATAGAATATATCTAACATAATTTCAGTTCAGATTTTTCAGCTTAAAAAAGAGCTTAAATCTTTTTTCAAAATACGATTTATTTTTATTCGGGGTTGTCCAACCCTTAGACTTTTTTTTAAATTTTGAGGTAAATTTTCTTTGTTTTAATTTTTTCAATGCGGGATTGAAAAATACATAGAACTCTCTTTACTTCAAAATACTCAAATTTATTACTCTCAAAGGTCTGCACCTAAAATTTTTTCAAATATTAGGACTAATGTTCTTCATTCTAATTTTCTATGATTCGAAGTTGAAAATTACATCAAATTTTTTTTTTCAAATTTTATTCCTTCCAATTATTCACCACATTTGCAATCAGTACTAAACATTTTATACTAGAAATCTTTTGCATGACAAAGCAAAGATTACCGGGTCGTCTAGTGTATATATATATATATATATATATATATATATTCTATGTATATCCATCTGCTTATTTTCTATTAGCAGATGTGTAATTTTATTTCTTAAAATAGCTCAACCAACTATACAAGATAGTTAGTTAACAATCTCGAACGTATAATTTGCAATTAGTAAGTTAAACATCTGTACAACTTAACATTCTTAATTAGACACTCTAATTGTTTAATTGATTTTAATTGAGCTTTTAAAACCGGGAAAATACTTGTTTCTATTTTTGCAATTATAACTGGAAACTTGTAAAAGAATATATACTTTTAACTGCATTTGTATTCTAATTCTGATAATACATATTAAAATAACTGCAAGATTTATGCTTTGTGTATCTTTAAATATGAAGAAAAGTTGCAAAAATAATACGGGGTTTAATTTTATATTTAGAATTAAGTTTAAAAAATTACATATTTTGAGGAAACTTTTTACTCTTACGATGTAGTCAAATTTGAATAAATCAAAAAAATAGAACAAACCTAAATGTACAAATGAAGCAAAGAATATTCCAATTTGTTTTTTTTTGTCTGTTTTTTATGATAAACAGTAATTTTACTATATACTGGGATTTTTATTTGTAATTTAAATGTAATCTACTATGTGTTATCTAAAGAGAAAATGCGTGTAAACATGATACAGGATAATAAATGGTTATTCTATAGATAATTATGGGTTATCCTGTGTTTTACCAAAGAGCAAACCGCTTCCGTTTTTTGTTATTAGAAAACATAGAGAGATGATAAAATGCTTAATATTTTAATGCATTTGAAAAGGAACTATTGAAATAAAAATGATTTTGAAATTCATGCAATTATAAATTAAAATTAAAAAATAATATATGACGACTGTATAAATGAAAAACTAGTAATCAAAGATTTGTTTCGGGTCTAAGTAATCCATATTGAATCAATTCCCTATAAATAATTTGGGAATAAAGTTCTTAATTTTTTTTATTTAAATATCTGCTATTATGATAAGACAATAATTTGTATATGAATTCTATACATTTTTTTAAGTGCAGTACAGTATATTAAAAAAGGAGTATATTTTCCATTTATTAAGCTTTTTCTGTATTTCTATACAATTTTTTTAAAGTTTCTTTCAATTAAAAAATCATCAAATAAATTATTCAAATTTACATTTAAATAAAAATAAAATTAAAAATTTAATTAAGATTAAAATTTAAATTCAGTTAAAAATATCTCGGTAAAAAGTAATCATAAATAAGAGTAAAGATACTTTATTTCTAAAAAAATAAAGTTGATGAATAGAAATAAAAATACAATACATGTTTAATGATGAAAATAATTACAAAATTCATAGCTAATGAATATAAATATTGTTTTATTGTTTTTTTTTCATAAATAAATATTATTTGTAACACCTTAATCGCCACGATAAAAAAATTGAGACCTTATGTGTCGAGAAAATTTATCTAAGAATTTGTTTTTGCCAAAATTTTTAGAAAAACACTTTTTTTTTCTTCATACTTCATATGTGGCCGACATGACGATTAATATATATTTATCAACTATAAATATAAAATATCGAAATAAATGATTATTTGAATAAAACACTACATAATTATTTATTGGAAATGAATTTTATAATCTATTATAACGGATTTTGTAAATTTATAAATTATCTTCATAAATAATATTCCCTGTTATCAAATTTAAATAAAATTTTATATTTAGAATAAATTATAGGCTGTAAATGAACTTTCATTGAATATACCAATATATACTAGATAATCATGAAATGAAATGAAATCATGAAACCTACGAACAATAAGTTTCCTTAAAATATAATAATAAAAAAAATTCGAAGTATTATCTGTTAAAAATAATGGAAAACCAATATAAAAGAAATATACATTTTTAGATATGATTTATCTCATGATATTTTGATTCTAATTTTGATATTGAATATATATTTCTATGATATTAAATAATTTATTTAAAAAAAATATTTAGGTATTATTATATATGTATAAATAATAAATTTAAAAGAGTGTTATGTGCTATTTAAAGCGTAATTGCTTTTTATAGAACTGGAATATGTACTGACCTTTTATTCTGCTAAAAAATCATAAACCACAATTACAATTATATTGTAATAATATTTTAGTCAATAGTAAAATTTATTAATATATTTCACTTTGTTTCACAATCAGTAAAACTACTAATAAACAATTAACTATTATCACAGACTAATATTAACTATTACTAACTTCAGAAAGATTTATCAAAATCCGAATATTCGATTAGGAGGAGTATCTCCTATATTTTAATTTAGAAATTTTATTCCAAAAATCATGTTCTTAGTCACTCTATCAACATCAAAACAGTTCCCAAAACGGATCTTTATTTCCCAAACAGGTTTTTCACAATTTGGTTTTATCTCTAAATGTTGCAATTTGGTCTTTAAACAAATTTACAAATTTATTTATTTAAAATTAATCATTCAGTTTAATTGTTGATTAAATATATGTATTAAATTAATAGGCAAAGAGGCGACGACTCGTGGCTCGTCCGCCAGTCGTCAATACACTGAAAGAACGTGACTTATTACTCTGACTATGACTCAATAGAGAATTTTATATATTTACACTGCTAAAATGGGAAAATTAAATTGATAAAATACTATTTAAGTTGGGATTTTAAGACTCTATTTTGAACAAATTTATTTACTTTCAAACATTTCTCCTCATTTCTCTAACATATCACATTCATGATTTCCAAACAGTTCTTTTTTTATACAAAATTTATAGCAACTAGTGTGCTTTAAAGCAAATTGCAGAAACTTCTCATACATTTTGAAAAATAAAAATAATTAGTAATCGATAAAAATTGATCATTTACACAGGTTCATAAAATAAAAAAAGTTGTCTGTATTGGATATGCGGCTTATGCTTTCCAATTTAGTATTTACCATTGACACAAATCTAAAACTAAAATTGGGGTTCAAATGGCAAAAATTGTAAAAAAACCCTTTAAAATTTCCGATCTAGTAGTAAATCTTCCGCATAATGATCAAAATCCTATAATTTTCATCGTTTCCTGGCTTTTTTTCCATAAATGACTATTGAGTTACAATTAAGATTTTTTTGTATAATTAACTTCCCGTAGGAAAAGTTATAGTAATCGCAAAAAAATCGAAAATGTCAATTTTTATATATCTTTACGTTTCAAAACCTTCTAAACATTTTGGCAAACCTTAGAAAAAATGGATGTATGTGTGTGTGTGTGTGCGTGTATGTGTGTGTGTGTGCGGATACAAATTTTCGTCGACGATTTCGGGAACACGGATGAAGCGATTTGAAGAATTAAAAAGATATTCGATTCTTTGATTTTGGCGAAGGCAGGTCTAGCCGTTCCGAAGATACGGGGCAAAAAGTGCCAAAAACAGTAGCTCAGATTTTAAGAAAACGGAGCGTCCGATTTGAATAATTCAAAAAGCATTTTACTTGTATTAACAGTATGAAGAACTGATCAAAGTTTCACAATTCTTATGATTGATAAAAAAAAATGTTATGGTTATATATTTTTTTCAAGCAAATTATCTATTTATTTTAAGCATTTTTCACGTGATCGAAGAGAGTGAAAAATGTTTATATTTTCTAAGTCAATTTAGTATTTTATACTATATATAAAAAATAATGTATTATTTATTTATTTCAGACGGTGTCTCCGTTAAAGAAAATTAAACGTGCCGTGAAAAGTGGAACAAATTTTCCAACAGGTCAAAAAATCCTTTAAAAAAAGTGCATTCCTTTACCAAAAATCAAGAATAAAGTTTGGACACAAGGGCTGATTTTCTGCAAACTTGAAAAATGAAGGTAAATGATATAAAATTTAATTTATTTTGATAAATAATTAATAATATAATAATAATAATAAGTTTTCTGTTATTATAAAAATAACATGAATTTAGAAGCAATTAATATTCAATCATGATCATATATTCGAAAAAATCAAAATTTTAAAGAATTTACTGTTATATACATCAAATTGATATATTAAATTTGAAGATTAAAATTAATTTTACTAGTTTAGAAATAGCTTTAAATTTAGGATAGAAAATTAGGAAAGAATGGGTGCGGTTGTGCCAGAGTACGGTTATGATATTCATCATATAACAGCAAAACTATACTGATTTTGACATAGGGTCTAAAAGTTTTCATGAAGGCAGGTCTAGCGGTTTCGGAGATCTAATGAAAAAAGTAAAAAAAATGCCATTTGGCGGTCAAAAATGATCATTAGACATAAGCACATCAAATTATCAGATACTTTGAGATTTTAACAATAAGTATAAATTTTGTTTACATTCCTATGAGTTCCGTACAAATGTTTATCCGCTAGACGGCGACGCGGCGCTTACGCGCTACGATATTTCGTCTCTATGCAGTTAAAGCTGTATCATTGCTTTAAAACAAGTTCAGAATTTCCAAAATATTTCAAAATAATAAGGGACCTGCCTTTGCCAAAAACTAATCATCACGTCTTTCAATCAATAGGAATCGAATGTTTCTTGAATCATTCAAATCGGTTGATTCGTTTTCTGGAAATCGTCGACGAAAATTTGTATCCGCACATATGTACATCAATTTTTTCTTATTATAAGGTATGCCAAAATGTTCAGAAAACTTCGAAGATAAAGATATGCAAAAATTTTCATTTTGGATTTTTTGTGATTATTAAAACATACCCTACGGGAAATTAATTTGTGTTATTCAAAATCTACGAGCCATATTATTCAAAAAAAATCTTTAATAGAAAACCACCTATTTTGATACAAAAATAACCTGAAATTTTAAGAAAAAAAATGGTGGTAGTGTATATTATTATAATATCGATTATGTCACTTTTCAATGTTAATTGATATTAAACAAATTCGCGATATTTAATAATTTGTAAACAAATTTTTTCGAGTTATTTAAGTGATAGTGCCTAAAGCTTTTTTTGAGAAGGTGCTTTTTTATATACAAACACATATAAACTTTGTACTTTGTAAAAAGTAATTAAATTTAATAAAATTAATATGAATCAAATAGATGACTAAAGTAAATAAATCTGCGTGTTTTGTTATAAATATAAACTTTTTAAACTCATACTTACTGAACTAATTTCATAAACTACTTTATTAAAAAATGCTTTTGAAAATTTGGTATTATTAATTTTTTTTGGAAAATCTTTCATCCTAAATTTCTGGCAAAAAATTACTTCATTCTTTATATTTTATATTCATTCTTCATATTTTATATTTTTTATCAATGTTATTTTTTTTACAAATTTCCATTTAATTTTGACAGTGTACTACTAGAGTTCTCTATATAAATGTCGTAACATTCAGGCGCAGGCGCAAACTAGTATCAACTGCGTTTTGTATTCAGAAAAACACT
This sequence comes from Ctenocephalides felis, assembly GCF_003426905.1. Classification (NCBI taxonomy): domain Eukaryota; kingdom Metazoa; phylum Arthropoda; class Insecta; order Siphonaptera; family Pulicidae; genus Ctenocephalides; species Ctenocephalides felis. Next base: position 14,944,314 of record NW_020539727.1, on the reverse strand, counting down.
TTTGCTTCTGTTCAGGAAACAAACATTGGCAAAACCATTACACCAGCAAATTTAGATCTGCTTCTTAGAATTGATTTCATTGTTAAAACGAATCGATTTTTATAAAATTACAAGGAAAACGCAAGTGCAACGACGCATATTTTCTGAGAAAAAAGGTTTTGTTAAAGATCTCTTGGGAAATTGTTGGCAGACGATTTTTTAGATTACCGGTATTTTATGTTAAGTAAATTGGTGGATATTAATACAGTACTAGTGGTGTATGGCATCGTGCCTTAAGGCAAATTGCTAGAACTTCCCGTACCGTAATGAAATATTCGAGAATTTTTAAACGTTTTCAAATATATTATTACAAATATTGTAACTTTCATTATTATTATTGCTATCTTGTTATATCTGAGTAAATCAAATGTAAATCATAAAACAATTTATCTCCAGAACATTAACGATCGTCATTTCATTTCGAATTCAATTTTAAAAAAAAAGTAGTTGCCTCTAATTTACACAAAATTGAAAAAGTGCTACCGTACAGTCACAGCATAAACGCATTCGCAAATAATTCTGTGCGACATTTTCACTTATACTGTGCTTAACTTGGCATTTTCCCATTTCTCAATAGTTTTCACAAAATTGGAAAAGTGCTCCATTGTACATAAACAGTCTAAACGCACTTGGGTAAACATTTGTACCAGAGTGGCGCTTAGACTGTGCTTAGCCTGGGTAATTTTTTGAATTTTTTAATCCAAAATTACAAAAATATGTTATGAAAAATAAAAAGAGATGTAATAACTATTTATCCTCAAAAGCATATTGTTTTGCCAATACAAGCAGAAAGTTTTTTAGATCATTCAAACCGGACGCTTAGTTCACTCAAAAACTGCAATTTTTTGCACATTTAGCCCTGTATCCCCGAAACGGCTAGACCTGCCTTGGCCAAAAAATAATCACCTCTTCTCCCAATCATTACAAATTGAATGTTTCTTAGATCATTCAAATCCGATGCTCCGTTCTCTCAAATTTTTGCTCCGTATCTCCGTAACGGCTGGACCTACCTTTGGCAAAAACTAATCTGCACGTCTCCCTGTCAATAGAAATCGAATGTTTTTTGAAACATTCAAATCCGTGCGCTTGAAAACGTGGACGAAAAATTATATCCACACATACATGTACACAAATACACAAACATACATATTTTCTATGCCAAAAGCCTATTCTACATTTGGTATGCCAAAGTGTTCAGAAACCTCTGAAACGTAAAGATATATAAAAATTTTATGATATTACAATTAGTCATTTCTTATATTTTATGCAATCATTTCTCTTATAATAAATTATATATTTTTACTCTAGACAAAAAATTAACTATTTAGACTTTCTACCACAACCATTTTTCCAATATTTAGTTTATTTAGAAGTTATAAGATTTTAATTTCTAAATCTCAAAAACATCACATTAAAACTTTTACAATTTCGTACTCTGAACATTGATTAGTTCACAATTATTATTAAAATACACACTCGATTTATTGTTAAATATAAAATCTAGACTCTACATTATTTACTGTTTTCTCTCGATAACAAGTTACTTCTGTACAAAACTATCATAGTGCCCATTTGGACTTAAGGAATCAAACTATGAGTTTGCTCTTGTAAATCAAACATAAACATCATTCAAAGGTGCCAGAAATTCTGCGTATCCTAACTAATGCGCCTTGGTATATTTCGAACTTTTGCCTACATAAGGATTTGAAAATCTCTACAGTCAACGAAATGATCAAAATTAGAAGTTCATCTTTCAACAATAAATTAATCCAGCATACAAATCCTACTATTCAAGCGATTCACAGACCGTTAAGAAGACTAAGCAAGAAATGGCCCTACGATCTACCAAACACCTAGCCCTATTGTCTGCACGCGCCCTGACTTAGTACGCGGCATACATCCTCATGTCATAGTTCATTTATGCCATTATTTTTGTTTTACTGTTTTTATTTTATTTTTATTTTTAACTTCTTTCATTTTATATTCAATTTATTGATTTTTTTATTTCTTTTGCATATATCAATACACACACACATACATCAATTCTAAAGTATGCCAAATGTATGTGTATAAAAATTTCTTTATCGATTTTTTGTTTGCGATTACTATAACTTACCCTATGGGAAGTTAAAAAATTTCAGCTATTCTAAATCCAGTTAAAGTTTATTACAATGATCCATTACAGTGTCTATTAATGTCAGTTACAACTTAAATTATTTAAACAAAAAAAAAACTAAAGAATCTCTGTCCATTATTATCTCAGAAGTCCGGTGCGGGACAGTACTTGCGCGATACGCCAGTATGTTCAGAAACTTTTGAAACGTAAAGATCTATAAAAAAAATTATTATCGATTTTTTTGCGATTACTATAACTTACCCTACGGAAAGTTAAAAAAAAATTCAACAGACTGAGGATGAATTTCTTAAAAATATATCTTAGTACCTAGAGAAAATATATTTTATTAAATATCACTCAAACACTCTCTATTACTGTTAGTTACAAATTAATTAAGTTATAATTAACTTACCGAAGGAGAAGTTTATGTTTTCATCAAAAAATCCGATTCGCTAATTTTATGTTTTCTCGACGTTTCAAGCCATTCTGAATCGAATGGGACCTAATTTGGAAAAAGTATGTGTGTGTGTATGTGTGTGTGTGTGTGTGTGTGTATGTGAACAGATTTTTTGCCGTAAATCGACGTTTTCTCAAAAATGACTGGACCGATTTTAAAAATTTAAAAGCCATTTGATGTATCTCGATGAGGACTATCGTCTCTGAGTTTTGTGCGGCGATCGGCCAGGCCGTTTTGTTGTAAATTGCAGAAAAGTGAAAAATTTTTCGCCCACGTTTTAGCCCGCAATTCTAAATCGATTCTGAAAATTCAAAAACCATTCGATAGATATTGATTGGAATCGTGCTGATTAGTTTTTGGTAAAGATCGGCCGAGCCGTTTTCTTGTAATAACGTTTTTAAAAAAAAAATTGACGATTTTATGATTTTTTTTTGACGGTAGATACCATAGTTTTCTAGGTCATACTAAAATATTACGGCCCTATGACAACTCGTTTAGCTTTAAAAATTCGTCAAAGTTTGCAAAAATTGGTATAGTTTTTTTGACATTTGTCAAAATTAGACTTTTGATCGACGTTTTCTCAAAAGCGCCTGAACCGATTTCAGAAATTTAAAAGCCATTTGATGTATTTCGGTGAGGACTATCGTTTGTCAGTTTTGTGCGACGATCTGCCAAGCCGTTTTCTTTGCAATTAAAAAAAAGTGTTAAACTTTTCGTCCATATTTAAGCTCATCCTACCGAACCGATTTTAAAAAATCAAAAACTGTTCGAAAGATACTAGTTGGGAATGGTACTGATTAATTTTAGGTGAAAATCTACCGAGCCGTTTTCTTGTAATGAACTGTTGAAAAAAAATTTAAGCCGATTTTCATGGAACTTTTTTTTGGCGATATACATCATGGTCTTATAGAACTTACTGTAATATTACGGCATTACGACAAGTAGTTTAATTTTAAAAATTCGTCAAACTTTACTAAAATTATTATCGTTTTTTAAAGTAGGATTGATGAAGTATATTATTTACACTTTTTTTTGATTAAGTCAATTATTTACACATATCGTAATTACACATATCGGAAGTTCATGTAACTTGCCTCAAGGCTAAATACCAAACCAACTAGTTATTATATACATTAAGTTTAATGTCGGTCAACTTAAATTATTTAAACAAAAAAAAAAATAAGAATCTCTGTCGTCTGTCCTTTATAAATTTAGAAGTCCGGAGCAGGGCAATACTTAGCAATTCCAACCATTCTAAATCCAGTCAAGGTTTATTACAATGATCCATTACAGTGTCTATTAATGCCGATTACAACTTAAATTATTTAAACAAAAAAAAGAAAAATAATCTCTGTCCATTATCTCAGAAGTCCAGAGCAGGGCAATACTTAGCAATTTCAAATACCGGAATTCTAGTTAAAGTTTATTACAATGATCCATTACAGTGTCTATTAATGTCGATTACAACTTAAATTATTTAAACAAAAAAAAAAGAATCTCTGTCCATTCTCTCAGAAGTCCGGAGCAGGGCAATACTTAGCAATTTCAAATACTCGAATTCTGGTTAAAGTTTATTACAATGATTCATTACAGTGTCTATTAATGTCGATTACAACTTAAATTATTTGAACAAAAAAAAATAAGAAACTCTGTCGTCTGTCCATTCTCTCAGAAGTCCGGAGCAGGGCAATACTTAGCAATTTCAAATACTGGAATTCTAGTTAAAGTTTATTACAGTATCTATTAATCCATTACAGTGTCTATTATTGTCAGTTACAACTTAAATTATTTAAACAAAAAAAAAAGAAAAAGAATCTCTGTCCATTATCTCAGAAGTCCGGTGCGGGGCAGTACTTGCGCGATCCGTTGACGTCGAACAGTTTGGTGTAACGGCGCCAGTAGCGCTCCTCGCCCGAGTGACTGCGAATTAGGTAAACGTCCGGGTGATTCTTGACGGTTCGGGCGGGCCAGGCTGAGAGTGGCCAGACTAAAACCACCTGGGGGAAAATAAAATATAGTTGGCTAATTGTTCAGGAATGTGCAAAATTGTTTTAATCATTAGTTTGATTGAATTATGCAAATGCGTATAAATGTACGTTTATTACAAGAACATCTATTCGCACTTGAAGAATGGCTCAAAGAATGGAAAATATGTATAAATCAAGACAAATCAAAACATATCACGCTTACAATGAGAACTCAAAACTGTGAGGCCGTATTTATAAATAACATCGAAATTCCTTCTACTACCATCATTAATTATTTAGGGCTACATCTAGAGACTCACATGGGGTCTCCATATCAAACAAAAGAGCAATCAAACGATGAAAATATTTAAACTAGCTGTAAGTGGAATTCTGTCTTAAGGCAATTAAGGCATCGTGCCTTAAGGCAAATTGCTGGAACTTACCGTACCAAAAATTATTATTGTTTTAAAAACAATTAACATTTTTGAAAAAATTTTACTTAAAAAAAATAAGATTTTTGAGAAACTGTAAATTGGACAAAAAATTACTTTTTTTTGAAAAAAAAAATTAAAAAAAAAATTTTTTTTTGAAAAAAAATTTTTTTTAAATTTTTTTTTTTTTTTTTTTTTTTGAAAAAAACTGTTTTCTTTATTTTGACATATGTTGGAAGATCTGAACTTTTTTTCAAAGTAATTGTACTGCTTTAACTGCAAAGAGACAAAATGTCAAAGCGCGTAAACGCCGCGTCGCCGTCTAACGAATAAACATTGGCACGGACCCCATAGGAATGTAAACAAAATTTATACTTATTGTTAAAATCTCTATAAAATATCTGATAATTTGATGTGCATATGTCTAATGATCATTTTTGACCGCCAAATGGCATTTTTTTTTACTTTTTTCGTTAGATCTCCGAAACCGCTAAACCTGCCCTCATGAAAATTTGATCAGTTGCTCACCTTGTTAATACAAGTAAAATGTTTTTTGAATTATTAAAATCGGACGCTCCGTTCTTTTAAAAACTGAGGTACCGTTTTTGGCACTTTTTGCGCCGTATCTTCGGAACGGCTACACCTGCCCCCGCGAAAAACTAATCAGCATGTCTCCTTGTCAATACGAATCGAATGTTTTTTGAATTATTTAAATCGGTTGATCGGTGTTCCCGAAATCGTCGACGAAAATTTGTATCCGCACACACATACACACACGCACACACACATACATACACACATACACACACACACTCACACACATACATCCATTTTTTCTAAGACATGCCAAAATATTCAGAAGGTTTTGAAACATAAAGATATATAAAAATTTTCATTTTCGATTTTTATGCTATTACTATAACTTACCCTGCGGGAAGTTAATAATTGACTAATCGGATCGAAATCGACTAATAATTATAATGAAATTTGAGATTTGGCCACTTTAAATTTGGTTAAAATTTGGACATTTTACGGTTGTTTACTATTTGAATGTTAATGAAATTTTCATAACTAAATCAATCTTTGTAGGCCTATAATATTTCAGAATCTTATTGAATGTTAAAAGTTTTACCAATCTAGGTAAAAATCAGAAGAATCAGAATTGTTTTCTAACAAATAATTAATTTCAACACGACTACTACACGAATAATATATTGAATATATTAGTACAAATTTATATATGGATAAGTGGGAAAAAACATAATTAATAATCAATTCTAGCTGAAAATTGCCATTTAAATCAATTTCTGATTTTTTTAAAAATAAGTTACAAGAAATAGTGAAAACGTAGACTGAGGTAAATGAAATTTGTCTAAAAACTTATCAAGCACTTTTATAGATTTATGTAATAATATAGCAAAATGTGGGGGCTAATTCTCAAATAAAATAAAAATGTTCTAGAAATGTTATGTTACGGATCTATCTTCGTATGAGTTCGTATTAACTAACTGTCAAAAAGTTATGTATTTGCTTGTGTCATCAGACGTTGATCATACAAAATTAAACCAACGTCAAATAACAATTTAATCGTAAGTGCAACTTTCTGATGTCTCTTTGGTAACACATAGGTGAAGTTAGGTTGTGTGTAAAACTTTTGATTGCACAACAAATATTTGGAGGTCGTTTATACCAAGTCATACGAAATTAGATCCATAATATAACACTATCCCAACATATATATTTTATCTAAAAATTATCCCCATATGTGCTGTCAAATCAACAAAATTGATAATATTGACAGCACCATTTTGGATTTTTAGTCCAAAAAACTTTTGATACCGGCACCATCAATTTTACCAAAATCTACTAGTCAGCAAATACTGAGCTTTTTGACAGTTTGGTAATACCAACTCATACAAACATAGACCTGTAACATAACACTATCCCAACATTTCTATTTTATCCAAAAATTATCCCCAGATGTGTGCCAGAATTTTCAAAAACTAGAACATCATACAAACTAACCAACTTCAAGAAGACTGAAGAAGAAGCTGCTCAAAGATAATATGGAGGATCCTTAGAAATATTTAAACTTTATGTGAACAGAATAGTAGAATCACTTATTGAAGTGATTCTCTAAATATGAATGTAATATTTATCAAATAAACTTATATGTGTGTTTGAAACTGTGTGTGTAAGCCAAATAGCTCATAGGATTGTCATGTATTCTGATTGCTATTGAAAATAAAATTAAAAAAAAATAAATAAAAAAATATGTGCTGTCAAATCAACAAAATTTATAAAATTGTCAGCACCATTTTGGATTTTTAACCAAAAAACCTTCTAATACCCCACCACCAATTCCACCAAAATCAATCCCCCATATATCTATCATTTTACCTACTAGACATCCGACCAGACACCACAGAGCCGGTTGTTTCTTAAAAATCGTCCCCTGCCTGCTCCTCGAGATCTGCTGAAGGAGCATCCTGAACTCTTTCGATTTGGCCTTGTAGAATTCCCGTTGGAACTTTAACGCACTCGCGGAGACGTTTTCGAGGAATTTGGTTATTTGTCGAATCATTTATAAATGATGCACGCCGAAAGTGGCTGGCTTTTGTTTTTGCAAAAAATTAAACAAAAAAATCGAACGGGCCGATGGAGCGATGTCAGATGATAGGGTCAAGTCTAGTGGGGGATTGATGACAAATGTGAAAAATTAAATTTTCGGAAATAATTGTAAAATTGAATTATTGTAAGTAAACTAGAAGAGTAATTAGTGGTGTATGGTATAGTGCTTTAAGGCAAATTGCTGAAACTTCCCGTACCGTAACGAAATGTTTGAGGGATCTCAAATGTTTTCAAATAGATTATTATTAATATTGTAACATTGTCTAAATACTTATAAGAATTATATAAACTGAATTGCAAAGTTGAAATTATTTGTTAAACTGGCAGCTGATGAAGTGGGTGGTGTCAAAAAATTGGCACATCAGTCTTGACATGATTTCAGTCTTCCAGCCATTGCAAATGCAAAAAATAAAATGATTATTAATCTACAATGATGTCGCAATCGCGCGAACTAGCGATGGGTAAAACAATTTTTTTTTTACAAATTGGCGACTGTTTGAATAAAAAAGTGTTTTTTTTACTGTTTTTTTGAGTTTCAAATAGTAAAACATTAAATACATTTTAAAAATAGTAAAAATTGGAATTTGGGGATTATCCTAGTTCGGACTCTCTGAATATTTCGAATGAATCGCTCGATTACAACCCGAGAAATCGTGTCAACAGTACTGAAAAATCTGTTCTGAGAAAAACGCGTTTAAAGTTTTGCGTGAAGCCAAACCAGTATGGTGACCGAGTCGGTAAAATGCCTATATCTCCGAAAATAATTCAAATTTTCAAAAAAATTCTCGTTACCATATTCTTAGATAGACTTACTTAGACTTTGAAAATATGAAATTAAAAAAAAATCGATTTTTTTAAATTTCTACACTAGAATACCCCCTTAAAGTATATTAGAACTTGAGTCAGTATTCAAAATAAAATCTGAATTATTTTCGATATACAAACAAATTTTTCTTCAAAAAGAAAAACATGTTGCATACCTCAGAAAAAATACATGAGCGTGTATGTATGTATGGATACAATTTTTCGTGGTGCTCGGATTAACCGATTTGAATCATTAAAAAACCATTCGATTCCTATTGATATGGAGATGTGCTGAGTTTCCGATTTGAATTATCCAAAAAACATTCAATTTGTAATGATAGGGAGAAGAGGTGATTAGTTTTTGGCATAAGCAGGTCCAGGCGTTTCGGAGATACAAAGCTAAATGTACAAAAAATTGCAGTTTTTGAGAGAACTAAGCATCTAAATTTTCTCAAAAACGTTTGAACTAAATAAAAAAATATTAGCTCTTTAGTTATTTAGTTTTTTTTCTTTTCTGAGCAGTTAAAAAACAAAAATTCAAAAATCATTTAAAATTTTGAACTAATTTTAAAACATACATGAACTCAAATCGTGTTTGTTTGTTATAATTATTTATATTAATTATAATCAGAGATAATGTAGTATTTTTTAATATTTAATAACATTGTTTGCAATATTTATTTTCACTATTTTTCAAAAATAGTTTCAATGTTATTTATTTCAAAATGTAGATAAGTTCCACTCATTTTATAAATTTTATACATATTTTTATATTTGTGTATGTTTTTCAATTTTCTTCATAATATTTATGAAATTTATATTTTTGTAATATTTGCATTTCATATTATATACATATTTTAGTTAATAATTTTTAACGTTTTTAAATTCTTTGGTATTCTCGAATTTTTAATTTGTAAAAAATAGTACTTTTCTTTTGTATTCTCTAATTCTATTTTCATCTTTATTTTCTCACATATTTTTTCAAAATTTATTAGTGTAATATTTGTATTTATTAATATTTCTTAATAACAATATATTTTTAATTTTTGAGTTTTCCAATGATCATGATTTTGAATGCTTTTAATTTTTCAACCTTTTGATTTTCTTTATATTTTCCTTCAACTATTCAATCATATTATAATCTATTAATAATAATAAATAAATATAATTAATATTTATTTATTTTACACTCCGTCAGTATAATGATATCATAATAAGGCTCAAGTAAATTATTATAATCATCTTAAATTTTAAATAATATTAAATAAATTATTTAAAAAAAAAGTAAATAACTAAACTTCAAACCGAATTAAACTTTTTAGTTTTGTATTAGGAGTATATACTCCTAATAAAATTTTAATTTTTTTGATATTAGGATATTGTCAAATTACACACACCACACACACACACATATATATATATATATATATATATATAATTTATAATCTAAATAGTAATTAACCTCAACCCGTGTAAAATTTAATTAAGAAGTACGCATAAAATTAAACACATCTGTGCAAATATATAAATATCTACTATTACACTAATAAAAATAATTTCGAATTCAAGATAACAACAAATATAATATCATATGTATGTTATCTAAACTACTACAGAAATGTTTAACAATGCTCCGATATCAATAAATTCGATATGTGATAAGAAAACATCAATCATTTTTCATAAACCGCGGTTATGCAATTTTATCACGAGGAATATAAATAGTATCATAAATATGTATATATATATATATATATATATAAATATAAATATATATATTAAATAATCATCGATTATTTTACAGTACGAAAATTGATAAAAAATTAATAAAAGTGCCAAAAATCAAACATTTCATAGTTTTGGACTCGGATTTCCCAGAACTTTATCCATGTTAGTTTCGGGGATAGTATGAATATCAATTTATAGTCGAAAATTTATATGATAAGTGATTAAAACATTATAGATCACAATAAAAAAGCGACATATTGAATTTAACATGAATCATAAACAAAATTCTGACAGTTCAACAAAAATGAATTTTTAACAACTTCAATAAGACACAAATAAATTAATTATTCCAAGTTATGTTATAGGCAATATTGGCAATCAAATTATAGATATAAATTATATCATATTATATTAAATTTCGACCAAAAAGGAAATATTTTGGCATTTAAAAATTTAGTGCATATTGGATATATGAAATTGACATTCAATATTTTTAAATTAAATGCAAAAGTAAAAAATCTGATATTTATATAAAATATTATATATTCAGATAATGGTATTGCGTTGATTCAGACTAAAATCTAATTTATTTATTGATTAAAAAAATATTTCACTATTTGGCATAAATAAAAATAAAATAAACAAAACACGATGATGCGTTGGAATCGAAGTGTAAAGAAATTTGTGTAATAAAAATATAACATTATTATTAATATATCATGTATTATTATAAGAACTTCTGAAAAGCGGCAAATTATTTTTTATGGCAAAACAGCGTTTGCCGGGTCAGCTAGTATATATATTTTTATATTCCATACTCTTTGCTCTATAAGTAATACCTACACCAGATTATTATATTACAAATTCAAATGAGCAATACCTCATCTCCATAATAATTATTCAAGGGATTTTTTTATTCCACGATTGTAAAATTTTTCCCCTTTTCCCATTATAATTTTTTTCCCCGTTGTTGTTTTTTTTTCAGCTTATTTAAACGATTGCATGACCGAGAAGTGTTTTATTGTGTGACGCATAGAAAAATAAAGTTGATTCTACACTCGGATAAGGTTTTCCCCTCTGACTAAAACAGTAGAGTCATTGAATATACGAAATGTGGAATCATTTTTCGTTTTTGAGGAAATGTAGTTAATTTTATCTGGTTTCACCCTGTCTAACTGAAAAGGGGTGGTTTTATATGAAATTTGGAGTTATTTGACAAAAACCAAAAAAATGTCCCAAATTTTCTATTTATTGCTAAATAATTGAATATCAAATTCAAAGTCGTTTTGTTAAAAACTTTTATATCGGACTGTATGTAACTGTTTTCATGGAAATTTAGTAAATTTTATCTAGTTTCACCCTAGCTAGATTTTTCAAGATTTTTAAAAAATTTCAAAAATTCCAAAATTCTCACAAAATTATTTTTTTTAGCAAATTTAGAAAAAGATGATTTTGTGAGAATTTTGTAAGTTTTAAAATTTTTAAAAATCTTGAAATATTTAAATTTTTTTTAAAGATTTCAAGATTTTCAAAAAATTCCAACAATTTTGGAATTTTTGAAATTTTTTGAAATTTTTTTTTGTAAGGGCAAATTGCTCTAACATCCCATACCTAATATGAAATGTACGTGAAGTTCGAGCACTTTGCCTTAAGGAGGTCTTCCTATGTGACGGCCCGTTTTTTAGGGATATTTTAGGATTTTTTTTCTACGACCAGTAAAAATATTTAGAGCTTCAAGTTTTTTATCATTTATTAACACATATTTGGACTGTATAAATATAAAATTTCAGCTAAAAATATTCAGTCAAACTAGAGTTACTGCGCTCTGAACACCCCCGCCTCAAAAAAAGAGCTCCCACTTCCTCCACGATTCCGGCTGATCGGCTTATCTTAAAAAAATAAAAAATAAACGGCGTTTTAATTTATAGGCTTGAAAGCACGGAATGACCTATAATCAAATGAATATAAAAAAAATTGGATTTTTGATAGACGCGTGAAATAAAAGTTGCAAATTAGGCTTTTTTTTTGTTTTTTGCTATTAATAAAATCGAAGTTTATTCCATGCGTTTAAATATATTGAGTGTGCCCTGTAAATTTCAAGTAATTTGGTCCAGCCGTTTCTGAGATACAATGGAGGAAAGTTTGAAAAACACAGTTTTGAGAAAAACGCGTTTAAAGTTTCAAGTCCGTTGTATCTATGCTGTATCCTTAAAGTCTTAAGTCTGCTGTATCTTTAAAACGACTTCGTATTTTCTAAAATCGCTTTACTACCGTATTCTAGACATGTTAAGGG
>NW_020539727.1:14906374-14930848 GCF_003426905.1 Ctenocephalides felis | reverse complement strand
GAAGAAACATTTGTCGGATTTCTTGAACACCTAGAATTTCTAGTTTTCTAGTCTTTAAATTTAATTAAATACATAAATAAATATTAACTAATGATGAACTTAATATTTAGAGTGACAATAATGATCACAATTAGAAGATTGGTGATGGTAAATATAATTTGTTAAGTAAAAAATATAAATACGGATGAGTAATTTTAATAGTCTAATTTTTTAAGTGTGACTAAATTTAGGAGCAAGCAGGTTTTTTCTGGTAAGTATAAATTGCAAAATGCACAAATGGATAACAAAATATAGAATCTACCAGATGCACAGAAAATGATAAAATTTTTGCCAAGTATGTGCAACTAGACTATAGTTTGCCAGATATTGTTAAAAGTGCTAGATAATACTGAAATTTCTCAGCGAAGTCTGCAACAGATAAGTCTACAATTTGCCAGCCAAGTCTAGAATAAACCAGATAAGTCTAGAATTCACCAGATAAGCCTACAATTCATAAGATAAGTCTAGAATTCACCAGATAAGTCTAGAATTCACCAGATAAGTCTAGAATAAACCAGAAAAGTCTAGAATTCACCAGCTAAGTCTAGAATTCACCAGATAAGTCTAGAATTCGCCGGATAAGTCTAGAATTCACTAGATAAGTCTAGAATTCCACCAGATGAGTCTAGAATTCGCCAGATAAGTCAAGAATTCATAAGATAAGTCAAGAATTCATAAGATAAGTCTAGAATTCACCAGATAATCTACAATTCCCAGATAGTCTAGAATTCACCAGATAAGTCTAGAATTCACCAGATAAGTCAAGAATTCACCAGATAAGTCAAGAATTCATAAGATAAGTCTAGAATTCACCAGATAGTGCAACTTTCGAGAAAGAAAAGCATCTTTCTAGAAAGGATCCCAAATTTCCAGAAAGGAGAGCAAATTTTAAAAATGAGTGATACTTTTCAGAAAGGAGTGCAACTATTCGGAAATAAGGGCAACTTTCCAGAGGAGAATGCAACTTTCCCACAAAAGAATGCAACTTTCCAGAAAGGAGTGCAAATTTCCAGAAAAAATACAACTTTCTATAAAATAGTGCAACTTTTTGGAAAGGAATGCAACTTTCCACAAAAAGAGTACAAGTTTCCAGAAAGGAGTGCAACTTTCCAAAAAGGAATGCAACTTTCCAGAAGGGAGTGCAACTGTCCAAAAGAGAATGCTACTTTCCAGAAGGAAATACAACTTTCTAGAAAAGAGTGCAACTTTCAGGAAGGTGTGCAACTTTCGAGAAACAAGTGCAACTTTTCAGAAAGGGGTGCAATTTTCCAGAAAATGATGCAACTTTCTAGAAAAGAGTGCAACTTTCCAGAAAGGGGTACGACTTTCCAGAAAAATTAGAAAAGGGTACGACTTTCCAGAAAGGAGTGCAACTTTTCAGAAAGGGGTGCAACTTTCTAGCAACGTGTATAAATTTGCAGAAATGTATACAAGGAGAAAGGACTTTCCACAAACTAGCAACGTGTACAAGTTTGCAAAAATGTATATAAGGAGTGCAACTTTCCAGAAGGAAATGCAACTTTCCAGAAAGGAATGCAACTTTCCAGAAAGGAGCGCAACTTCCCAGAAATAAGTGCAATTTTTTCAGAAAGGGTGTGGCTTTCCAAGAAAAAGCGCAACTTTTCAGAAGTGAGTGCAACTTTCCAGAAGGGAGTTCAACTTTCCAAAAGAGAGTGCAACTTTCAGAAGAAAGTGCAACTATCCAGAAATAGAGCACCTTTCACAAAAAGTTCAACTTTCCACAAAAAGTATAACTTTCACAGAACAGTGCGTATTTTCAGAAAGGGAGAAAACTTTCTAGAAAAGAGGTGCAACTTTATAAAGCGAGTGCAACTTTCCAGAAAGGAGTGCACATGTTTACAGAAATGTATACAATGGACAAAGTTCTATATAAAAGATCACATACAATTAATAACTGTACAAAATAGCGTATGCACAAACTTTAAAATCATCTTGCTCGCTCCTTAGTAAAATAATAAATAAAACGTTTATCCTTTATCTAAATTACATATGACTATTACAAACCGACCACTCATTCTGCCTCAACAAAAACTGCTTCACATTATACTCCATCTGCTCTAAATCAGTCATTTCTTTCTCCTCACTAATATTACCATTGCAAACGTTTTCTTGCTCCGGCACCTTGTTTCTGGTACCATCTTTATCGTCGTTGGCTTGATGCAACCTAATTCTCTGGTTATAGTCCAGGTTCCTGTACAAATCCACACTATCCAGGGACATTCTGTGGGATTTATAACTGGCTTTAGATCTATTTTTATGGGAACCACTATCACTGTCTGTGCAATTTGCATTATCCATATTGGCATTGGCGTTGACCCATTCTGCGACTCTGTGTAGTTGTTGGCGTAAAAGTTGGGCACTTTCTCGAATTTCTGCACTTGACATGGAACTGGATTCTAGGGATTGGCTTGTGTTGTCACCGGTGCTGGAGTTTAGTTTGTCCAGTTGGTTGTTGTTGAAGTTTTCTGGATGGTTGATGGATTCTTCAGCGTGATTTGTGTCGACGTCGTCTGATAAGTTGATTCCTGAGTCGCGGTTTGTGGTGTTGTAAATAGCTGTTCACTGATAGCCCAGTTGTTTTGCCCTAAATTATCATCGTACTTGTTTGGATCGTAGTGACCAAAAGTTTTACCAGTGTCCTGGTCAGATTTATTGTAGTTGCTATCCTGGTACACCATACATCACTGTATAACCTTCACCACTATAATCACCCAACGTTCTCTTATCATTTTTACCAGCACTACTCTCACCACAAGGATCTTGTCTAACACCTTCTTGCTGATCACCTAATTTATCATCATCCAATTTGTTCCTAAACAACCTCACCTTATCCTCCTGCTCCTGATTTTGACCAACTGCCAACAGTTTTCGGTTAATTTCCATCAAATCTCGGAGGGTGAGTTTGGTGTTTGAGGGATTTTGATGTTTACTGGAAGATATGACTTCGTTTTCTAAATCCAGTTTTCTTCTGGTGTATAAGACTGGTGCCATGTTGTTTTCGGATTTGTTCAAAATGACGTTGGGACTTCCGTCTTGGATTCGGAGAGAGCATAGTCTTGGACCGGCTTTCGGGTTTTCAGACTGGAATCATAGATGGCATGGTGAAAGATATATATCATTGTGAGCATGCCTTGTAACTTCTTCTAAATTAAAATTTGTACAAGTAACTGGAGACTACTACTAACTACTAACTACACTAAACAAACTTAGGATACGATACACAAATATTCAAATATGGTAAGGGAAGTTCCAGCAACAAAACACAAAGCCATGCGCTAATAGTTTCACTGGATTTTTTATCCAAATTAGACAAATCCAAACATAAAAACTCCAATTGATAGATAGACCGAATTTTTTCAGCATTTTAGCAACCAATTTGTGCCTTTAGTATGTAAAATAAGTGCAACAAATGGGTTTCCCAGAACTCAACGTCAAGTTAAAACTATCACAAAAAACAATTAAAATGACGGGCTTTAACTGATTTAATTTAAGGGCGCAACCCAGAGCTTTCACAAAGTTGTGCCTTTGTTATGTAAGTGCAACTAAAAATATAAAATATTGAAAAATCACGTCAAATTTCTAAAAACTAATTCATATTATATAAATAAGTTATTCAATATGCTGGGTGTCCCAGAACTCAACGTCAAGTGGAAGCTATCACGAAAATAAATTCAGGAAATAATTAGAATTAAGAGCTTCTAATTGCAACCCAGAGCTTTGGTGAAGTTGTTTGATAAAATATTGAAGAAATCGTTAAAAATCGATAAAAAAACTAAATTTAAATATATAAGTGAATTATTCAAATTATAAGTGAGCATAAATGAGTTATTCAATAGACAGGGTATCCCAGAACTCAACGTTAGTTAAAGACGAGTTAAAGCTACCGTAAAAAAATAAATTACAAAATAATTAAAATAAAAGTTGGTAAAGTTGTTTGGTAAAATATTGAAGATAATCACATAAAATCGCTAGAAAAACTAAATTACATTATATATATGAGTTATATTAAGGGTGTCCCAGAACTCAACATCGGGTTAAAGTTATAAACAAAAATAGGAAATAATTAAAATTAAGAGATTTTAAGTGCAGCCCAAAGCTAAAATTAAAAACTTAACTAGGATTTATGAAAACTAAATTAAATTATATAAGTGAGTTATTCAATATACAGGGTGTCCCAGAACTCAACGTCAAGTTAAAGCTATCATGAAATAAAATTAGGAAATAATTAAATTCAAGAGTGCAACCAAAGGCTTTGGTAAAGTTAGGCCTTTGTTATTTAAAATAAGTGGAACTAAAAGAGAAATTATTCAATATACAGGGTGTCCCAGAACTCAACGTCAAGTTAAAGCTATCACAAAAAAAATTGAAAAACAATTAAAATTAAGAGCTTTTAATTGCAACCCAGAGCTTTGGTAAAGTTGTTTGGTGAAATATTGAAGAAATCACAATAAATCGCTAAAAAACTAAATTAAATTATATAAATGAGTTATTCAATATACAGAGTGTCCCAGAACTCAACGTCGAGTTAAAGCTATCATAAAAAATAGGAAATAATTACAATTAAGAGCTTCTAAGCAACCGAAAGCTTTGGTGAAGTTGTGCCTTTATTATCTAAAATGAGTGCAACTGAAAATATAAAAAATTGAAAAATTCACGAGAAATTTTAAGAATTAAATTATGTTATATAAATGAGTTATTCAGTATACTGGTTGTTATATAAATGAGTTATTCAGTTATACAGTTCTGGGTATCCCAGAACTCAACGTCAAGTTGAAACTATCGTGAAAAAATAAATTTAGAAAATAATTAAAATTAAGAGAGCTTTTAAGTGCAACCAAAGGCTTTGGTAAAGTTGTGCCTTTATTAACTAAAACAAGTGCAACTAAAGATATAAAAGATTTAAAAATCACGACGAATTTCTAAATTATTAAATTATTTTATATAAATGAGTTATTCAATGTATATGTCCTAGAACTCAACGTCAAATTAAAGCTTTCATAAGAAAAAAAATAGGCAATAATTAAAATTAAGAGAGCTCCCAAGAGAGAACCCAGAGAGCTTTGGTGAAGTTGTGCTTTCCTTATCTAGGGTAAGTGCAACTAATAATATAAAATAATAAGAAAATCACGACAAATTTCTTGAAAAACTAAGTTAAATTATATTATATAAACGAGTTATTCAATATACAGGGTGTCCCAGAACTCAACGTCAAAAAAATTGGGAAATAATTTATTTCACGTAGTTAGAATTTAAACTTGTAAGAGCAACCTAGACCTTTGGTGAAATCATGAGCATTTTTTGGTTATTGTGGTTATTTTTTTCAAATTTTGTTTATTTAAGATTTGGATCTGTAGTCGTTAATAACATTTCTAAGACCTTAGGTCAAAATAATAAAGTAATTACCCCAGGTTTTAAAAAATTTAGACTTTTTGTGGAACTAAGAATCCAAATATTCAAAATATGCCGATTTTGAGAGGCTCTCCTTGAAAAAAATGTACTAAAGTGTCCTGGAAAATTTCATCTAAAGTTGGCACATTTAGTCAGGATTGTAAAATTGGAAAATGCTTATGTTTTATGAAAAAAATTGAGTAACAGAATAAAAGCCTAACAATAACACAATAACGGCTAAAGGCTTTTTGCTTATGTTTTTTATCACTAAAATATTATTTTTTACCATTTTACAATCCTAATTAAATGCACAAACTTTTGATGGAACTTTCTAATACATTTTAGTACAGTTTCTTAAAAAAACTGCATTTCAAATGCAAACAGGTTTGAAGATTTTAAATACATAGTTCAATAAAAAGTCCTAATTCTCTATAACTTTTTGTCAATAGGAGAATTTGTCAATATTTTAGACTTTAGTCTTAGAAATGTTATTCACGGTTATGGTTCCAAAATTTAAGTAAACCAAAATAATAAAAATTTACTAAAATAACCGGAAAATAGTTTCAGTTTCACCAAAACTCTAGGTTGCACTTAAAAGCTCATAATTTCCAAACAACTTGCAATAATATTCTAAACTTTTTCATCACTACTTTTGACTTGACGTTGAGTTCTGGGACACCCTGAATACTAAAAAATAAAACAATGCAACAACTAAACAAAATTTATTAGACAAACATATTGAACAGATCAAAAATTATATAACGATAAAATAAATAACACAAATAAAATAAAAATAGATGCCAATCTAAATTATATTAGAGTGGTCCTTAATATGGATATTTTCAAATTTCTTTGCTCCCAGGAGCTCAAATTCTTCCAAATTGATAATAGAAAATTTTCTGAAAATTTCTGGTCTTAAAATTAACTTTTAGATAGTGCGCAATTCAATCAAAGCTTCGTATGAAAATATCATGGAAAAAATTTTGAAAATTTTAAAATTGTTTTTTGGTATAACTTAGCGACAAATGAATGACTTAGTGACAATTCGTGTCATCTTTTATTGAAAATTCGACGTTCTGCAAAACGGGTTTTTTGTAATTTCTTTTGTCATCTTAATATTGTCATTTGCTCGCTAAGTTATATATGAAGAACATTCTAAAAATTTTGGAAAAATTTTCTCATGTTTCTTTCATACAAAACTTTGATTGAATTGCGCTCTAACTAAAAGACAATATTAAAAGCTAAAACTTTCAGAGAATTATTTTTAATCAATTTGGAAGCATTTGAGCCCTTGGGAACTAAAAAATTCACAAATGTCCATATTAAAGACCGCTCTAATTATGATATATTTACTCTACCTTAATCGACTGTATAAGATTCCTATTAAAATTCTCGAATATCTTCGACGAGCACTGGCTCGTCTTGCCAGTGGAACCTCCAAAACTTTTTTTACGATCACCACCATTACTCTTGGCACCACCATCAACATCCAGCAAATCAGCACCACCATTCCTGTCTCTCCTGTCCAGAACATCAATTTTATAATCATCCTTATTCAATTTATCACAGAGTCGATGATGGCCAACCAATCCCACAGGATTATCGAAACTTATCAAATCTTCGTGGAGTTTACTGACATTTGATTTAAGCATTTTACTGATATCGTTGGTGGCGTTTTTGATGTTCTGGATGTCGGTTTTGGAGATGACGTGGCTGCAACATCGGACGCAGATGTTTTGTTCGGGAAATGGGGCGTAGGTTTGGGTCGATATCGAAAATTGTGATAAGGGTTCGATGAGTAAATTCAAGTCTTTTGTGGCACAACGGCAGGTTTCGCAGTGGTGCTTCGTGTCTCTGATGCCGTCTTCGAGCACTTTGGCCACCACTGCGGCCGAGACGCTGATGTCTTCGTTTGTGTAGGAATCGCCGTCTGTGTCTGGAGAAGAAAATATAAAAAAATTACAATATTTGGCGAGCTATATATTTATAATAATTTAAACTTTATCAACTTATGAGATTATAAACAAACACGTGAAGCACTCATTTCTCAGTATTCAAAGGACACCGTATTGTTATGTTTATGTTAAAAATCATTCAATTGTTATAAGCATGTGTTATCTAATCTTATATATAAAAACGAAGCTTTCGATAAAATGCTCCGCTAAAACTCAAAAACGGTTAAACCGATTTGGCCAGTCTTAGTCTTGAAAAATTCGTGCTAATCAGTAGGTTGTCGGAAAGGTGAGATATTATTTTAAAATCGCGTAGAAACTTTATATTTTTAACTTGAAAATTTGTGTAGAAGCGTAATTTAAATAAAACAATAGGCGGTGACTGATACGTCAAATGTCAAACGTTTTTGACAGATGTTGTTCAATTACGTTTAATAGGATGTTTTACGTGAGTATTATCTAATTATAATAATTAAATTGTAGTAAGTAGTTTTGTTTGTAGTTTTATTTATATACAAAAACGTTAGTAAACGGGCCGCAAGTGTTACTAAAAACTCAAAATATCAACTTTTTTGAAATGTTAATATGAAAATGCACTTTTTGGCGTTGTAGCACTCTTTTCTTGCAAATCATATTTTTATCAAACACGGTGCTCTGAAAGATCTCATTTGTATAATTATACACTCATTGGTATTTATAAAACATTTTCTAGGTTATGTTATTTAAATTCAGAACCTAATTTTGGTATCGATCAAAGGAACATTTTGCCGAATAACATTTTCCCAGTTATAATTTCCCAGAATTTAACGAAGAATAGATAGTAATATATGAAGGTCTGGGGTTAAACAGGTCCGCCACCGATGTGTCAAAAACCAGTATAGTTAAGCATTGTTTAACAACAATATTTGAAAGTAGAGGGAAACAGATATATAGCCAGCTATAACCTTGATTCTCATGACTCTGCTATTGGGAAATAAACAGTAATTTTTGGAAAATTCATTATAAAAGTATTTTCTTCCGTTGATTGTTTTTCAGCATTAGTTAAGAATGTAATTATTCTGTAAAATACATTTAAAATTAAAATAAGACATTAAACCTGTTTGCCACCTGCCCGTTTCGAGTTACCCTACCTATAGGGTATAATTACAAATTTTTGAAAGACAGTCAAAAAGGACCTTTCGACAATAATGAAGTAGCTGGCAGTTTTACTGAACATAGTCAGGTGATTGTTTGTTTGAAATGTGTTATTTGTTGTGATATAATTGGTTTGATTTTTATGAAATAATTAATATTTGCACAAAGTCAAATTGGATCTTCGTGCCTTGCCCTGCTCTACTCTATACTTTTTATTAAAATTACTTTAATTCATCGAATGTTACTTGAAACTTTTCAAAAGACAGGTCAAAGAAGAAATACTTAATTTATTTTTTATCTGTCCTCGCAGAAAATTGAAAATTTTGTATAAGCTCAGTAGTATCATTTACAATTATACACAACATCCAGAATCCAAAAAGAATCTGAAAAACATGAAACGAAATCGAAAGTAATAAGTCGAAAGATCAAAAAAGACTTGGATTGGATTATACCACCATGTTTTCTATAGAAAGTGTATAAAACTTCCAGTTTGATTTTATTGACAAAATATAGACAAACTAATGGTGTCTATAGTATTCAATCAACACATCCTTATACACTTCTAGTATTAATTTTTTTGATTCTCTAGAAATTGTTTAGGATATACCTTACTTAGCAAATAAAGTCATTCATTATATTCAATCCAAGCATTTCTAAATAAAAATATAGTATACTCTATATATTGCAAAAATACGAACAATTTTTAGTCAGTTTTTATTTATTTTATTATGATTAGCCTTTTAGTAGCGTGTTGGACCCACATGACATGAATCTTTGGATCGAATACTGTCATTGACGTAGAATTTATGAAAAAATATATGTTGTTGATTTGAAATTAAACTAGTTGGTATTGGTATCTAGCCTTGAGGCAAGTAACATGAACTTCCCGATATGTGTAAATAATCGACTTAATTAATAAAAAATTAATTAATTTATGAGTGATTAAAAGTATTTCGAGTGTATTAACGAACGAACACGTTAACTCGGAGTATTTTCTAAGAGCTAATTTTCAAAAATCAATAATTTTTATAATTGAACCAGTTTCCGTAGGACTTTAATGGTTTAGTATGTTCATTAAGACCAAGAACTCTATCGTTATACCAAATCGTCTAATTTTAATTTTAACAAACGTCAAAGAAACTACTCATTTTCTCAAACTTTGATGAATTTTTAGAATTAAACTACTTGTCGTAAGGCCGTAATATTTCAGTAAGTTCTATAAGACCATGATATATCGTCAAAAAGAGTTCTATAAAAATCGGCTTAAATTTTTGTTTCAACAGTTAATTACAAGAAAACGGCAATATTGTTCTCTTGCCTCAAGGCAAAATGCCACTTACACCTTACAATTACTAATTTAGAATAAAGTTAAGAAGTATAACATTCTAGATCCTCCCCCCACGAAGTAATGCCCAACGACGGTTTCCGTGGGAGGCAAAAATCAAAGCGGAGATATTAGTCGGTATTACCCCCATGCGGTATTCAGTCCGGCATACCCAGACAAAAGACCTAGCCTGGGTAGTAAAAAGGCATTTCCTTCGCTATACACAGAAAAAAGAAAAACCTTACGATTACCAATGTAACTACTACTAACCGTATCCCCTCATCCCGTAGACCATGGCGGTCGGCGGAAAGGGGCAGGTGTTAGGCCCCGTTCCGCTCGCCGGCGAAGGGCTGTTGTCCCTCGGAGGAGTTCCTCCGGGCAGCATGCGGTAGTCGCTGCGCGGCCTTCGGGGCGACGAAGCCGAGCTGCCGGGCGGAGTAGCCGATTCGGCATCGAGGCGCATGTAGGCCGCCACTTTGGATTGGACGTCTAATGGCAACTAGGGAAAAAAATGCATAGACATTTTTTTATTATTTTCATATTATATAATGATCAGAGTAGTTTACAGACCTTATGAGTTATATGGCTAAATTACACATAATAATAATAATAATAAAAATAATAATAATCACAGAAAGAAATAAAAAATAATAATAATGATATATAAAAATAACAAATAAATAAATAAAATGAATTACAAATAAAGAATAAAAAATTAAATAAACATAAATAAAATAAACAATTTGTAGTAATTGCTCTATTGAGCAACTTTTTTTGCAATTTGGCAGTTTCTTCTGTAGTCCTCTTATAGGCGGATTATCAAGCAGAAAAGCCATTGTTGTATTAGATGAACGTAAATTTTAGCATGTTGTCTAGTACTGCTATTTTGGATGATATCCACATAGACATTTAATATATACTTATTAAATCGACTCAAATATTTTTTTAGCTCTATATAGATTTTTTTCTACTAAAGCCAAATATTTGTTTTTAGTTATCTACTTGAAAGACTGTATGTAAGATTCCAAATAAACGTATGGTTGAGTTGAAGGGTCGTACATTTATATAATTACATTAAAATATATATTTCCAAAAGAAATTGCATTCAAATATAGTGGGGTGCATAGCATCGTGCGTTAAGGCAAATTGCTAGAACTTCCCGTAGCGTAACTGAAAATCATGGTACGGAACCCAAAAAAATTTACACAAAAAGTGTATATATTATTATAATCTCTATTAAGTGTCTGATAATTTGATGTATTTGTGTCAAATAAACATTTTTGATCGCCAAATGACATTTTTTTAAATTATTTTTATTGAAAGTCCATAACCGCTGGACCTGCCATCCCAAAAATTTAATCAGTTCTTCATCTTGTCAATACAAGTAAAATGTTGAATTTGAATTATTCAAATCGGACGCTCCGTTCTCTTAAAAACTGAGTTACCGTTTTTGGCACTTTTTGCCCCGTATCTTCGGAATGGCAAGACCTGCCTTTGCCAAAAACTAATCAGTACGTCTCCTTATCAATACAAATCGAATGTTTATTTGAATTATTTAAATCGGTTAATCGGTGTTCCCGAAATCGTCGACGAAAATTTGTGTCCGCATACACACGCACACACATTCATTCATTTTTTCTAAGGTATGCCAAAATGTTCAGAAACCACTGAAACGTATAGATATATAAAACCTATAATTTTCGATTTTTTTCCGATTACTATAACTTGCTACAGAAAGTAAAAATTATAACTGAAACATAATTTACTTGACTTAATCAAATTGGCATTGACAATGATATTTGCTACATATAAGGTTGTCAAATATCTTCCGCCTTTTTGTATTATAAACCAAGAGCAAAAAAGCGGAAGGGAGATATTTGACAACCTATTTATACTATTTTTTTTCACTTACAGAATTTAATTTTTGTGGAACAAAGTTATCTGGTTTGCATTGTATAAGTTGAATTGCAAGACTCATGTCACTTTTATAACGTTCCTGAAATAAATAAAATAAAATTAGTCAATGTAATAATAAATAGTTATGATTAGTTATGATACTGATGATATAGAGTTGAGAATTAGTTTATTGAAATTAATGAATAACTTACAGTATTGCTTCTGAATATTTTCATGAATAAAACATGAACTTTTCAGTTCAATCAGTATAAATAAATTTCATGTTCACTTGCTATTCAGGAGTATATTTCAAATGCAAATGAAACTAAATTCATATACGCATCAGATGTAATTTCTGATCAAAGTTAACTACAATTCAGATTGAAGTTATTTTCTTATTGCAAATTAATTTATTCATCTATATTATAGATTATCACTATTTATTATTATAAATGATCAATAATAATTTTATCAAAATTACTACACTTCATGAATTTGATTCAACGAATTTTCAATTAACATAGTAAAAAAAAATCCAATCAAAATCCCTAAAATTTTAACCACTTTGAAAACAAAGTTTTGGCTTTCACTAAAAACCAAACATTGCCATTTCCAATTAAGATCTCTCAAACACATTAAAATGATTTGTTATAGTGCATAAAAAAGTGATTTTACGTCCTAAAATTGAAGCCTGTTACTCCAAATTTTATTTAACTTATATAATTCAACCAATTTTCGTAGAAGTGTTCATTGCATGAACTTTTGTGTATTGTTAAATTTCATGAAGAAAGTCGAAATTTTTTAAGAAACTTAATAAAATATTTTTTGAAATAAGAAGCACATGCTATAAAAAAATTCTGGCACGATTACATATATCATGTACGATGTGTGCTTGATATTATTTAATAATTTGAATTAATGTTAACATTTTTTATACAACTAAAGATGTTTTGTATGCTGCTTATTTGGTGATACAGATATAAAGAATCTATTTAGATAATTATAAATTAATTTATGCAAACTATACACAAATCCATAAATTTGAAACAGCAAGATTTTTGTGAGAACTGTTACCGAAAAGTACTCTTTTGTAATTCCTAAAAAATGGCTTGGGCAAACTTCTCTCAAACCTAATCTTTCTTATCAAGTTCAATCCAACGGCTTTATACAGTTGTAAAATCTGTTCACCCATTTTTGAGAGAATAGAAATTTGAATTATTGGCTCACGCACACACATACTTTTTTCAAACTTGGTCTCATTCGATTAAGAATGGCTTACAACGTCGAGGAAATATAAAATTATCAAATCTGATAAATTTATGCTTCTCATTCGGGAAGTTAATAAATATTTTCTTCAACTACTTACTACTTCTCTTTGTAAATTGGTGACGGTATAATTGGCCTGGGCCAACCTGACCGACAAAGTGGCCACGTCGCTGGTCAATTGGGCCCTTTCGCCTGCACCTCGGTCGACCAGCCTTAATAATTTGTCTTCTAAACCCTGGTTTAATTTCTGGACACGCACGTGCGAATCGTATAATCTAAAAGATAATAAAAACATCAATTAAATGCGCAATAAAATAGTCATTAATAAACCTATAATTATATAATGAAACAATAGGTGTTAAATTGACCAATCATTACCTAACTTATAATTTTATAGTGAGATTGATTTTGATTCTCTCTGGAGATTTTTAGTTCTAATCAAACTAATTAAAAAATCTGTTCACATACGTGTATATATATACACACACACACAAACGTTTTCCAAATTTGGGCTCATTCGATTCAGAATGGCTTGAAACGTCGAGAAAACATAAAATTAGCGAATCGCAGTTTTTGATGAAAACAAACTTCTCTTTCGGGAAGTTAAAAAAATTTTAGTACGTTCAAAATTGACTAATATTAAATTTTAATTTAAAGATATATTTTTGAATTAGCATATTTATTATTTTTATATATTGCTTATGAAAGTACTATCCTTTATTTTGTATTATTTTCTATTCAAATTTATGTTATTGTTCATTATTGTTACTAGACGTTAAATCATTTAACAGTTGTAACAAATGTTGTAATTAATATATATATATATATATATATATATATATTATATGTAAAATAAACAAATATAACCAATTTAATAAATTAGTTTTAAAAACAGATATATTGTGAAAGAATATATGAAAAGTATATATGAAAAACAACCATAAAATAAACAAATGTAAAGAAACTCATCATACAAACAAATTTGAAATTTAGGTTTTATTTATTTCTGCCTGTAGTTATGTATTTTTTATATTGTTTTAAATTGTAACCCTGAAATATTTAATTGTAGCACTGAAGATGGGTCAAATCAAGACCCGAGACGTATGTTCTCTGAATAAAAACATTGAAACAATTTTATCATATTATTCCACTATCTGAAGAAAAACCTCTCGCTTTATATATATATATATATATATATATATATCAGTGGCGGATCCAGCTTCGGCGTCAGGGGGGGGTCATAATTGAAAAGTTTTTATAGTCCTCAATGAGTATATAACAAATATATATACATATATATATATAATATAATATATATATATAAGATAGTGCGGGGCTCAAGATTTGCGGGTAAAAAGTCCACCACCGATATCTCAAAAAGAAGTAAAGTTAAGGATTTCTTAACAACAATATTTGAAAGTAGAGGGAAAAATGTACAACCAGCCATCACACTGATTCCTACGACGTAAAAAAAGCATTTTTACAAAAGATAAATTTAATAAATCTTTATTTCAACTCTGCTGGTGAATATTTTGGACAAAATATCAAATCAAGATTATATACAGAGTTATCTCTGTAAAAAATGTTTCTATAAAATTCATATTTTTTATTGGTTGAATAATGTAGCTATTACTTCGTTAAATCCCTTTAAAATTAAAAATAGTAAATTGGATTGTTTGTCCTCTCGCCGTCCGATTTTACCCCGTCTATGGGGTAAAAAAGACCAAGTGACAAATTTTTAAAAAACAGAAAAAAACACATTTTTACAGTGATGAATTAGCTGGAAGTTGGGACTAAAACATAGTCAGATGTTTTTATTTAATGTGTCTTATGGTTGTTATGGTTTTTCGTTAGCGACTTATGATAATTAAAGTTTGGATTATTTGGCCGCGCTTTTAAAAAATTAACCGTGTGTATGTATTCGGCTTTGTATTTCGTATGTGTTCGTTTTCCATCAATGTGTAATATTCAAACTATTTTTTAACTAGTTTGTATTGGTATTTTGCCTTTAGGCAAGTTACATGAACTTCCCGAAATGTGTTAATAATCGACTTAATCAGTAAAAAATAAATTAATTTATGAGGGATTCAAGGTATTCCCAGTGGATTTACAATATCACACATAATTGAAAACGAAGACGTTAACTCGGAGTATTTTCTAAAGGCAAATTTTCAAAATTCAATAATTTTTATAATTGAACCAGTTGCCGTAGGATTTTAATGGTTTAGTATGTTCATTAAGACCAAGTACTCTATCGATAAACCAAGTAAATCGTTTACTTTTAATTTTAACAAACGTCAAAAAAACTACTCATTTTCTCAAACTTTGATGAATTCTCAAAATTAAACTACACATCGTAAGGCCGTAATATTTCAATAAGTTGTACAAGATCATGATATATATATATATATATATATATATATATATATATATATATCATGGAAAAAAGTTTCATGAAAATCGGCTCAAATATTTTTTTCAACGACGAAATACAAGAAAACGCTAGGCAGATTTTCACCTAAAACTAATCAGTTTCATTCCCAACTAATATCTTTCTAACAGTTTTTGATTTTTTAAAATCGATTCGGTAATTTCTGCTTAAATGTGGACGAAAAGTTTAATTTTTTTTTCCAAATTTCGAAAAAAACGGCTCGGCCGATTGTCGCACAAAACTGACAAGCGATAATCCTCATTTAGACACATCAAATGGTTTTTAAATTTCTGAAATCGGTTCAGACGTATTTGAGCAATCGCCGATGAGGTCTAATTTGGACAAATGCTAAAAAAACGATACTAATCTTTGCAAACTTTGACAAATTTTTAAAGCTAAACGAGTTGTCGTGTGGCCGTATTGCTCTAAAAGACTATGGTATCTACCCGCAACAAATTTTTTCAACACTTCATTACAAGAAAACGGCCAGGCCGATCCAATATTCCCAACCTTTCGAACGGTTTTTGAATTTTCAAAATCGATTCAGAACTGCGGGCTAAAACGTGGACGAAATTTTTTTCACTTTTCTGCTATTTACAAAGAAACGACTTGGCCGGTCGTCGCGCAAAATTGATAAACGCTAGTCCTCATCGCGATACATCGAATGGCTTTTAAATTTTTGAAATCGGTCCAGCCGTTTTTGAGAAAATGCCGATTTTCAGCAAAAAATCTGTTCACACACACACATACATACTTTCTCCAAAGAACTTTTTGCTTGTTTTGACAAAATAGTTGCTTTTGAAAAAAATTTGGCTTATTTTTTTTTCTAAACTTTTTTTTGTATATGGAAAATAATTCAGATTTTAATATTCATTCTGACTAAAGTTTAAAACTTATATACTTCAAATAAATAGTTTTAACTTTGCAATTCAGTTTAAATAATTCTTATAAATATCAGACATTGTTACAATATTTATAATAATCTATTTGAAAACATTTAATATTTCTCGAACATTTCGTTAAGGTACAAGAAGTTCCAGCAATTTGCCTTAAGGCACGATTCCATACACCCCACTAGTTTATATATTGATTAAGTCGTCTATTTACAGATGTTAAAATTACTGAAAGTTCATGCATAAGGACCACTCACAATCAGTTTAATTTTTTGATTTTTGAATGAAATTTTGTTCCAGAACTGTAAACATATATTCGCAATACGATTAGAAAATCCTTAAATTTTAGGGTTTTTGAATCCGTCATTCGTCTACAATCAGTTAAACATTCAAGTTATAAAATGTGTTTGGTAACAAAATACATAAATAAAATCATCATGAAGTAATTTTGTTGTTGAATTAGTGTTTTATCAAAGTCCTAAAACAGGCTCAGGGGGGGGTCATGACCCCCGTGACCCCCCCCCTGGATCCGCCACTGATATATATATATATATATATATATATATATATATATGCTTATGAAGTTATAATAGACAAAACAAAATTATAATGAATTACATATTTGTCTTCAGTACCTCCTACTACGTTCTTTGATTTTATACAATTTGCTATTCAAATTTTATTTTACAAATTAAGTAAATAGATAATATAAATAGAAAACATAAATATATTATTGCTATTGAAAATATTAGTGTCAACTTACTCAATCATTTAATATTATAAAATATGTATCTATTACCTATGTTTTACAGAACCCTCAGTGTCGAAGTAAAATTTTTGTTAATTAAATATCAATATCAGACAGAAGTTTTAGTACTCGAGATTAGACTATAAATATGTCACTTTTAGATAAAATAATTATCAGTATATATAATTAATTTATAATAGATCGATTTAGAGTTTAGATATCACTTGTATAGATGACGCATTAATATATATTATTATTTGAATAAAAATTTGTTAAATAATAAGAAAGTTAAAAAAATTATAATTTTTGTTTATATAATGATAATATGTGAAGTACACGTACAATTAATTATAAAAATTATTGCGTAAAGATTTCTTTAAAAACAAATTTACTTTTAATTTAATTTTAATTGAAAAAAAAACTGAAAAAAGTTATATATTTAATAACAATAAATAGTTTCAATTATAATTAATATAATTGTAATAGGGAATATTTTTGTTCATTCAGAGTTATTTACATACTCTATGAGTTATATGGCTAAATTGCAAATAATAATAATAATATCAAAATAATAAAAATAATAATAATAATAATAAATAAGTAAATAAAAATAGATTAAAAATAAAGAAATGGAATATTTTGAACAATATTTTTTTAAACGTATATTATATTAACTAGTTTTTTTTTAATTTAATAATTGAATTTTGACATAAGTATATCAATTTAAAAATTTTCCACATTGTTTCTTAAATAAGTAGTAAATGAAGAAATTTAAATTGAATAAGAGATAATAATATAAACAGTAAATATTTTTTTAGAGAGAACTATATATGAACACTTCTAACAGTATTGAAAATTCTAATTTTTGCATAAAACAGATATTTCAGCCTTTTAACAATTACTGTAGTATTCTAAAAATAATAATAAAATTATTGTTTTACTATTTATAATTTACAATAAAAAATATAAACTTAACACGTTGTGTCAAATTTTTATGAATCAAATATTTGGATAATATCCGATATTTTGATATGCAATATAAATACTCATCTTTGGCTAAGAAAATATTGTTTTCCATTTTTGACTCAAAAATGCAACTTTATATTGGCTGAACTGAAAACTAAAAATTCTAGACAAATTATCTATTATTACCATTTTTTAAATAAAAGAAAACAGAACACATATATAATAATGTTTCTGAATAATACAAAACAGATGTACACTTATTTGCATTCTTGCATGTATGCAAATATAAATATTCATTATTTCTCAGATGTACCAAAATGATCTTGAAATATTTATTTTTCTAAACAAGATTATATTCAATTGTTTCGCTATTTAAATAACTTATTGCAGTTGTAAAAGTTGAAAACAAAATTTATTCCATTGTTATTTTTGAGACAAATTAAATGAATTTTATACCAAAGTGATGAAATAGTCTGGAAACAGATAAACGAAAATTCAGGTTTTTTTTCACACATAATGCATTTCAAGATATTTTATAGGACATTTTAAGGTAATGCAACAAGTAATAAAAAAAATTAGTATAAAAATTATTTAGATTGCAGAAATTGAACATAAATTGTTTTTATCAATTGTTCAATTGCCTACTCATTCTCTAAGAAAAATTCCAAAGTGATCAAATGTCTGGAAACTGAATATACCAAATGAAATCAAATACTTTTGCTTCACAATTTCGAAAACAATACGTTTGTGTAAATTGAGAACAAATTCTTGTCCATTGTTAATCTGGGGCTATTGAGACAAGAGACCAAATCAAACAACCAATTGTTTCAATTCAATTCAGTTTCAATTATTCATATTTATCAATCGATATGCTAATTGTTAATATGAATCAGTAAATTCTCCAGGGGTCCATGACAACTTTCTATGAGGCGAAAAAAAAATCTTAGAGGTTCAAACTTACTTGAATCTAAAAGTTCAAACTTGCTACAAAGAAATAATTTGTAACAGATTTAAAATCAGAATTTATAATATAAAAAATAATTGAGAGTTGAATTTTAAATTAGTATGTTAATAATAGATATATAAAGCGTCTGTGATTTGATGTGGATCCTGATATCGATCCTTGAGGTACGCCCAATGTTTAATTGATTTGAAATTATCTTCATAGTAAAGATGTTATTAATTTAATTGATATTAACTTCCCGTAGGGAAAGTTATTGTAATAGTCCAAAAATCGAAATTGAAAATTTTTGCATTTCTCTACGTTTTGAAGGTTTCTGAACATTTTGGCATACCTCAAAAAAAAATGGATGTATGTGTGTATGTATGGATACAATTTTTCGGTCACGTTTTCGGGCGCACGGATCAACCGATTTGAATGGTTCAATAAACATTCGATTCATATTGATAGAGCGATGTGCTGGTTAGTTTTTGGCAAAGGCAAGTCCAGCAGTTACGGAGATAAAGAGCAAAGAGTGCAGAAAATATAAATCGAGTTTTTGAGAGGACGGAGCATCCGATTTGAATGATCTAAAAAACATTCAATTAGTAATATTTGGGAGAAGTAGTTATTAGTTTTTGGCATAGACAGGCCCAGCCATTTCAAAGATACAGAGCTAAATGTGCTAAAAATGGCAATTTTTGAGAGAACTAAGCGTTCGATTTAAATGATTTAAAATAATTGATTTTGGGAAAAAAATTGTTTCATTTTTTTTTTCAATTAATTTTTATTTAGTATATCGAAAATAATACAGATTTTATTATATTCTGACTAAAGTTCTAATATACTTTGAACAAACAATTTCAACTTTGCAATTCAGTTTATATAATTCTTATAAATATTAGACAATGTTACAATATTTATTATAATCTATACAAAAACATTTAATATTCCTCGATCATTTTGTTATGGTAAGGGAAGTACCAGCAATTTGCCTTAAGGCACGATGCCATACACCCCACTAGTTTATTATTAATATTATCGTTGATGAAAATGTTTTATGTTAAATTTTGCAAAATTATATTCTAGATGATAACTAAATAAAAATGCGGTCTTCAGTAGTGGTAAAAAAATATTGAGATAATAAATGAAAAAAACTAGAAAGTATAAAAAAATTTGTATTTCTATAAATCAATTACGGGTAAATAAGGGGTACAAGGAAAAGTCTAAGGAGTCCACGACACAAAATATATTCGGACGTATTTTCATTTTATTATATTGGCCATGAAGGCGGCAATCTTCATGGATTGGGTTTATACACCGGAAAGTTGCTACAATGTAGAAGGGGTAGATGATTTGGATCAGACTTATTTTTCTCACTTTTAAAACTAAAGTCCACGTAAAATCACATGTAATAAATAATCAATAAATATATCTTTTTCAATTAGAATTAAATGACAAATCATTAGTGTAATGAGAACTAAAAATTATACCAACAAATCAGTGTTTCATACAGTCCACAGCTACAAGGGTTAAATTTTAACCCAACAACCTGAGTTATCAAAGAAGCAATTTAATAAATTGTATTTCTACGTGACGCATATACAAAATAGTTTGAGAACCTATGATATAAATCTTTTTTCAATTATTATTACCTATCATATTTCTCCTGCCAGACTCCCAAAGTTGTCTGAAGTTCTGCAATGCGATCAGTCTCCCTGAGACAGGCACTTTCCAGGGTCTCTATCCGACGGTCTCGAACTTGCAAAATTCGTCTCAATTCCGAGATCTCATTTTGAAGTTGCTGGACATCGCAGGACAACTGTTGCTGTTGCTGAGCAGACTGTTGCTGCAACTAGGATAAAGGATACAGAATTTACTTATTTGGTAAAGCAAAAGTTGGTGATAGATCTGAATATAGTCTAATATTTTTTTTAAATATGTGCTTATTTTATAATTGAACATCAGCAAATTTTTGGTATTACTTAGGATGTCTAAATTATAATTTTCGATACAAAAAGTTGCAGCAATTTACCTTAAGGCACGATGCAATTTAAGTTTATATATTTAAAACCGTACTCTACATGTGTTGTTTTTTAAATAAAATTCGTATGTACAAAAGTTATATATGAATTAATGTTTTTTTCTATATCTGAGTTGAGTTAGTTATTTATCTAAATATTTGTAAGATATATAAGTATTTTAATATAGTTAAATTAAAGGATTAAATATAAATATCTCGATTGAATATCAAAAATTTTAATCTATTTTATGTAATGTATTTCGTCGAAACAGAAATGTTCATTGAATTATTGAATGTGAATAAAATTAAATATAAATGGTAGCCTTATAGTAGATAAGTGTTGATTATGATATGATACACACATATATATATATATATTATATATATATATATATATATTTAATATAACTAAAAATAAACTAATACGCAGTTTACGAGATATGAATGTAAATAATCACAAAACTAATAATATTCAGTGAAGTGCAGAATAATCATTACGATTGAAGACTGAAATGAATTTATACAATATCTTTACTTGTGTCTATCATTTAATATTTATACGTATATATGTATAAAATTAAACTAAATTACTTGAAGACTTTGTCTATAATTATTTATCAATTTTAAAATTGCTTCTTTCAAACTTTCAAATTTGTATTTTGAATGAAGCCAAATAATTTATAAAACTGTATCTTTAATTGTTTATTAAACAATTATGCTTAAAACATTTCGTTATTTATTGAATTTCGAAAATATGTCAAAATATTTGAAAACTCTATGTCATACTGTTCAGGATAATTTATAAAAATTAAACATAATAATAAAATTTAGTCCCAATTCATATATTATTTATATTGTTATATTACGGTATTTACCACTTTTGTTATTAAATTATAAATTCAAATTTGCCTAGAATTTTAGCTTTAAATCAAATTTTCAATAATTTAAATAAATTTAATTAATTGTTTGAATTTAAATAATTTAATTTATTTAAATTAAAGTATAAATTTAATATTTTAATTATTTAAATTAAAGTAATATTTAGTTAATTTATAGCAGTTTTCTATTTTAGTATGTAAATAAATAGTTCTTGATGTTTTGAAACAATTTATGTAAATTTCAACAACAACAATGCAATAATTTATGTAAGTATTGTAATATTAAACAAATAAATTCTATTTATTGAGAATTTTTACTCTTTTGATAATATATAAATATATGTGCGATATATAAAAGTGTATATATTAAATATATAAAATTAATATATATATATATATATATATATATATATATAATTTATAAATGTACTTCAATGTTAATAATTTATTTGATGTGGGAATATTGTTGATACAATTTAGTACATGAATTATTGGCAAAATATGACAAAGTTTCTTTATTATTATTCATAGAAAAGGAACCAAAATTTATTTGAGAATATATCTATAAACGTATTAGAGATTGGATTTGAATAAATTCTAAATATTTTTTAAAAAATATGAAAAATTTATCATTTTTATCGTCATTTCGTAGTTCTAGCAGTTAGTGTTTTTTTTTCGCCTTTAAAATGAAAAATTTAAGTCCATTAATATTACGAATATTTTAGACTTCATACTATACCGTTTTTCCTAAAAACTAGCCATTTTTTCCAAATAGAATGTTGATAATAATAATCGATCTAACTTAAACCTTAAACAAATAAAGTAAAATATATAGAAATATATTCTTAAATTGTAAAAATTGTAAGAACCTATTTCAGCAATTTTACCATCATATAAAATTTGCATATAAATAAAAGTATAAACTTCTTTGAATATATGCATATATAATAGCCTATCACCTAAATCGAATATAAATGCACATGTTGAACAAATAAAAATTAAAATCGGTTCAGTAGTTTAGGAGTCTATTGGTAACAAACATCGTGACACAAATCTGATATATATATATGTATATATATATATATACTTAAATTCACCATTAAAAAAATCCTCAAACAATATTATGAAAACTATGAAATTATGAACTATATAAGCTCACGTATGACATCACGTATAAAATAAACCTCTTACCACCCTCTTTATAATTCAAGAATCATCAATTTAAGAATTTAAACACTATTAACTATTACACTTATAAATTTATTTGCACAAACCAAAAATTCTCAATTATTATTAAAAAAATCCTCAAACAAAATGTAAACGATAATCGCTTTTTGGGCATATGATTTATATATGTAATATAAACTTTAAACCACCATTTTTGAAACAATCCGAATTTCTTTAAAAAAAAAACAAACACCAATAACTATGATGGGCCAAATAATGACTAAATATTAAGAACTTCCATCACTATTTTATTACCAAAAATCAATTTTTAGAGGATACAATAATATTAATTATTAAAACTTCTCAAACAAAATGTAAACGATAATCGCTTTTTGGGCATGTGTTTTCTATATGTAATATAAACTTTATTAAAAAAAACAAATACCAATAACTATACTGGGCCAAATATTGAAAACTTTCGTCACTATATTTTTACTAAAAAATCTTTAGATCACACTTATAATAAAAATTAAAATTCCCCAAAAAAAATTGATAATCGCTTTTCTATTTTAGCTTCATGACTTTTTTTACTTATAATATAAACCTCACACTTCACCCCCTAAGCTAGAAATACAAACGCCAATAATTACATTGAGCCAAATATTGGCTAAATATTAAAAACTTCCATCACTATATTTGTACTAAAAATTAATCTTTGGAACATATTTATAAACATATTCGCACAAACAAAAAACAAACATTATTATTAAGCATTTCTCAAACAAAATGTTAAAGATAATCGCTTTTTGGGCATATGTTTTGTATCTGTAATCTAAATTTCTTACACCTCACCCCTTTTGTAACAATCCAAATTGCTTTTAAAAATAAAAACACCAAAAATTAAATTAACTAAATATTAAAAACTTCTAGCACTTTATTTTTAGTAAAAAAATCTTTAGGTCGCCCTTTAACATATATGCACAAACAAATAATAATAACAATAATATAAATAACAATTACTCTGAAA
Source organism: Ctenocephalides felis (assembly GCF_003426905.1). Lineage (NCBI taxonomy): Eukaryota > Metazoa > Arthropoda > Insecta > Siphonaptera > Pulicidae > Ctenocephalides > Ctenocephalides felis. Next base: position 14,906,755 of record NW_020539727.1, on the reverse strand, counting down.
AAATAATGACACTTTTCAACTTTATGTTTTTTCACGAACAATATATACCTCATACCTCTTTCCCTTTGCAACAATCTATATTCCCTTAAACAATACAAATACCAATACCAGAATTTTATTTAGTTTATTCTGAGCTAATAATGACTAAATATTGAAAACTTGTTAACTTGTTATTGAAAATATTTTATTTTCGTTAAAAATTAATCTTTGGAACACATTTTATAAACATATTCACACAAACAAAAATTAAAAATTTGTCAAACAAAATGTAAACGATACTCGCTTTTTGGGCATATGTTTTCTATATGTAATATAAACTTTATTAAAAAAACAAACACAAATAACTATACTGGGCCAAATATTGAAAACTTTCATCACTAC
>NW_020539727.1:14879360-14905374 GCF_003426905.1 Ctenocephalides felis | reverse complement strand
ACAAATGCTATTTAGTTAGTTTATATAGTTTATATAGTTTATAAAAAACTTTTATATGAATTAATTTTTCAATCGGAATTGCGGAGTTTTAGAAAGAACTCAAAAATCAATTATATGTATACTTTTTTATTTATGTTTTACATCTGTTTTTCTCGTTGTTGAGCCTTGTATAATATATATTCAATGTAATACTTTTTTATTTATGTTTTACATCTGTTTTTCTCGCTTTTGAGCCTTGTATAATATATATTTAATTTTCTTTACAATTGATTTGAAAAAATAGCACTTGCTTGTATAATTTTACAGTATTTGTTTAATTTACATATTTTTGATATCCGGGACAAAAGATCTAAAGAGACAAATATTGCTTTTAAAAAAACTCGGGACACAAGATGGAAATCCGGAACTATCCCGGCCAAACCGGATATATGGTCACCTTACTTAGGCAAATTGCATTAACTTCACGAAATGTGTAATGATTTACTTGAACAACCTAAATTGAGATTTAGATATTTAGATGAAATTAGTCAACTGCTTACTTCGAAAATAGAGTTTTCGCTTATAGTTGAATCTAAAACATTGCGATTTTCAATCATTTTTTTTTTCAAACATATTTATAATATCTGTAATATATTAATTATAGTGCACATACACATGCTTGTATGCCTGCGAAATTCTAGCTAATTATTCAAAATTTTAATGAATTGACAATGTTTGACCATCACATCACAAAAGCCCTCAAAATGGCAATCAAATTTATTTGTCGTTACACTGTACCTGATATTGTATAGCATTTACCTGCATAATTGTATAGAGAGATAGATCTGAGTTTTGAAATTTTAATTTTAAAAGTTTTTATTAATTTATTATCTTGGCATCTGGATGCTTCCTTATTGTCAGTTCTGATATTTATTAAATTTTAATCGAACAGGAGATTTTACACCACAATAATTTGTACTGACAAGAAATTTTCTTCATAATACAAAAAATAATGACAATAAAATTCACTTTGTGTATTCTGATAATAATTTAATTTACTTTGATATTAATTTTGACTATAATGTTTTCCAAACTTTGAATTTTCAAAATTAAACTTTCAGTATGTTCTTTAGTTTTTTATAGTTGAGATCTATCAACTCATAAAGTTTCATCGATTTTTTTTACAGTTAATTACGTACTAACACGTAGAACAGGCTTGTTAAAATACCATGGATATATCTTTGAAAATTTGATAAATTAAAACGCTACAAACGATTAAATAAAATTAAGTATAATCAACTAATAATAAGTAAATATATAAATTTGAAAATTATGGTTATTATTATTTTTTTTATTGTTTCATATATCATTTATGACGAAATTGACTTCTCTTCTATAGCTTGTTTGGGGAAAAGCAAATATGTTTGAAATTATCAAATATCCTAACTATTATGAATTCTTTATTTATTCCTAAATTTTCTATTTATTGCTAAAGAATGAAAAATCAAATTCAAAGGCTCATTTCTAACAATGACAAACCGATCATGTCACATTTGAAGTATGACTTTAATTATATTATTGTTTTTTAAATATTATACATATTTTTGATGCTGTAATAAATATATAATTTATAATTTATCATTATATAAATGTGTATAATGGTCGACACTAATAAATGTGCATTACGAGTGTTACCACATTACTGATGAATATTATTGAAAATTGTTATATGATGTATTGATTTTTACTTGAATGCCATCTTGTACAGTAGCAAATAAGTTTTACTTCAATCGCGTGTGAACCTTAAGCGCACTCTTTTTTTCATAAATTCTAAGTCAATAAGACAGGGTTCAATCCAAAGATTCTGTCGTGTGAGTCGACATATTAAGTTCCTTAATATGGACGCTACTATATGAGCTAGGGAATGCAATATCGATGGAAAATTTCAATACTAGTATTTCGGTAATTTTTTTTTTAAACCGGAATACCGGTAAATGACCGGTATTTTCATTATCTTAAACAAACGTAAACAAATTGAAAGTTACTAGTACAAATATAAAAAAATGTATATACAACTACAAATATATTCAACTAAACAATAAAACAATAAAATAAAACAATAAGTTTATTTTTTAAATAATAATTCAACAAATTATATCCAATTTAATTAATTCATTATCACTATAGAGTATATTGAATACTTTTCATCAAAAACAAACTTATGCGTAAGAAGACCAAAAACTCATGAAAGATCATATTACATTATTATAATAAACTGTATTGTCTGTATCCGATGTGTTAAATTAGCATAATTTCCACTATTTAAAACAAATAATTTTTTACACTAATTTAATATCGGATACTTTGTTAAGATAAATAATAAGTTACTATATTTGTTGAGTATTTTTGTTTAAAACATGTGATGCTTCTATAGTATTTTCAAACATCAAACGTTTCGAAAATAATATTTTATAATTGTAATAAAAAGCAAAAATATTTAGTAATTATCATAATTATTATGTATAAAGTTAGAAAAAAATAAAGATTACGCAGATGTAATCTGTATGATATAAAATATTTTGGCGCAAATATCACTTAAAAAACCGTTACATTTTTACATAAGATGAAACAACACCATTATCTATCAGTCCAATTCTATTTATTGTAACACGATATGAGGCCTTTCCAAAAGCAATAAATATTCAGTTTAAACGTATTTGACATTTGTTTACCTAAAGAATCACTTGAAGATATAGCTGTTTATGGAATTATGGAATTTAAAGATAAATTTGTTCCGAGAAATTTAAACTTTTACTTTGTAAAAATACCGAAAATACCGGTATTTTTGGGATAAATACTGGTAAAAATATCGCTGAAAAATTGGGCGGTTTACGGTAATTCGGTATACCGGTAATTCGGTATACCGGTAAACCGGTATTGCATTTCCTAATATGAGCTATGTTTGCCAAATATTGTAACTTTTTTATATATTTTTTTCTCCAGACACCGACGGCGATTCCTACACAAACGAAGACATCAGCGTCTCGGCCGCAGTGGTGGCCAAAGTGCTCGAAGACGGCATCAGAGACACGAAGCACCACTGCGAAACCTGCCGTTGTGCCACAAAAGACTTGAATTTACTCATCGAACCCTTATCACAATTTTCGATATCGACCCAAACCTACGCCCCATTTCCCGAACAAAACATCTGCGTCCGATGTTGCAGCCACGTCATCTCCAAAACCGACATCCAGAACATCAAAAACGCCACCAACGATATCAGTAAAATGCTTAAATCAAATGTCAGTAAACTCCACGAAGATTGATAAGTTCGATAATCCTGTGGGATTGGTTGGCCATCATCGACTCTGTGATAAATTGAATAAGGATGATTATAAATTGATGTTCTGGACAGGAGAGACAGGAATGGTGGTGCTGATTTGCTGGATGTTGATGGTGGTGCCAAGAGTAATGGTGGTGATCGTAAAAAAAGTTTTGGAGGTTCCACTGGCAAGACGAGCCAGTGCTCGTCGAAGATATTCGAGAATTTTAATAGGAATCTTATACAGTCGATTAAGGTAGAGTAAATATATCATCATTAGGGTGGTCGTTAATATGGATATATTTGAATTTCTTTGCTCCCAAGAGCTCAAATGGTTCCAAATTGATGAAAAATAAGTCTCTGAAAGTTTTAGCTTTTAATATTGTCTTTTAGGTAGTGCGCAATTCAATCAAAGTTTTGTATGGAAGAAGCATGAGAATATTTTCTCAAAATTTCGAGAATGTTCTTTACATATAACTTAGCGAACAAATGAATGAATTTTATTCAAAATTCGACGCTCTACAAAAGAAATTACAAAAAACCTGTTTTGTAGAGCGTCGAATTTTCAATAAAAATGGTGTATGGCATCGTGCCTTAAGGCAAATTGCTGGAACTTTCATGAAATATTCGAGAAATTTTAAATGTTCTCAAATATATTATTACAAATACTGTAACTTTCATTATTTTTGCATTATCTTGTTACAACTGAGCAAATCAAATGCAAATCATAAATCAATTATTACATTAACAATAGTCATTTCATTTCTAATTCAAAAAAAATAGTTGCCTATAATTTACACAAAATAGAAAAAGTGCTCCCGTATACTCACAGTCTGAACGCATTTGCAAATAATTCTGTGCGACATTTCACCTATACTGTGCTTAGCTTGGCGGCATTTTCACATTTTTCAATAGTGCCCCAGTACATAAACAGTCTAAACGCACTCAGGTAAACATTTGTACCATAGTGGCGCTTAGACTGTGCTTAGCCTGGGTGATTTTTTAAGTTTTTAATCCAAAATTACCTGTGATAGCAGACTTTTAGCACTTGTGGTTTTGATTGCCATTTATTACTGATAATTTGAGTGTCTAAAAATAATTATTTTGCTGCAAAATTAATTTTGATGCCATGATAAATAAATATTTTGCGATACAAATATTTTTAAGTGTCATAATATTTGAGTTCACAAATGCTATCACAGATAGTGCAAAAAATTACTTAATACCATATGTTGATAATAAAATATATAAAACTTTGACAAAAATATATATAGACTATCTAAAAGTTAATACTAAGACTTGAAACTTTCTGAGAATTTTCTTTTACCAATTTGGAAGCATTTGAGCCCTTGGGAGCAAAGAAATTTTAAAATATCCATATTAAGGACCACCCTAATATAATATAATTTGGCATGTATTTTTATTTTTATTTGTGTTATTTATTTTATCGTTATTTAATTTTTGATCTGTTCAATATGTTGGTGTAATAAATTTTGTTTAGTTGTTGCATTGTTTTATTCTTTAGTATAAGGGTGTCCCAGAACTCAACGTCAGTTTAAATCGGAGATAAAAAACAATATCTCACGTTGTTTGAAAATTATGAGGTTTTAAGTGCAAACAAGAGCTTTGGTAAAATTATGACAAATTTTCTTTTATTGTGGTCAATTATCATTATTTGGGTTCATTTAAACTTTAGAACCATAACCGTGAATAACATTTCTAGGTCCAAAATATTGACAAAATTGTACCAAGTTTTCAAGAATTGAGAATGACTTTTTGTTGGACTATGAATTTTCAAACTTGTTTGCATTTGAAATGCAGTTTTTTTTCTTGAGTTCTGAGACACCATGTGTATTGAATAACTCATTTATATAACATAAATTAATTTTTTAGAAATTTTTAGTGACTTTTTCAATTTTGCACTTATTTTAGATAATAAAGGCATAACTTCACCAAAGCCGGTCGGTTGCACTTAAAAGCTCTTAATTTTAATTATTATCTAAATTTAATTTTCTATGACGTTTCAACTTGACGTTGAGTTCCTGGACACCCTGTATATTGAATAACTCACTTATATAATTTAATAACTTCCAATAACGTCATCGAATCCTTCGGTTGCATTTAAAAGCTCTTAATTTTAATTATTTCCTAATTTTTTTTCATGATAGCTTTAACTTGACGTTGAGTTCTGGGTCAGTCTAGATACTAAATAATTTATTTTTATAATATAATTTATTTTTTTAAAAATTTTAGTTGCACTTTTAGATTATAAAGACACAACTTTACCAAAACTTTCGGTTGCACTTAAAAGCTATTAATTTTATTTATTTTTTAATTTATTTTTCCATGATATTTTCAACTTGACGTTGAGTTCTGGGACACCCTTTATATTAAATAACTCATTTATATATTTTAATTTAGTTTTTTTAGCGATTTATTGTGATTTTTTTAATATTCCACCAAACAACTTTACCAAAGCTCTGGGGTGCACTCCGAAGCTCTTAATTTTAACTATTTCCTAAATTTAATTTTTTACAATAGCTCTAACTTGACGTTGAGTTCTGGGACACCTAATAGTTGCACTTATTTTAGATAATAAAGGCACAAATTGATTGCTGAAAAGCCGATGAAATTTGCTTTATCGTTTTGAATAGTCAAATTTGCTTTAATGGTTTTGGATAAAAAAAATCAGTGAAACTAGTAGTGCATGGCTTCGTGCCTTAAGGCAAATTGCTGGAACTTACCTTACCGTATTTCAATATTTATGTACCGTATCTTAAGTTTGTTTTGTGTAGTTAGTAGTTTATCCTGAGTTCTACATTTAAGTTAGAAGAAATTACAAGGCATGCTCACAATGATATATATCTTTTACCAAGCCATCTATGATTCCAGTCTGAAAACCCGAAAGCCGGTCCAAGATTATGCTCTCTCCGAATCCAAGACGGAAGTCCCAACGTCATTTTGAACAAATCCGAAAACAACATGGCACCAGTCTTATACACCAGAAGAAAACTAGATTTGGAAAACGAAGTCATATCTTCCAGTAAACATCAAAATCCCTCAAACACCAAACTCACCCTCCGAGATTTGATGGAAATCAACCGAAAACTATTGGCAGTTGGTCAAAATCAGGAGCAAGAGGATAAGGTGAGGTTGTTCCGGAACAAATTGGATGATGATAAATTAGGTGATCAGCAAGAAGGTGTTAGACAAGATCCTTGTGGTGAGAGTAGTGCTGGTAAAAATGATAAGAGAACGTTGGGTGATTATAGTGGTGAAGGTTATAGTGACAGGTGTATGGTGTACCAGGATAGCAACTACAATAAATCTGACCAGGACACTGGTAAAACTTTTGGTCACTACGATCCAAACAAGTACGATGATAATTTAGGGCAAAACAACTGGAGCATCAGTGGCCCAGCTATTTACAACACCACAAACCGCGACTCAGGAATCAACTTATCAGACGACGTCGACACAAATCACGCTGAAGAATCCATCAACCATCCAGAAAACTTCAACAACAACCAAATAGACAAACTAAACTCCAGCACAGGTGACAACACAAGCCAATCTCTAGAATCAAGTTCCATGTCAAGTGCAGAAATTCGAGAAAGTGCCCAACTTTTACGCCAACAACTCCACAGAGTCGCAGAATGGGTCAACGCCAATGCCAACATGGATAATGCAAATTGCACAGACAGTGATAGTGGTTCCCATAAAAATAGATCTAAAGCCAGTTATAAATCCCACAGAATGTCCCTGGATAGTGTGGATTTGTACAGGAACCTGGACTATAACCAGAGAATTAGGTTGCATCAAGCCAACGACGATAAAGATGGTACCAGAAACAAGGTGCCGGAGCAAGAAAACGTTTGCAATGGTAATATTAGTGAGGAGAAAGAAATGACTGATTTAGAGCAGATGGAGTATAATGTGAAGCAGTTTTTGTTGAGGCAGAATGAGTGGTCGGTTTGTAATAGTCATATGTAATTTAGATAAAGGATAAACGTTTTATTTATTATTTTACTAAGGAGCGAGCAAGATGATTTTAAAGTTTGTGCATACGCTATTTTGTACAGTTATTAATTGTATGTGATCTTTTATATAGAACTTTGTCCATTGTATACATTTCTGTAAACATGTGCACTCCTTTCTGGAAAGTTGCACTCGCTTTATAAAGTTGCACTCTTTTCTAGAAAGTTTTCTCCCTTTCTGAAAATACGCACTGTTCTGTGAAAGTTATACTTTTTGTGGAAAGTTGAACTTTTTGTGAAAGGTGCTCTATTTTCTGGATAGTTGCACTTTCTTCTGAAAGTTGCACTCTCTTTTGGAAAGTTGAACTCCCTTCTGGAAAGTTGCACTCACTTCTGAAAAGTTGCGCTTTTTTCTTGGAAAGCCACACCCCTTTCTGAAAAATTGCACTTATTTCTGGGAAGTTGCGCTCCTTTCTGGAAAGTTGCATTCCTTTCTGGAAAGTTGCATTTCCTTCTGGAAAGTTGCACTCCTTATATACATTTTTGCAAACTTGTACACGTTGCTAGTTTGTGGAAAGTCCTTTCTCCTTGTATACATTTCTGCAAATTTATACACGTTGCTAGAAAGTTGCACCCCTTTCTGAAAAGTTGCACTCCTTTCTGGAAAGTCGTACCCCTTTTCTAATTTTTCTGGAAAGTCGTACCCCTTTCTGGAAAGTTGCACTCTTTTCTAGAAAGTTGCATCATTTTCTGGAAAATTGCACCCCTTTCTGAAAAGTTGCACTTGTTTCTCGAAAGTTGCACACCTTCCTGAAAAGTTGCACTCTTTTCTAGAAAGTTGTATTTCCTTCTGGAAAGTAGCATTCTCTTTTGGACAGTTGCACTCCCTTCTGGAAAGTTGCATTCCTTTTTGGAAAGTTGCACTCCTTTCTGGAAACTTGTACTCTTTTGTGGAAAGTTGCATTCCTTTCCAAAAGTTGCACTATTTTATAGAAAGTTGTATTTTTTCTGGAAATTTGCACTCCTTTCTGGAAAGTTGCATTCTTTTGTGGAAAGTTGCATTCTCCTCTGGAAAGTTGCCCTTATTTCCGAATAGTTGCACTCCTTTCTGAAAAGTATCACTCATTTTTAAAAATTTGCTCTCCTTTCTGGAAATTTGGGATCCTTTCTAGAAAGATGCTTTTCTTTCTCGAAAGTTGCACTATCTGGTGAATTCTAGACTTATCTTATGAATTCTTGACTTATCTGGTGAATTCTTGACTTATCTGGTGAATTCTAGACTTATCTGGTGAATTCTAGACTTATCTGGTGAATTGTAGACTTATCTGGTGAATTCTAGACTTATCTTATGAATTCTTGACTTATCTTATGAATTCTTGACTTATCTGGCGAATTCTAGACTCATCTGGTGAATTCTAGACTTATCTAGTGAATTCTAGACTTATCCGGCGAATTCTAGACTTATCTGGTGAATTCTAGACTTAGCTGGTGAATTCTAGACTTATCTGGTTTATTCTAGACTTATCTGGTGAATTCTAGACTTATCTGGTGAATTCTAGACTTATCTTATGAATTGTAGGCTTATCTGGTGAATTCTAGACTTATCTGGTTTATTCTAGACTTGGCTGGCAAATTGTAGACTTATCTGTTGCAGACTTCGCTGAGAAATTTCAGTATTATCTAGCACATTTTAACAATATCTGGCAAACTATAGTCTAGTTGCACATACTTGGCAAAAATTTTATCATTTTCTGTGCATCTGGTAGATTCTATATTTTGTTATCCATTTGTGCATTTTGCAATTTATACTTACCAGAAAAACCTTGCTTGCTCCTAAATTTAGTCACACTTAAAAAATTAGACTATTAAAATTACTCATCCGTATTTATATTTTTTACTTAACAAATTATATTTACCATCACCAATCTTCTAATTGTGATCATATTGTCACTCTAAATATTAAGTTCATCATTAGTTAATATTTATTTATTAGTTTAATTAAATTTAAAGACTAGAAAACTAGAAATTCTAGGTGTTCAAGAAATCCGACAAATGTTTCTTCCGGTGTGCCGTTTCTATTATAAATAGTTAGGATATTTTAATTCTTGGATTTCATCTTGATTTCAACATTATCTTTACTGTATTAGATAATTTATATTAATAATAAAACTAGCAATAATCTCTCAACGAAAATTAGGCGAGACAGAAAAACGTGTAATCATAAAATTCATATAATTTTACAAATGGGAGTTCCTCAGGGTTGCTTGTAAGGGTCAACTTGGAAAGAATGGAAGCTTTTGAATATTATAGGCCTATGGAATAATTATAATTTTTATATTAAATTCAGAAAAATATTTTTCAATGTTTTTGAGATATGGTCTAGTGGTTAAGGCTACGGTACCAATATTTTATAACGTATTTACAATCATTAATTTGTTACCTACATTTTTCAAACAAATGTTGATATTTGAAGGAAATCTGCAGGTACATATATTATATTTGCAGTGGATATTGATGTAACTTGGAAATTAGATATTTTATGAATAATGTAGTATTTCATAGGACTCTAATATTTTAAGGATTTTGATTAGGTGAAGTTTTATTTAAAATTCCAGACAAGTAAACCTCAGGTTGTCCTTAGTAATTTGGAATAATAAATTCAGAAGCAATATAACTATTCGGATACCAAATTTATCCATCATTTTTTTAAATAAAAATATAAACGTTTATGATTTATTTAGTAAAATTTTTATCGTATCAAAATTTATGATATAATAATATATCATATTATATAAATATTATTATCATATAGAGCTTGTTTTAGCCTTTAGTGATTTTAATGGAATGTAAAACGATACATATTTTATTTAAAAAAATAATAGCAAAAGGTATTTTGATAAATATACTAAAGGGCAGTATAATTTTCTAAAAATTTAATTATTCAGTACTAAATAAAAATTTAAATTAACCAATTAAATTTATTTATAAAAAACTGTGTATCCATAGCTTTTTATCCACAACAATTTTATTCTAAAATGAATTCTATAAAATATCACGCATATCATAAATATAAGAATATATTTTTCAACCATAGACATTTGTACCAAAATTATTTTTTAAAAATCACCAAAAACAAATATTTGTCGGAAAAAAATTTAAATTTGACTTTTGAAACCATTTTGGAAATAAATTAAATTTTGGACTTAGGTCAGCTTGATGATGAAGTGATAAAAATTGATATAAATTTATCATAAATAATTAATTTAAATTCATTTTTTTATTATTCTGACAAATATTTGTTCCTGTCCACCCTGCTATTATTTTACAAAATAAGGCTAATTTTTTTAAAAACAAATATCATTAATGATCGTTGTTGAAGGATATAAATAATAATAGTGATGTGTATAGAATATTTTCTATAGTATTTTTACATAAGGATTTTTTATAAAACACTTGACACAAAAAATAACTCTGAATGGATAAATAATATTCTAATCTAATAATTCTATTTAATGCACTATTCTATTATTAATTCTATTTAATGTAGCTTTTGTAGCTTTACAGAGAGATCATAATATATATATATATATATATATATATATATATATATATAACTAAAATCCTCCTGTTTTATATATATAACTAAAATCCTCCTGTTTTCAAATTTACTTTGCGTTTCTTACGTAATTGGTCTTATTATTTTATTTTTTACGTAACAAATTTAAATATTTTGTTCAAATAATGTTTTCCTGAAACGCAATACATATATTTAAAACATTTTTACGAAACATTTGTACGAAAACGAGACATTTACTATAACAAACTCAAATTCAAATGCTTCTATACAAAAATTGTATACAAAATCAATTGTAATGACTGCGCTACATCTTGTATAGGTTCAACAGAAGAAAAATTGAAAAATTGATATAATAGTGACACTTCAGTAAACACATACACTTCCAAAATTTATTTACTGATGTTAAATAATTAAATAAATTTATAAAATACTAAAAATAATCATTAATTTTTTTTTATTCATTAAATTTGATTTCTTATCAACAATTTTACATGCATATAAATAAATTTTGATACACGATTCAGTGTTTAAATATTCATTTTTTACCAAGTTAATTTTTAAACACCTTAATTGCGATGTCGGTCATATACGTCTGACATATGCAATTTAGTAGGAGAAAAAAAATATGAATTAAAAATTGTGATTTTCCAGGAATTTTGACATAAAAATGTTTTGTTTATACTTGTTATCTTGTTACATTTTTTGATACATTTCTTGATACATTTTTAACTTTGGCATTTTATTAATGGTATTTTATTTTTTATAAATTTATATATATATATATATATATAAATATATATATATATATATATATATATATATATATATATATATGAAATATGATCTCTCTAATAACTAATGCTTTATGCTAAAACGCTACAAAAACTAATCACAAATTTTAAGCAATTTTTAAATTAAATTAGTTTAAACTAATAATATGCTTTCAAAATTATTTAAATTATATTATATTGTAAAAATCAAATCCAGTAATTTTTTATCACATTTTCATTTCGTTTAGTATAAAAAAATAAATTTGCGAGATATGTTCAAAAATGAATTTTAATTGTTTTTTACAATTTATTTAAATAAGAGAAAAAAAATAAAAATTAATTTGTTAAGTACATTTTGTAATATTTATAAAACAAAGTTAAGTTAGATTTTTTTAAATTTTAGTCTTTTTTTATATTTTGTCAATTATTTGTTTATACTTCATTAGTCAGACATTGTCTGATGCAATTTATTCACAATGAATATTGAAAAAAAATATTTTCTAATAGTTATAGTTGTGATAAATTTATATTACAATTTATTGAACATAGCTCGTATTTATTTTAAATTTAAAAAAAATCATATTTAACTAGTCCTCCCTATTACAAGACTTTGTAAAATAGTTTGTCGTCGAAAATATTCTTCCAAAGAGCTTTTCTAGTTTAGATGTTATTTAAAATAAAAATATTAATTATTTGCGTTGCTTTTGTTTAATAGATATGTATACGTACATTTAGCAATTTTAGCAATATTTTTAAACTGCAAAAATATATTTAAAAAAATATTTGCAAAGTTTATTTTTTCTAGCTGTATATCAGAACTCTGTGTGTATATATGTAAAAACAAATCATTAGTTAATCTACAAACAAAACTGTTCTTCAGTACTGAATTATTTTTAAAATAATAAATTATAATTTGATCAAAAATTCATGACACTTAAAACATTTTAACAAATATTAAAGAACAGTTATTAATAATTATTGGTCAATAATAAATTAATAAAATCTTCTGTAAGTTGCATCGTTTAGCAAAAAAAATCAATAGTGTATATAAAAATTACTTTAAATATGGTTTTCTATATAGTTTTAATAACCCTAGGAACTTTAAAGCAAAATTTCTCGGAAGTTTTAAATAATATTTAATTAGAAAGTATAGTTATCGTATATCATTTTATATATAACCTCTATGGACACTATTATTTTTTCATTTATTTTGATCTCATGGAACAAACTTTTATTTTTTCTTCTTTTACAATTCTTCAAAATTGATAAAAACGTCGCCTTTTTTATGAAATATAAATTTTCCAACTTTTTATTCTATTATAAAAATGATTTTTTGACTAGTAATAAATTATATCTTCGATAATATTGATGTCGTTGAAAAATCACAGTAATAGGTTTTGTTTTAAATTAAAAATCTTGTCTTAAAAATACTAAAAGGTTAATACATTTTGACTTTATTTGTTTGTTCAAATTTTAGAAAAAATAAGTATTGATATAATATATATCAAATAGTTAAAAATCATTACTGCCATATAAAATTTTGGGATTATGTTTTTCATAAATTTATATTATATTTTAATATTTGATTTACATATTAAACAATTTAATTTAAAGTAAAACATTAAAATGTTCTAAACTTTTATCACTTTATCATTTTTTGACTAATAAATTCTATCTTCATTAAAAAGTTTAAATTAAAAATCTTGTCGAAAAATCTTGTCTGAAAAATTATTAATGCTACAAAACTTTGCGATTTTTTTTCATAAATTTATTAAATAAATAAATTAATTATAACATTTGTTTTACATTTTAACTAATTTAATTCGCGTTAGTAAAATTACTTTATTTTCACACACATATTTATGAAAGTATAATATTACTTAATTCAAGTACTGAAAAATTAATTGCCTTGTATATAAAATTATTAAATTATTATTACATTAATAAATTATTATTATTAATAACTTGTTATTTATCATATTATTATTAATAATTATCATTAATTAATTATTTATTATATTATTATTAATTATTATTATTAAATTATTAAAATATCATTAAAAAAAATTAAAATATTATTATAAAAAAATTAAATCAATATTCATATCATTATTTTTTATAAGACGATGCAATTTACAATAAAATAAATTTATCAATACTAAATTAATTTAAAATTAAATAAATAATTATTATTATTTGATTTCTTCGCTCGCTTTCCAGCTCAAAAAAGCTTCTCTCAGTATTTTAGTTTATAAGAAAAAGCAATGTTATTATTATAATTATTATAATGAATAATATAATTATGTAATAATTGATGTTCGATGTGATATGTACCATATATAAATATAAATTTATATTTAAATTGAAACTTTCAAACGATTTGTGTATAAATCGATCGTTTGTTGCTCTTCTTATATTATTGTCACTTGTTTATACATAGGATTATTTTTAATAAACTACTTCATCGCATAAGGGAAATAAAAAAGTAGTTTGATTAAATTATAATTTGAATTTTTTATTTTTTTTTTAGAAAAACGTAGTATTTTTTAAAATATATCGTAGTATTTTTCTGATAATTTTAACAGACAGTTTGTCCGAAATAACAAATTGTCTTCGTTAATTAGAGCAATAGTTAATTAATAGTAGCAGTTTTTATTACTTAAATAGTTATAAAAATATAGTAAATTTTGAATAATAATATTTACTATTATAACTGTATATTACCCTGAGGAATTTAAAAAGTTTATTTGCCAAATATAAATACAATCCCAAATACCATTTTTTTTAATTTTAAAATGCATATCACGATTTATTTGATATTACGAAATATTTACATATTAAAATTAAGACGGGACAAGTATTCCGTTTTAAAATTAATTCTAATAAATTCTTCTATATGCCTTTTAATAACGGTATGATAAAAGACAGTTTTTCACTAAACTCGTTTTTTCGAATAAAAACTAATGATTTTTAGAAGTACTATTCAGTACGATTTTGAATGTTGAAAAGTGATTATTAAAATGAGAAATTGGACAAACTGAGGTAACGAAATATATATATTATATATATATATATATATATATATATATAAATCCTAACATTTTACTACTGAAATCTAAAATTGATAATTAAATATAATATTACCAGATTGCTACACTGATTTTTATAATTTCTTTTTTATAAATATGGGAAATACTTCTAAATTAGTTATTACTTCGTTTTAATATTTACTATCATAATTTTTAAAATAATCTTTTAATATTTGAAGAAAATAATTTAGTTTTCAGACAACTCAGATAAAATATTGAATAACGAGAAATCGTTTTCCTTTGAAATTTAAGTTTTTCTGCAGTGTTTTATACAACAAAATTTTGTTTGAAACAAAAAAACACTTTCTCATATTATTATAAATATTTTACCATCACAAGTACCCCAAAAATAAAAAATATATAACATCAAGTTTTAGAACATTATTTTTACAGACATTTTGTGTTTTAAAATTTGAATTTGAATTTTAAATTTAAGTTTTTATGCAGTTTTATGTACAACGAAATTTAATTATTTTTTTTATATATATTCTACTTATTTCACAATCACCAATACCTCATAAATAAAATTTTAATGTACATAACATCAAGTAAAATAAATTTTTAGAACATAATTATTTTCACAGATTTGTTTTGTGCTTCAAAATAATATACTTTATATTTTTGTTAATAATTTTATTTATATTTATTTTATTGTACTTATATTGTACGTCTGGGAAATTCATTTTCTTCTAAAAACTTTATTTTTTTGTTAAGGTTATTTTCTTCAAGATTTTATTCAGAGGTTATTTCAAATGACAAAAGATATATAATAATTTAACAAAAAGATTATTTCTTTGGACTTAATTATTAATTAATAAAAAAAAAACAAATCTAGATAAATTTTTTTGTTAGTAAATATTGCAAGCATTTCAAGTTTTTTGGTTAATTTTTAGTTCAAATACATTTTTTTACAAAAAATACTAACAGCATATAATAAACAAATGTTTCTAATCGACGTATAATAATTCTAAAAACAATTGAAAAATTAACCGAAATATGCAACAATATTGGAACAATTTCCAATTATTTATTTCTTTATACATTATTATTATTATCATTATTCTTTAATTTTCATGTATTTAAACGAAATATAATTAAACTGTTTTTGAATTAATTGTAGAACAATTCGCAATTTGTTGAATCTTGTTATATCGTTTTTTTTTCATAATGTCATTAAAATGTGAGTTTGTTTTTCTTCCTCATTTGAATTTGTTTAAATGATGACACACATAAAGTGTCTAAATGAACAAAGAATCCAAAAATGAATATAAAACAAAAATGTTTGTTTTCAACCATTTCTTTATTTATTTAAATAAATATAAATATAATATAAATATTTACTGTGATTGAATTTGTCTTTATTTATTTACTGTGAAGAAATGGTTTTTTGAAAAACTTTTGTTTTTTATTACTTTTTGGATTATTTGTTCGAAGCTTTACAAAATATTTACAAATCCAAGTCTATATATATGTATATATATATACAAATATATAATTATAACTTAGAGAATATAATTTTCTAAAGTTCTTTATTTTATTTTCCAGATCAAAAATGAACCACACAGGCCTGATATTAGTAGTGATCACAATTTATCAAATTTTGGTCCAAGGAGCACCAAGTGACCCCAAAATTAGCACTGATTTGAGATTAAGTGAAGATCACATTTCACAAATATCCAAACAACAAATTGAGGAAATAAAAAATTTGCGAAAGCAATTTGAAGAAAACTTGGTAAAGAGTCAAAACCAGAAAGTACCAGAATTAAAAAATGATAAAAATTTAAAAAAAACTAATATTTTCGACACTAAAGTTGCAATTTTGGATGCCCAAAATGCTGATTTATCAAATAAATATTTAGAGTTCGATTTGGAGCTTCAGAATAACCAAACAGAAGTCGAGGATCAGATTTTTGAGGATTCTACAGGAAATTCTACAGAAAATCCAAATTCTTCAAAGTTCATTCTGTTGAACAAAGATCGTCTGCAGCAGAAGAAGGATAAAATTAATTATTTCATCGATAAGTATGTTTTGCATCTTAATGTCACCACTACTAGTTCCACGACGACGACACAAGGCACTACTTCTGGTACAACAACAGGTAAGAGAAAAAAATCTGCAGCTAGTGGTGTATGGCATCGTGCCTTAAGGCAAATTGCTGAAACTTCCCGTACCGTAATGAAATATTCGAGAAACTTTAAACGATTTCAAATATATTATTACAAATCCTCTGTAACTTTCATTATTTTTGCTATCTTGTTACATCTGAGCAAATCAAATGTAAATCATAAATCAATTTATCTTCAGAATATTAACAATCGTCATTTCATTTCGAATTCAATTTAAAAAAAAAAATAGTTGCCTAATTTACACTGAATTGAAAAAGTCACAGTCCAAACGCATTTGCAAATAATTCCGTGCGACATTCTCACTAATACTGTGCTTAGCTTGGCGGCACATTTACATTTTTCAACAGTTTTCACAAAATTGGAAAAGTGCTCCAGTGCATAATCAGTCTAAACGCGCTTGGGTAAACATTTGTACCAGAGCGGCGCTTAGACTGTGCTTAGCCTGGGTGATTTTTTGAATTTCTGATCCAAAATTACAAAAATATTTCATGGAAAATAAAAAAAGGTGTAATAATTTTTTATCTATGCCGATTTCCTTGTTGATATCGGTACGCATACAACGTTGATGCCGTTACGCATAACGACAGATTTCTATTCACATACACGACGACTAATCACAATCGACCCGTATAGAAATGATTTCATCGTTGGCAAAGTTTCATGAAATTCGTCAAAATATATTTTATCAACATTTTTTACAAAGTTTACTTAGAACTTTACCAAAAACTAACTAATTTACGAAGTACGTCTTAAGTTTGTCTTAATTCTTATGATCAAACCGCCATTCACAAGCCTACAATATTTTATGAAGCAAGTTTAGACCATGAAGTTATATCAGTATGCAAAGTTTCATGAAATTCGTCAAAATAAATTTTATCAACGAATCATTTATAAACTGTGTCTATTAATATTTTTTTTATCCAGCTTAAGGGGCACAACTAGTGTAACCGCCTAAAAAAAAAGTGATTTTTGGGAATTTATATTAAAAAAACTACTTTATCAATCATTTCAAAATTTTAGGGATATATTTATACATGTTTTAAGAATACATAGTAAAATTTTTGAAGAAAAAAATTAAATATTTTTTTAATTATCGTCGATCTCCAACGGCGCGACAAAAAAGAGGCCCTTAACTGCAGCAGTGCCGGCCTTCTACGTGGATGAAATTAAAAAAAAAAAAAATCTTGTTGAACTAGATAATATTGTCTGTAAAATGAACTACGATAAAGAAAATAAATAAAAAATTGATAAAATGGCGGCGTTTTTTAAAAAAAAGTCGAATTTTACCCAAACTTCTGGTCGTTTTTCGACTGCCAAAATTCGATTTTTGATCCGATCAAAAAATCGATAGTTCATTTTACGGAGAACTATATATAGAACATGTAAAAAAAAATGATAATGATCGCATGATTTGTTTTTGAGTAATCGCTGCAGCAAATTCGGAAAATGCTGTTTCGAGAAAAACGCGCTTAAAGATTAAATGATCGTTGTACTCTATACTATATATATACTTTTTAAATGGCTGTAACTCAAAAACTATTTGAGATATCGATTTGAAATTTTTATATATTATTTTTAAAGGTGTAATCTGCCGAAATATGAAAAAAAACAAAAATCGATTTTTCCGAAATTTTACACTAGTTGTGCCCCTTAAAAAATTGTAGTCAAACTTGATCACTTATAAACTGTACCTACTATCTTTTTATCCTAGGTACGACAACCACCACAACCACGACCACAACAACCACAACCCCAAGTAGTATGACAACTGGTGGTGTAACAGATCCTGCAACAGAGATGGTAACAAACCAGCCAACCCAGATGCCTCCTGATCCCACGCAACCACCACCAACAGATCCTCCAGTAACCCAACCACCAGCACCGACAGATCCTCCAGTAACCCAACCACAACCACCAACAGATCCTCCGGTGACCCAACCACCGCCACCAACAGATCCTCCGGTGACCCAACCTCCGGTAACTCAACCACCGCCAACACAGCCTCCAGTTACTGATCCTCCTGTGACCCAACCACCAGTGACTGAGGATCCTGGCCCTGATCCTGGACCAGGTAGTAATAGACATATGTTTTACAACAGGCCGATGTTATGGCAAGGCCATGTTACCATACATTATGCTACTGCATCATACTGAATACTGTCAAAATGTCATGTATTTTGTTTGCATTCGAGCGTTTTACACATAAACTGCAACGTTACTTGTATGTTATGAAGCTCGGTCAGAAAGACTCTGTTATCTAACATCGTTTTTTTTCGACATTTGTGCGATTTCTACGTTATGTTTTCTATCTGACTTTTGACAATGGCTTTTGACAATGTGAATGCAATTTTTTTTATAACATAACCTTGCCATAACAATGGTCTTTTATGCGGCCGAATCGGTTCAAAAGAATTTGTAGTTATATAATTTTTGTTTGCAGATTTTCCTGACTATGATGTTTTGCAACCGTCACCAAAAAAAGAAGTTGCTGGTGACCAAATGGAAATTATGAAAGGTATTATTAAAATTTAAAAATTGTTTTCAACATATTTTAACATTTTTTTTGGATATTTTTTGTCATCTTTGTGATTTCAACAATGTGGTAGCAAGAGTAAAAAAAGCTCTCTCTCAATTTGGGAATCAGTTTTATATAGAGTCCGTCAGATAACTTTTTTTTTTTTGAAAATGAAAATACATATAAACTATTGAATATTTTCTCAATCTAAATCTTTTCTATTTGAAAGTACAATCCTTCTGTTGAATAATCGAAAATAATTTCATCGAAATGACTGTCTAACTTTTAAATGGCTGGCAAAATGTTTTAAATTGCTACCAATAAAGAAAAGTTATGTGGCGGATCATTTTTTTTTTTTTTACTTGTTTTTGGATTTATTGACTCACATATTGTCTGTTGTACCTCTACTTTCAATTCCCAGAGTTTTTCTCATTTTTCACAATTCTTTACCTTTTTTCTTGGTATCAATCTTTAGAGCAGACATTCTTGGTGTTAGTCTGAAAACGTTGTAGATCGTTTGGAAACGTCTAAAACTAGCTAACAATTTTGAAAAAAATCTGAAATGCTGTAAATTGTCTTGATGTAATGTATATTATTTGGAAATGCTTTAAATTATCTACTAAATGTTTTAAATTATCTACTAAATTATCAACTGTGTGGTAATATCATTGGTAAAAGAAAGCTAGTTCATAGTTTGGGCCCAAATTTTATACTTTTTTTTGGACTTGTTTTTGAATTTATGCACTCACATATTGTCTCTTGTACCTCTACTTTCAATTCCCTGAGTTATTCTCATTTTTGCACAATTTTTTACCATTTTTCTTGGTACAAGTCTTTGGAGCAGACATTCTTGGTAGTTGTCTGAAAACGTTGTAGATCGTCTGGAAACGTCTAAAATTAGCTAAAAATTTTGAAAAAAAATCTGAAATGCTGTAAATTATTTTAGTGTATTGTGTATCATTTGAAAATGCTGTAAATTATCTTCTAAATACTTAGAATTATCTATTAAATTAACAACTGTGTGGTAAAATTATTAGTGTGAAAAAGCTAGTCCGTAGTTTGGGACTAAATTTTATACTGTTTTTAACTTGTTTTTGGATTTATGGACTCACATGTTATTTACTGTGCCTCTGCTGTCAATTCCCTGCGTTTTTGAATGTTTGCACAATTTTTACCATTTTTCTTGGTATCAATCTTTGGAGCAAACATTCTAGGTGATTGTCTAAAAACGTTGTAGATCGTCTGAAAACGTCCAAAATTGGCTGAAAATTTTGAAAAATTTTTTGAAAATATTGTCAACTCGAAAAATTGTTCATTCAGCCGTTTTAGGGTTTTAGCATACAAGATTATCTGCAAAAGTTGTAAATTATCTGAAAGTACTATAGATTGTCTGTACATATTATGGTATCAAGCCAGTTGATTTTTAACGATTTTAAAAATATATTATATTTATGTTTATTTTTATTCCATTATTTACCAGAACAGATTCGACCACGACAGACAAATCTAAGATCATTCCAATAATCGACCAACTATTTGGAAATTTATTCCAATTCCAAAAACCTGAAAAACCGCAAACTTTGCATTTGCACGAAATTATTGGAGACATAAGATGCGGTTGATAGTACAAATATAAAGTATTATTATTAAATTAAAGTATTAAAATTATTTATATAACTATTAATAAAAATACAAATTTTCAAAACCATTAAGGTTACAAATTATTAAGTTGAATTAACGAAAGTTAAATTAATTAAACAGTATACATTTTTACATTTTTTTAAAAATATTTTTGATATTTATTACAGACTAATTTTAATTAATCCAGAAATATTTTTTGTTAGTTGTATTTTATAAAATTATTTTAGTTATATAATTATTTGTGCCTGATATTGAGCTGAAAAATTGAGAATAAAATTATATAAATTGTGCTTTTTTAATGTAATTTTTCATATCAATGTTAATAATTCAAATAATTGAGTTGTATTATTTTTAATGATCATGATAAACTTCTTTAGTAAAAATTTGCATTAAAATTAGCAAAAAACCAATAAAGTTTTGTGTGTGGTGTTAAATACATTTTGAATTTAGAAGAGTTTTTTTCTTTAAATCATTAATAATCAAAATAAATAAATTACTTTGTAATTAATTAAACTAATTTCTTCATACTAATTCATAATATAAACGTTGCATTGAAACTTGTCTGGAATTATAAATAATTGAAAAAAAACTTAAAATCCAAAAAACTTAAGAATTTTATTTGAAGATAATTTTTCATATTTTTTTTTAATATAAGTAAAATAAAAGAAAAATAAAGAGACAAGTAGTGCCATATAGAGATGAATATTGTAGAGAGTTTCATTAGAGACAATAAACGACTAATTAGAGATAAGGCGTGTTAATAAAGACGAACGAGGTTAATACAACCAATATATAAATTAAAAAATTCACAAGTACATTGTTCAATATTTAACTTTATTTTTAAATTCAATATATTAACCAGAAAGTTGTATTTATTTCATTAAAAGAAAAATATGAGAATCGACCTTATAATAACATTTTTGTTTTGAATTTTTTTTAATAAACCATAACTAGTTATGAAAATCCAAAATTATCATGTTTAATATATTAGAATAATAATAGTCGAAAATCTAAAATATCAAATTTATAATATTTTTTGCCTTCAATTAGAGCCTAGAAATTTCGTCTAAAATTTCATTAAAATATTTTATATACTGAAAAAAAATTATTGTAGCTTAAATATTAAATGTAAAATATAATATTTTGTTTACTCAAACTAGATAAATTAATTATATTTAATAATTATTAAAGAAATATGAAAAAAAAATATTTTTCGTCAACCATTTCACTAAAATATTTTATATCCTGCAAAAAAATTAATGTTAATAACTTTTAATGTTATTAAATTAAATTAAAGAAATATGGAAAAAATCTTAAAATTTTTAATATTTTATTTTTCGTTAACCATATCACTATATTATATCATGAAAAAAAAACTCGACAAATTTATTATTTTTAATAATTATAAAATAAATAAATATAAGAAAATAAATAATAGAAATAAATATAAGAAAAGTTTAAAATTATAGCTGATATTTTTTGTCAAAAATGTCACTAAAATATTTTAGATTTTGAAAGAAAATTGTAACTTAAATTTTAACTGTTATCTAATTTTTTGACCAATAAAACTCTACAAATTCATTATTTTTGATAATCAGAGTAATTTAAAAAAAAACAACATAAATTTTAAATGTTACAACGTAAAAAAAAATGTTTTAAAACAACGGTTAATAAAATATTAATATTTCTCATAGAAATAAAAATATTCTCACAACTTAAATTTCTTTAAATTTAAATTTAATATTATTTAAAAATTAGATTTTAATATTATTATTACTATTTCAATCCAGTTACATGAAAAAAAATAATCCAAACCAAAAATTTATAAATAAATATTATATAATGAAGGAAGGAAAGGAGGAAACTTTTATAAATAAATTATTTTATGGTAAGAAATCAAAATCAGAATCAGTTTTTAAATATAATAGCACATTTTTATAATAGCAATAATATTTAATTATTATAAAAAATAATTTAAATTTTCTAGTCTCTAATTTTCTCTCCACAAAGCTTTTAGTTACTTCATTAAAGAGCATAATATGAAAATCCTTATTTTAAAAACATTTTTAGAACTTACCTTGACCTCAACTAGTTCAATTTTTTTTACATATTTCATTTAACAAATAAAAATAATATATATCAAAAATCTAAAATATTAAATAATTTTGCCCTTCATTTTAATTAAATACTTAACACTAGTGTTCTTGAAACAAATTGCTATAAAATATTTTATGTTCTGAAAACATTAGATAAATAAATAATAATGCATTAAATAATTTAAATTTAAAATGTCACTTATAAATTTATAAAATAAAACTCAACATCAAAATTTTCTGTAACAATTTATTTTCATTTTATTGTTTTCTGTTATAATAACAAAGATCACTTTACACTCTTCACACTTTCATCCATTCTTTCCAATTAAATACTAGATTTTATTTAAAAAAATATAAATAAATAAATAAATAAATAAATTATCTTTCGCTTAAAACTAAGTCCCAAATTCTGGTTCTCCTTTGGTGCACCAATTTTCATTTACCACTATGTACAATTTTAATCCTAAACCAGAAATCGTCTACAATTCTGTTACTTGGACGGAACCGACGACTTCTTCTGGTTTTGTGGATTTTTCGTCGAATTTTTCGATTTTGGGTTTGTCTTCTTCGGTGACTTGGTCTTTGTCGATCACATCTTTTTCGAAAGTGGTGTCTATGTCTTTTTCGATGACGTCTTCCAAAGTTTTCACCAGACTTTCGACGATGTCGACTTCTGGATCTACTACTGGTTTGGTTTCTGGTGACTCTTCTTGGGGAACTGGGACAGTCTTGACAACCTGGGTAAAAGACACATTTGAGTAAATTTGATTGATGGTGAAGGAAAAATTGAATGACAGTTTTTAATTTTATACCTGAGCATCTTCTGGTACAGACGTTTCGACAACTTTCTCGTCCACGACGACTGCTTCTTGAACTTGAGGAACTGTCTTGACAGTTTGGACAGTTTCAGGGACTACTTCTTTGACCACAACTTTTTCCACGACTTCCAAAGGCACTGTCTTGGTTAAGAAGTGTACTTTTTCCACCTAGAAATATACCAAATTAAAGATCGTTTTAGATTTGTTGGTCAACTATGGGGCAATTCTGCCGTAACAGAAATCAGTTTTCTTTTACCATCAGAAGAACCTTAAGATCTACATGCCTTCAATAAACTATCTCATGAAATAACGTTGTCAATGAATATGTCTATCTATTTGCTGTGCGATCAGGCGTATCTTATATATAAAAATGAATCGAAAAATGTGTTGATAAGCGCATAACTCAACAATGCCTGCACCAATTTGGCCAATTCTTTTTTTAAAATGTTTGTTAAAGTACAAGGATGGTTTTTACGGAGAGAAAAATGCGAATAATTGCCGGAAAAACCCTAAAAACAGCCTTATCTTTTTCTCATATAAGCGTTTTCTAACTAAAATCAAATAGTGTAATCAATTTGAGCTTTGCTGCTATTACATAAAGTTCATATTAAATTACAAGTACCCACTGTAAACTCCTTCTAAACGATTATGCGGATTTTGATAAATCTTTCTGTAGTTTGTTGAGGAAATTTTCTAGGATGTATATGATTATAAAGTACTAAGATGTATGTCATTGTTTGCATTGAAAACAAATGAAAACTAAAATCTAACTAAACCAAAAATTTCAATTTACCTATGAACCTAGACAATATTAGAATATGTATAATAAATTAATGATTATTAATAAGAAAAATTAAATGACTACATTATTATTGCCAAAAAGCAGCTGAGATGTGCCAGAAATTAAAACTAGTTTGTATTGGTATTTTGCTTTGAGCAAGTTACATGAACTTCCCGATATGTATAATAATGATTTAATCAACAAAAATAAATTAATTTATTAGTGATTAAAAGTATTCCGAGTGGATTCATTACACATAATTGAAACGAACGAACACGTTAACTTGGAGTATTTCTAAAGCAAATTTTCACAAATCAACAATTTTTATAATTGAAGCAGACCAAGTACTCTATCGTTATACCAAGTAAATCGTCTAATTTTAATTTTAACAAAAGTCAAAGAAAACTACTCCTTTTCTCAAACTTTGATGAACTTTTAAAATTAAACGACTTGTCGTAGGGCCGTAATATTTTAGTATGATCTAAAAGACTATATTACAAGAAAACGGCCCGGCCGATCTTTACCAAAAACTAATCAGGTCGATTCCAAACCAATATCAAAATAATTACATTTTTAACTAATGCTAAAAAACGGAAAAAATACTTTTATTATGAATTTTCAAAGATTATCTCCAGATAGCAAAGTCATAAGAATCAAGGTTATAGCTGGATATACATCTTTATCCCTCTACTTTCAAATGTTGTTGTGGTGAACTTTTTTAACCCCGGACCTTCATATATTACTATCTATTCTTCGATAAATTCTGGGAAATTATAACTGGGAAAATGTTATTCAACAAAAAGTCCCTTTGATCGATACCGAATTTAGGTTCTGAATTTAAATAACATAAATAAAAAATAATAAGACCTAGAAAATGTTTTATAAATACCAATGAGTATATAATTATATAAATGAGATCTTTCAGAGCACCGTGTTTGAGAAAAATATGATTTGCAAAAAAAGAGTGCTACAACGCCAAAAAGTGCATTTTCATATTAGCAGTTCAAAAAAGTTGATATTTTGAGTTTCTAGTAACACTTGAGGCCGGTTTAATAACGTATTTGTGTATAAATAAAAATACAAACAAAACTACTTACTACAATTTAATCATAATTAAATAATATTCACGTAAAACGTTCTATTAAACGTAATTGAACATCATCTGTCAAAAACGTTTGACATTTGACGTATTAGCCCGCTCCATTGTTTTATTTAAATCACGCTTCTACAAAAATGTTTAAATTAAAAACGTAAAGTTTCTACGCGATTTTGAAATAATATCTCACCTTTCCGACAACCTACTGAACTAGCACGAATTTTCA
>NW_020539727.1:14852887-14878360 GCF_003426905.1 Ctenocephalides felis | reverse complement strand
AGGTATTTCATTTTCCTTGACTAAGAGTAATAAGATTCCTATGAAGAATGGGTATATTGGGCATTCATTGAAGAATATAATAATAATGATTGGTAAATATGAGAAATTTAAACAATTGTTTGTTCGATTTGGTCGCTTGTCTCGAGAATAACAATAGACAATTACACAAGCGTTTTGTTACTGAAATCGTAAAACAAAAGTATTTATTTTATTTGGTATATCTGGTTTCAAGCAATTTGATCACTCTGGTATTTGATATAAAATATGGATGTTACTGAACAATAGTGTTCTGATATTGTCATAAGCCTCGAAAAACAAAAACAATAAAATATAATACATTCCTAATTTTCACAATAGTAAGTTATTCAAATCTAAAATACCTATATTGATTGAACAATGCAATTGTTTCTTTAGATTAGTAATAATGTTTTCAATTTTTAGAAATGTATATTGTTGAATTCGTAGAAAAACGAATATAATTAACATATTTTGTTCGATTTATTTGTTTCAAGAGCGTTTTGGTACATTTAAAAAATAATGAATGTTTTTGTATTGAATAATTTTATGTCTAGACTTTAAAAATGGTAATTTTTAGGCAAAAAATAGAAAAATGGCAATAGTTGTAGCTATAACTACAACTATTAAAGGTACTGAATATTGCAAATTTTGAGTCATTAATATATTAATAACAAATTATAGTTTACCATAATAATGGTTTATTAAAAAAATTATATATTAATGCGTCATCTACACAAGTGATATCTAAACTTTAAATCAATCTATTATAAATTAATTATATACTGATAATTATTTTATCTAAAGTGACATATTTATATACGAGTCTATCGTATAGTCTAATCTCGAGTACCAAACTTCTGTCTGATATTGATATTTAATTAACGAAAATTTAACTTTAGCACTGAGGGTTCTGTAAAACATTATAATATTAAATGATAGAGTAAGTTTACACTAAAATTCTCTTTATCTATAATATAAAATGAATTGCAAAATGTGTTGGTAAGCGCATAATTCAACAACGCCTGGACCGATTTAGGCCAATTCTTTTTTTAAATGTTTTTGAGAAAAAATCGAATATTGCCGGTAAAACCCTAAAACAGCTTTTCTTTTTCACATGCAAACGTTAGTAGTTTCATATTTTTGCCATCGGATAGGAATATTTACTAAAGTCAATGGAGAATTTGGGCCTGATTTTTTTTACTGTCCAATTTGTATGAACTTCTGAAATTAGTTTTATCTTACTCTCAAGTTCAAAAGTGAAAATAATTAAGTCTCTTTGGGCATTCCCGGGGGGATGACATTCCTCTCAGTGGTGTAATTTCATTTTTTTTCAAAATAACGTCGGATATCGATAAAAGGACTAATTATAAGAAAACATATTTTATAATGTTTTTTCAAAAAAGCAAATTTTTATCATTTTATTCATAGCAGTTGTACATTAAGATCCATATGGGTGGATGTATAATACATTTCTGTATAGACTGTAGTGTAAAAAAACATAATAATTTTTAACTAATTGGTAAATATCAGTATAGGTTATTAAAAAAAAAATGGAATTTTTGAACTGTAGACATAAGTACAGGACAAACGTCTGTCGGGTCATCTAGTTACTAATATATTTATATAATCTACTTTACTAAATTTATAAAATGAAATTTGAATAGCAAATTGTATAAAATTAAAAAATGTAATGGAAGGTACTGAAAACAAATGTGCAATTGATTAAAAATTGGCTTTGTCTATTATAATTTCATAAGCAATATATATATATTTTTAATTACAATATTTGTTACAACTGCTAAATAATTTAACATCTCTAGTAACAATGATGAACAATAACATAAATTTAAATAGAATAGAGTACAAAATAAAACACAGTACTTTCATGGACAATATATAAAAATAATAAATCTGCTAATACAAAAATATATTTTTAAATTAAAATTTAATAATAGGTTGTCAAATATCTCCCTTCCGCCTTTTTGTATTATAAACCAAGAGCAAAAAAGCGGAAGGGAGATATTTGACAACCTAATATTAGTCCATTTTGTACGTACTAAAATTTTTTTAACTTCCCGAAAGAGAAGTTCATGTTTTCATCAAAAAATCCGATTCGCTAATTTTATGTTTTCTCGACATTTCAAGCCATTCTGAATCGAATGAGACCAAATTTGGAAAAAGTATGTGTGTGTGTGTGTGTGAACAGATTTTTTAATTATTTTGATTAGAACTAAAAATCTCCAGACAGTATCAAAATCAATCTCACTATAAAATTATAAGTTAGGTAATGATTAGTCAATTTCACACCTTTTGTTTCATTATAAAATTATAGGTTTATTAATGACTATTTTATTGTCCATTGAATGTTTTTATTATTTTTTAGATTATACGATTCGCACGTGCGTGTCCAGAAATTAAACCAGGGTTTAGAAGATAAATTATTAAGGCTGGTCGACCGAGGTGCAGGCGAAAGGGCCCAATTGACCAGCGACGTGGCCACTTTGTCGGTCAGGCTGGCCCAGGCCAACTATACAGTCACCAATTTACAAAGAGAAGTAGTAAGTAGTTAGAGAAAATATTTAATAATACTTCTGTCTTTATGACTTATATCTTTATAATAAAATGAAAATGGGCCATAGTTTTTGTTTAGATAATTTACTTCAAAATGTATCGAAGAAAATACTTTTTCTTGCATAGATTTTTTGACAATCAAAATAATATAATTTTTTAAGACAATATGCTGAGTGTTTTATACATATTTTTAAAGAGTTGATCTCATATGAGATCTCCTTTTTTAAGAAAAGAACTTTTTTCTCTTATAAATTACAATCTGTCTAATAAAAAGACATTGAGTAATTAGTTTGACAAATAACATTAAATTTTAAAATAAAACCCAGTGGTTCACCTTTCATTAGTGTACAAATTTTATTATAATTTTGGTATAATAAAGAAAAAAAAAGAAACTCAAATATACATACAATTATAAAAAAGGACATTACACAGACTCATATACACATACATACACACACCTATTTTAAACTCATTACTGATTAATATGTTAGATCTATTAATTGTATTCTTTTTAATCTTATATTGTGTGTGGTGTTGTAAAGACTTGCAATCAGTTCGTTTGGATGATAAAAAAGAACTTGACAACATTTTTGAAAAAACACTATTTTTTATGTCACACTTATGACTGGCATGGCTTTAGATTAAAACTTTTTTGCTTCTACTAACATGACTCATAAAGAACTTTTTAGCGTCAGACACATATGACTGACATGGCAATTAATGTGTTATATTAAATTATTTGATAAATTAAATATCGATTATTTTGTCTAATTATTTTGAACACCAATTAAATAATGGTATTACTGAGGGTTTAAGATCCTTAATTTGTTTTTTTGACCATATTTTTTAAATGTTCAATAATTTTATTACAAAATGATTTTATAGGGCATCAATATTAGTTTTTTTTGACTGCAATAAATAAAAATTTAGAAAATAGAATATATTATTTATATAAGTACGAAGAATAACTCCGATGGTGAAAATTTACTTTTTCGATTTAAATATAGGTGAAATGAAGCAAAATGTGTCGATTATAAAAAATTCACAAAACTCTTGTACGTTTGGAATCTCTAATATTTTATATTTATATTTATTTAACATATATCGAAAATTATAAAAAAAATCCATAATAATTTTTCAATAATTTCAAAGTAATTATCAGACATCAAATCTAATTCAAAATACTTTTTACTATTAACTAAAATTGCTTTGTAATTTATCAAGTACATTAACAGATGTGAATTTTTTTCTTTAAAAGACATTATTCTGTTTAAATCTGTTTTAATTAAACTGTTTAATCAAAATATGAACTAATAAATATTAAATGAAGAAAACCTGAGCACATTGTGACTCGTAGATAACGCTTATATAAATAATAATATTAGTATTACAAATTTAAGCACGGTTCTATAATAATCTGCAATAACAGAAGTTTTAATTTTTCACAATTAAGGTCAGAGAATCCGCTAAAAATAAGAAATTCATAAGAAATTACACCTGATGCATATATAATATTATTATAAATCGAAATCACATTCCACATACCTACACAATATACACCTGAATAACAAGTGAACATCTATGTTTCTGAGCTAAAACTAGTAATAGAATAAAATAAACAATTATTTTTGCCAATAATTATAACTTTTCGTACATAAGTTTATATATGAAAGTTTATATAAATAAGCTTATATAAATTCTATTATTATTGCTGACTAAATTTTCTCTTATTTCAGGAACGATACAAAAGCGACATGAGTCTTGCAATTCAACTTATACAATGCAAACCTGATAACTTTGTTCCACAAAAATTAAATTCTGTAAGTATAATTAAATAAATATCAGCATGAAGTAAATTAAATTATTATCAGAATTATGTAAAGTGAACTTTATTGGCATTATTTTTTTGTATTATGAAGCAAATTTCTTGTCAATATAAATTAGTGCTTGTGCAAAATCGATAATTATCTACAATGAAGTTTATTTTGAATAATGTAACAAAATGTTATTCAGTATTACCGAATCGATACTGTTACTAACAAAATGTTTCCAAACCGTCGTTAATTTAAAATTAATATATTGCATCAAAAATATTTTTATATATATATATATATATATATATATATATATATATATATATATATTACATAATTTGCTTGCAGCTGCTTTTTATATCGATGCTTAGAAATTAATTTTTATAACAAATACTAGTGTATCATACATTGTTTAGAGAATATGTTAAATTTTTAGAATACAAACAAGTCATTATACACTGCGAATTTAATAAAAATGCTATATATTTACATTCTAATATTAGTTTGATTGGAGTTTGAATTACAAACTCTAATTTGTGTGCCATTAAAGGTTTTAGTTAAATTTAAATGCAATCTAAATTTTTGAAAACTATATCTGGAACTAACTGAAGTTCATTTTAATTGCCAGTGAATGTTTAATTTAAAAATGTTTATAGTTTAATGAAGGTTTGTAGTTTAAGTGAATTCTTTTGATTTTGGAATAATTTAAGAATGTGTTCTAATATATATAAAAGTCTTGCTTTTTAAGTATTTGCGGAAGAACGATGCATTCTATAAACAAGAAAAGCAGATCGTAATAGATGAAAAAATATTTGAGTGGAGTGTGACTTTCAGTTCAGAAAAATAAAATCATAGGTATCAGCGATCAAGAAAAACTATATAAAGACTATTATTAATTATATATCTCAACCCTCTCCCACTCAATCACCACACTTACTGCGTCACCTTGAACAGTGTTCATAATGCACCGCTATTTATAACATACAATATAGGAGGACAATATGTGCTCCTTTAATTCCTCGTTATTAATATATTAGTATATTCTTTTTTTAAACAAATTTAGTGTTCAATAATTTTTATATCATTAATTTTTTAATCGCGCACTATCTAAAAGTCAATATTAAGAGTTAAAACTTTCAGAGAATTGTTTTTTATCTATTTGGAACCATTTGAGCCCTTGGGAGCAGGGAAATTTGAAAATGTCCATATTAAGGACCACCTTAATTTATATATATATATATAATATATATTAAATTAACTTTCTTCCCTAGTTGCCATTAGACGTCCAATCCAAAGTGGCTGCCTACATGCGCCTCGACGCCGAATCGGCGACTCCGCCCGGCAGCTCGGCTTCTTCGCCCCGAAGGCCTCGCAGCGACTACCGCATGCTGCCCGGAGGCACCCCGCCGAGGGACAACAGCCCTTCGCCGGCCAGCGGAACGGGGCCTAATACCTGCCCCTTCCCGCCGACCGCCATGGTCTACGGGATGAGGGGATACGGTTAGTAGTTATAGTGGTAATAGTAAGGAGTAAGTGGCATTGTGCCTTGACAGACAGACAAAAAGTATTTATTTCAATAGTTGATCATACACTTGCATTGTTAGTTAACACATATTTTTCTACCCTTGGGTATTTTATATTACATAATTGATCTTAATATGTACAGTGAATATTGTAAATACAGCGAGATGTGTGACATATCGTGTGTGCAAAAAAGAGGAAAGAATACTTTTTCTCCAAAAAAAACCCACAAAGCAATATTTATAATAATAGTTAATTATACAAATAAAAAGAAAAACAAAATAAAAGATTTATTCTCATCCATTCATGCATTCTGCTTTATACACTCCGATATAAAAGTTTTGAATAAAACGACTTTGAATTTGATTTTTCATTCTTTGGCAATAAATAGAAAATTCTAGATTTTTTTTTGGTTTTTGTCAAATAACTCGCAAATTTTATATGTTAAAGTAAGGTGACTGTTGAAGTTTGATACTAAACGCTCTGTGTCTACTATGTTTATGTATTTATGTTTGTCTTTTGTTTTATGTGAAACATGTGATTGTTAATAATATTTGTAATGCATGTGATTAGTTAAAGAATATATAATCAGTCAGTCTGTTTTTATCCTTCTGCATAAACGGTTATATTATTATTCACATAAACTTTTAACATAAATTCTACAGTAACCATATGTTTTTGGGTCAAAACCGGGACGTTAGTATCCTACTGCGACAAGGGGGGGGAGGGTAGTTGGCTTTAATAACAATAACAAATGCTTTTTAAGGATACACTTAATAGTTTTTTTATATCAATAGATTTTTTAATCGGAATTGTGGAGTTTTAGTACCTAAGAACTTCAAAAATCAATTATATGTAATACTTTTTTATCTAAGTTTTATATCTGTTTTTTCTTGCTTTTGACCCTTGTATAATATATATTAAATTTTTCTTATAACTGATTTGAAAAAAAAAATAGCACTTTCTTTGGAGTGTATATAATTGTTGTCATGGAATTGTAGTAAATTTTATCTAGTTTCACATTATCTCACATAAAAAGAGTGCTTTCATATAACATTTGTCAGTTATTTGACAAAAACCAAAAAAAGGCTTGAATTTTATTCTATTTATTGTTAAAAAATAAAATATCAATTTCAAAGTCGTTTTTTTCAAAACTTTTATATCGGACTGTATATAACTGTTTTTATAGAAATGTGGTAAATTTTATCTGGTTTCCTGTTATCAAACTAAAAAAACAGTGTCTTTATATAACATTTGTGAGTTATTTGACAAAAAGTAAAAAAATGTCCCAAATTTTCTATTTCCTGCTAGCTAAATGATGAAGAATCAAGTTCACAGTCGTTTTATTCAAAACTTTTATATCGGAGTGTATAAAAGTGTTCTCTAGGAAATGTTGTAAATTTTATCTAGTTTCTCCTAAGCTAACTAAAAAAGAGTGCTTTTGTGAGTTATTTGGCAAAAGTAGAAAAATTGCCAAATTTTTAACGGGTTAACCCATCTGTTGCACAATATGTGGGGCGTCATACCATTCCAGGGGGGGGGGCAAGAAGTTGTTTTAAAAATATTAATTTCAAATGCTGAGTAACTTTCAAAAATAAATCAGCTAAATACGTGCAAGACAATTGTACTTCAAAAAGTACTACTTTATTATTATTAAGCACA
This sequence comes from Ctenocephalides felis, assembly GCF_003426905.1. Classification (NCBI taxonomy): domain Eukaryota; kingdom Metazoa; phylum Arthropoda; class Insecta; order Siphonaptera; family Pulicidae; genus Ctenocephalides; species Ctenocephalides felis. Next base: position 14,870,774 of record NW_020539727.1, on the reverse strand, counting down.
TTGTGAAAATGTACTACTTTATTATTGTGAAGGAATCAAAAAAGAAATTGCTATCTTCTTGCTGATAACAAAAGAGATGAAGCAGGTTTGTTTTAGGACACGAAGTTCTTCGCAAAATTTGCGTATCTAGTTGATATTTTTCAAAGACTAAGCGAATTAAATAAATCAATGCCAGGATCTCAAATTCATGCTTTTCTTCAGAAAGACAAGATTATGGCTTTTATGAAAAAATTAAAACTGTGGATAGCTTGTAATGAAACTAATAACTTTGACGTGTTTTCCATCTTTGTGTTACTGATGAAATAAAAATAAGTAAAGATCTTATTATCAATCATATGACTAGTCTAAGGAACCAATTTTCGCATTACTTGAAATATCTAGATATGTCCAATTACGAATGGATTAGAATTTCATTTGTCATTGAGAAATATGATGATTTGCTAAAAAAACAAGCTCAACAGTCGCATTAAAGTTTTTTAATGTTATGCTATATATTATTTTATGATTTGTTTTCATTAAATTTAAAATTATTTTTTCTTATAATCAATAGTTATATCCGTATGTCAAATTTTTTTAAATTATTTTGTATTATTTTGAATAATTTCAGTTAACTATATTTAAAATAAATTGTTAGTAAAATTAAGGGGGGGGGGTGCGCAATATTTTTTTCTTTCGAATGAGGTGCGCAAGGAAGTAAAGGTTGGAAACCACTAGGTTAACCTAACCATATCAACCGCCTTGACACAAAAATGCACGATTTTTTTTTTGATATATATTTTTTAAAAATCATTCAAATTGTGTTATGTATAATTCATATACTTCAACTTTAATTTATATTTTCTTCCCAGACACAGACGGCGATTCCTACACAAACGAAGACATCAGCGTCTCGGCCGCAGTGGTGGCCAAAGTGCTCGAAGACGGCATCAGAGACACGAAGCACCACTGCGAAACCTGCCGTTGTGCCACAAAAGACTTGAATTTACTCATCGAACCCTTATCACAATTTTCGATATCGACCCAAACCTACGCCCCATTTCCCGAACAAAACATCTGCGTCCGATGTTGCAGCCACGTCATCTCCAAAACCGACATCCAGAACATCAAAAACGCCACCAACGATATAAGCAAAATGCTGAAATCAAATGTCAGTAAACTCCACGAGGATTTGATAAGTTTCGATAATCCTGTTGGGTTGGTTGGCCATCATCGACTCTGTGATAAATTGAATAAGGATGATTATAAAATTGATATCCTGGATAGGAGAGACAGGAATGGTGGTGCTGATTTGTTGGATGTTGATGGTGGTGCCAAGAGTAATGGTGGTGATCGTAAAAAAAGTTTTGGAGGTTCCACTGGCAAGACGAGCCAGTGCTCGTCGAAGATATTCGAGAATTTTAATAGGAATCTTATACAGTCGATTAAGGTAGAGTAAATATATCATAATTAGAGCGGTCTTTAATATGGACATTTGTGAATTTTTTAGTTCCCAAGGGCTCAAATGCTTCCAAATTGATTAAAAAATAATTCTCTGAAAGTTTTAGCTTTTAATATTGTCTTTTAGTTAGAGCGCAATTCAATCAAAGTTTTGTATGAAAGAAACATGAGAAAATTTTTCCAAAATTTTTAGAATGTTCTTCATATATAACTTAGCGAGCAAATGACAATATTAAGATGACAAAAGAAATTACAAAAAACCCGTTTTGCAGAACGTCGAATTTTCAATAAAAGATGACACGAATTGTCACTAAGTCATTCATTTGTCGCTAAGTTATACCAAAAAACAATTTTAAAATTTTCAAAATTTTTTCCATGATATTTTCATACGAAGCTTTGATTGAATTGCGCACTATCTAAAAGTTAATTTTAAGACCAGAAATTTTCAGAAAATTTTCTATTATCAATTTGGAAGAATTTGAGCTCCTGGGAGCAAAGAAATTTGAAAATATCCATATTAAGGACCACTCTAATATAATTTAGATTGGCATCTATTTTTATTTTATTTGTGTTATTTATTTTATCGTTATATAATTTTTGATCTGTTCAATATGTTTGTCTAATAAATTTTGTTTAGTTGTTGCATTGTTTTATTTTTTAGTATTCAGGGTGTCCCAGAACTCAACGTCAAGTCAAAAGTAGTGATGAAAAAGTTTAGAATATTATTGCAAGTTGTTTGGAAATTATGAGCTTTTAAGTGCAACCTAGAGTTTTGGTGAAACTGAAACTATTTTCCGGTTATTTTAGTAAATTTTTATTATTTTGGTTTACTTAAATTTTGGAACCATAACCGTGAATAACATTTCTAAGACTAAAGTCTAAAATATTGACAAATTCTCCTATTGACAAAAAGTTATAGAGAATTAGGACTTTTTATTGAACTATGTATTTAAAATCTTCAAACCTGTTTGCATTTGAAATGCAGTTTTTTTAAGAAACTGTACTAAAATGTATTAGAAAGTTCCATCAAAAGTTTGTGCATTTAATTAGGATTGTAAAATGGTAAAAAATAATATTTTTAGTGATAAAAAACATAAGCAAAAAGCCTTTAGCCGTTATTGTGTTATTGTTAGGCTTTTATTCTGTTACTCAATTTTTTTCATAAAACATAAGCATTTTCCAATTTTACAATCCTGACTAAATGTGCCAACTTTAGATGAAATTTTCCAGGACACTTTAGTGCATTTTTTTCAAGGAGAGCCTCTCAAAATCGGCATATTTTGAATATTTGGATTCTTAGTTCCACAAAAAGTCTAAATTTTTTAAAACCTGGGGTAATTACTTTATTATTTTGACCTAAGGTCTTAGAAATGTTATTAATGACTACAGATCCAAATCTTAAATAAACAAAATTTGAAAAAAATAACCACAATAACCAAAAAATGCTCATGATTTCACCAAAGGTCTAGGTTGCTCTTACAAGTTTAAATTCTAACTACGTGAAATAAATTATTTCCCAATTTTTTTGACGTTGAGTTCTGGGACACCCTGTATATTGAATAACTCGTTTATATAATATAATTTAACTTAGTTTTTCAAGAAATTTGTCGTGATTTTCTTATTATTTTATATTATTAGTTGCACTTACCCTAGATAAGGAAAGCACAACTTCACCAAAGCTCTCTGGGTTCTCTCTTGGGAGCTCTCTTAATTTTAATTATTGCCTATTTTTTTTCTTATGAAAGCTTTAATTTGACGTTGAGTTCTAGGACATATACATTGAATAACTCATTTATATAAAATAATTTAATAATTTAGAAATTCGTCGTGATTTTTAAATCTTTTATATCTTTAGTTGCACTTGTTTTAGTTAATAAAGGCACAACTTTACCAAAGCCTTTGGTTGCACTTAAAAGCTCTCTTAATTTTAATTATTTTCTAAATTTATTTTTTCACGATAGTTTCAACTTGACGTTGAGTTCTGGGATACCCAGAACTGTATAACTGAATAACTCATTTATATAACAACCAGTATACTGAATAACTCATTTATATAACATAATTTAATTCTTAAAAATTTCTCGTGAATTTTTCAATTTTTTATATTTTCAGTTGCACTCATTTTAGATAATAAAGGCACAACTTCACCAAAGCTTTCGGTTGCTTAGAAGCTCTTAATTGTAATTATTTCCTATTTTTTTATGATAGCTTTAACTCGACGTTGAGTTCTGGGACACTCTGTATATTGAATAACTCATTTATATAATTTAATTTAGTTTTTTAGCGATTTATTGTGATTTCTTCAATATTTCACCAAACAACTTTACCAAAGCTCTGGGTTGCAATTAAAAGCTCTTAATTTTAATTGTTTTTCAATTTTTTTTGTGATAGCTTTAACTTGACGTTGAGTTCTGGGACACCCTGTATATTGAATAATTTCTCTTTTAGTTCCACTTATTTTAAATAACAAAGGCCTAACTTTACCAAAGCCTTTGGTTGCACTCTTGAATTTAATTATTTCCTAATTTTATTTCATGATAGCTTTAACTTGACGTTGAGTTCTGGGACACCCTGTATATTGAATAACTCACTTATATAATTTAATTTAGTTTTCATAAATCCTAGTTAAGTTTTTAATTTTAGCTTTGGGCTGCACTTAAAATCTCTTAATTTTAATTATTTCCTATTTTGTTTATAACTTTAACCCGATGTTGAGTTCTGGGACACCCTTAATATAACTCATATATATAATGTAATTTAGTTTTTCTAGCGATTTTATGTGATTATCTTCAATATTTTACCAAACAACTTTACCAACTTTTATTTTAATTATTTTGTAATTTATTTTTTTACGGTAGCTTTAACTCGTCTTTAACTAACGTTGAGTTCTGGGATACCCTGTCTATTGAATAACTCATTTATGCTCACTTATAATTTGAATAATTCACTTATATATTTAAATTTAGTTTTTTTATCGATTTTTAACGATTTCTTCAATATTTTATCAAACAACTTCACCAAAGCTCTGGGTTGCAATTAGAAGCTCTTAATTCTAATTATTTCCTGAATTTATTTTCGTGATAGCTTCCACTTGACGTTGAGTTCTGGGACACCCAGCATATTGAATAACTTATTTATATAATATGAATTAGTTTTTAGAAATTTGACGTGATTTTTTCAATATTTTATATTTTTAGTTGCACTTACATAACAAAGGCACAACTTTGTGAAAGCTCTGGGTTGCGCCCTTGAATTAAATCAGTTAAAGCCCGTCATTTTAATTGTTTTTTGTGATAGTTTTAACTTGACGTTGAGTTCTGGGAAACCCATTTGTTGCACTTATTTTACATACTAAAGGCACAAATTGGTTGCTAAAATGCTGAAAAAATTCGGTCTATCTATCAATTGGAGTTTTTATGTTTGGATTTGTCTAATTTGGATAAAAAATCCAGTGAAACTATTAGCGCATGGCTTTGTGTTTTGTTGCTGGAACTTCCCTTACCATATTTGAATATTTGTGTATCGTATCCTAAGTTTGTTTAGTGTAGTTAGTAGTTAGTAGTAGTCTCCAGTTACTTGTACAAATTTTAATTTAGAAGAAGTTACAAGGCATGCTCACAATGATATATATCTTTTACCATGCCATATATGATTCCAGTCTGAAAACCCGAAAGCCGGTCCAAGACTATGCTCTCTCCGAATCCAAGACGGAAGTCCCAACGTAATTTTGAACAAATCCGAAAACAACATGGCACCAGTCTTATACACCAGAAGAAAACTAGATTTGGAAAACGAAGTCATATCTTCCAGTAAACATCAAAATCCCTCAAACACCAAACTCACCCTCCGAGATTTGATGGAAATCAACCGAAAACTGTTGGCAGTTGGCCAAAATCAGGAGCAGGAGGATAAGGTGAGGTTGTTCAGGAACAAATTGGATGATGATAAATTAGGTGACCAGCAAGAAGGTGTTAGACAAGATCCTTGCGGTGAGAGTAGTGCTGGTAAAACTGATAAGAGAACGTTGGGTGATTATAATGGTGAAGGTTATAGTGACAGGTGTTTGGTGTACCAGGATAGCAATTATAACAAGTCTGACCAGGACACTGGTAAAACTTTTGGTCACTACGATCCAAACAAGTATGATGATAATTTAGGGCAAAACAACTGGACCATCAGTGGCCCAGCTATTTACAACACCACAAACAGGGATTCCGGAATCAACTTATCAGACGACGTCGACACCAACAATGCTGAAGAATCCATCAACCATCCTGAAAACTTCAACAACAACCAACTAGACAAACTAAACTCCAGCACAGGTGACAACACAAGCCAATCCCTAGAATCCAGTTCCATGTCAAGTGCAGAAATTCGAGAAAGTGCCCAACTTTTACGCCAACAACTCCACAGAGTCGCAGAATGGGTCAACGCCAATGCCAATATGGATAATGCAAATTGCACAGACAGTGATAGTGGTTCCCATAAAAATAGATCTAAAGCCAGTTATAAATCCCACAGAATGTCCCTGGATAGTGTGGATTTGTACAGGAACCTGGACTATAACCAGAGAATTAGGTTGCATCAAGCCAACGACGATAAAGATGGTACCAGAAACAAGGTGCCGGAGCAAGAAAACGTTTGCAATGGTAATATTAGTGAGGAGAAAGAAATGACTGATTTAGAGCAGATGGAGTATAATGTGAAGCAGTTTTTGTTGAGGCAGAATGAGTGGTCGGTTTGTAATAGTCATATGTAATTTAGATAAAGGATAAACGTTTTATTTATTATTTTACTAAGGAGCGAGCAAGATGATTTTAAAGTTTGTGCATACGCTATTTTGTACAGTTATTAATTGTATGTGATCTTTTATATAGAACTTTGTCCATTGTATACATTTCTGTAAACATGTGCACTCCTTTCTGGAAAGTTGCACTCGCTTTATAAAGTTGCACTCTTTTCTAGAAAGTTTTCTCCCTTTCTGAAAATACGCACTGTTCTGTGAAAGTTATACTTTTTGTGGAAAGTTGAACTTTTTGTGAAAGGTGCTCTATTTTCTGGATAGTTGCACTTTCTTCTGAAAGTTGCACTCTCTTTTGGAAAGTTGAACTCCCTTCTGGAAAGTTGCACTCACTTCTGAAAAGTTGCGCTTTTTTCTTGGAAAGCCACACCCCTTTCTGAAAAATTGCACTTATTTCTGGGAAGTTGCGCTCCTTTCTGGAAAGTTGCATTCCTTTCTGGAAAGTTGCATTTCCTTCTGGAAAGTTGCACTCCTTATATACATTTTTGCAAACTTGTACACGTTGCTAGTTTGTGGAAAGTCCTTTCTCCTTGTATACATTTCTGCAAATTTATACACGTTGCTAGAAAGTTGCACCCCTTTCTGAAAAGTTGCACTCCTTTCTGGAAAGTCGTACCCCTTTTCTAATTTTTCTGGAAAGTCGTACCCCTTTCTGGAAAGTTGCACTCTTTTCTAGAAAGTTGCATCATTTTCTGGAAAATTGCACCCCTTTCTGAAAAGTTGCACTTGTTTCTCGAAAGTTGCACACCTTCCTGAAAAGTTGCACTCTTTTCTAGAAAGTTGTATTTCCTTCTGGAAAGTAGCATTCTCTTTTGGACAGTTGCACTCCCTTCTGGAAAGTTGCATTCCTTTTTGGAAAGTTGCACTCCTTTCTGGAAACTTGTACTCTTTTGTGGAAAGTTGCATTCCTTTCCAAAAAGTTGCACTATTTTATAGAAAGTTGTATTTTTTCTGGAAATTTGCACTCCTTTCTGGAAAGTTGCATTCTTTTGTGGAAAGTTGCATTCTCCTCTGGAAAGTTGCCCTTATTTCCGAATAGTTGCACTCCTTTCTGAAAAGTATCACTCATTTTTAAAAATTTGCTCTCCTTTCTGGAAATTTGGGATCCTTTCTAGAAAGATGCTTTTCTTTCTCGAAAGTTGCACTATCTGGTGAATTCTAGACTTATCTTATGAATTCTTGACTTATCTGGTGAATTCTTGACTTATCTGGTGAATTCTAGACTTATCTGGTGAATTCTAGACTTATCTTATGAATTGTAGGCTTATCTGGTGAATTCTAGACTTATCTGGTTTATTCTAGACTTGGCTGGCAAATTGTAGACTTATCTGTTGCAGACTTCGCTGAGAAATTTCAGTATTATCTAGCACATTTTAACAATATCTGGCAAACTATAGTCTAGTTGCACATACTTGGCAAAAATTTTATCATTTTCTGTGCATCTGGTAGATTCTATATTTTGTTATCCATTTGTGCATTTTGCAATTTATACTTACCAGAAAAACCTTGCTTGCTCCTAAATTTAGTCACACTTAAAAAATTAGACTATTAAAATTACTCATCCGTATTTATATTTTTTACTTAACAAATTATATTTACCATCACCAATCTTCTAATTGTGATCATATTGTCACTCTAAATATTAAGTTCATCATTAGTTAATATTTATTTATTAGTTTAATTAAATTTAAAGACTAGAAAACTAGAAATTCTAGGTGTTCAAGAAATCCGACAAATGTTTCTTCCGGTGTGCCGTTTCTATTATAAATAGTTAGGATATTTTAATTCTTGGATTTCATCTTGATTTCAACATTATCTTTACTGTATTAGATAATTTATATTAATAATAAAACTAGCAATAATCTCTCAACGAAAATTAGGCGAGACAGAAAAACGTGTAATCATAAAATTCATACAAATTTACACAAAGGAGTTCCTCAGGGTTACTTGTAAGGGTCGACTTGGACAGAATGGAGGCTTTCAAATATTATAGACCTATGGAATAATTATAATTTTTTATGAAATTTAGAACAATATTATCAATATATAGAGATGGTCCAGTGGTTAAGGCTATGGTTACAATATTTTATAAAGTATTTACAATCATTAATTTGTTACCTACATTTTTCAAACAAAAGTTGATGTTTGAAGGAAATATGCAGGTACATATATTATATTTGCATTGGATATTGATGTAACTTGGAAATTAGATATTTTATGAATAATGTAATATTTCATAGGGCTCTAATATTTTAAGGATTTTGATTAGGTAAAGTTTTACTTATAATTCCATATGAGTAAATCTGAGGTTGTCTTAAGTAATAAACTCAGAAGCAATATATTTATTTGGATACCAAATTTATCCAACATTTTTTTAAATAAAAATATAAACGTTTATTATTTATTTAGTAAAATTTTTATCATGTTTCATTGGTCTGAGTGCGTTTAATAATCAATATTTATCATATAATAATATATCATATTATATAAATATTATTATTATATAGAGCTTGTTTCAGCCTTTAGTGATTTTAATGAAAGGTAGAACAATACATGAATTTTATTTTAAAAAAATAATAGCAAAAGGTATTTTGATAAATATGCTAAAGGGCAGTATGATTTTTTTTACAATTGGATATAACTTCAAAAATTTTCTAATTAAATTTATTATTAAAAAACTGTGAATCCATAGCTTTTTATCCATAAACATTTTATTCTAAAATGAATTCTATAAAATATCACGCATATCATAAATATAAGAATGTATTTTTCAACCATAGACATTTGTACCAAAATTATTTTTTCAAATCACCAAAAACAAATATTTGTCGGATAAAAAATTCAAATTTGACTTCTGAAACTATTTTCGAAATAAATTAATTTTGGGCTTAGGTCAGCTCGATAATGACGATAAAGTGACAAAAATTGATATAAATTTATCATAAATAATTAATAAATTTGAAGTCAATTTTTTTATTCTGACAAATATTTGTCCCTGTCCACCCTGCTATTATTTTACAAAATAAGGCTAATTTTTTAAAAACAAATAATATCATTAATGATCGTTGTTGAAGGATATAAAAATAATAATAATGATGTGTATAGAATATTTTCTATAGTATTTTTACATAAGGATTTTTTATAAAACACTTGACACAAAAAATAACTCTGAATGGATAAATAATATTCTAATCTAATAATTCTATTTAATGCACTATCGTAAAAAATAGCTGTAGCTTTTGTAGCTTTACAGAGAGATCATAATATATATATATATATATATATATATATATATACATAACTAAAACTAAATCCTCCTATTTTTAAATATTTTTAAATTTACTCTTTATTTTTTACATAAGAAAGTATTTGTTTTATTATTTTTATTCCTTACGTAACAAAGTTATATTTTTTTATAATATTTACTTGCAACTCATTACATATATTTAAAACCTTTTTTTTACAAAAATAAGACATTTACTCTAACAAATTTAAATTCTTCTATACAAAAATGGTGTACAAAATCAATTGTAACGATTGTGCAAAATCTTATATAGGTTAAATTGAATAACAAATTTAAAATTTATATAATTTTTGTAATAGTACTTACTTGAAACTCAATACATATATTTAAAACATTTAGTCACAAAAACAAGACATTTACTATAACAAATTTAAGTGCTTCTATACAAAAATCGTATACTAAATCAATTGTAATGATTGCGCAACATCTTATGTGGGTTAAATTTAACAAAAAAATTAAAATTGATATATTTTTTTTAAATAGTACTTACTTGCAACTCAATACATATATTTAAAACATCTTTGTACAAAAACAAGACATTTACTGTAACAAATTTAAATGCTTTGATACAAAAATCGTATACAAAATCAATTGTAATGATTGCGCAACATCTTATGTAGATTAAATTGAACAAAAATTTATAAATTGATATAATTTTTTTAATAGTACTTACTTGCAACTCAATACATATATTTAAAATATTTTTTACAAAACAAGACATTTACTCTAACAAATTCAAGTTCAGATGCTTCTATACAAAATCAATTGTAATGATTGCGCAACATCTTATGTCGGTTAAAAGGAAGAAAAATTAAAAAATTGATATAATAATGACACTTCAGACAACACGTAAACTTTCATAATTCATTTACCAATAATAAATAATTAAATAAATTTATAAAACACTAAAAATTATTATTAAAACACTCATTATTTTTGATTTCTTATCAACAATTTTACACACATATAATACTCTTGATATAAGATTCATTGTCTAAATACTCATTTTTTACCACGTTAATTTTTAAACACGTCGATTGCAATGTCGGTCATATACGTCTGACTTATGCAATTTGGTAAGAAGAAAAAATTAAATAAAAAACTGAAATTTCCCAGGAATTTTGACAAAAAATGTTCCGTTTGTACTTAAAGTTATCTTGATACATTTTGAACTAAATTGTGTATTGTGTGATAATGTTACCATGGCATTTTATTATTAGTATTTTATTTTTTATGAATTTATTTATATATACATATATAAATAAATATATATATATATATATATATATATATATATATAAAATATGATCTCTCTAATAACTAATGCTTTATGCTAAAACGCTACAAAAACTAATCACAAGTTTTAAGCAATTTTAAATTAAATTAGTTTAAACTAACAATATGCTTTTAAAATCATTTAAATTATATTATAATGTAATTTTTGATCACTTTTTGATTTTGTTTAGTATAAAAATTAGAATTTACGAGGTATGTTCAAAAATGAAAAATAATGGATTTTTATAATTGATTATTTGGCATACATAATTTGTTCTTGAATAGGAGAAGAAAAAAAAATTTTTTAACTACATTTTGTAATATTTATAATACAAAGTTAAGTTAATTTTTTTTTAAATTTTAGTTTTTCTTATTTTTTAAATATTTGTTTATACTTAATTAGTTAGACATTGTCTAGTACAATTTATTCACAATGAATATATTTACAAAAAAAATGATTTTCTTATATATTCACTAGTTAGAGTTGTTATAAATATTTATTATAATTTTCTGAACATACCTCGTATTTATTTTAAATTTAAAAAAAAATCATATTTAACTAGTCCTCCCTATTACAAGACTTTGTAAAATAGTTTGTCGTCAGAAAATATTCTTCCAAAGAGCTTTTCTAGTTTAGATGTTATTAAAAATAAAAATATTAATTATTTACGAGATCGCTTTTGTTTAATAGATATGTATACGTACATTTAGCAATTTTAGCAATATTTTTAAACTGCAAAAATATATTTAAAAACATATTTGCAAAGTTTATTTTTTCTAGCTGTATATCAGAACTCTGTGTGTATATATGTAAAAACAAATCATTAGTTACTTGAAAAACTGTTCTTTAGTACTAAATAGTATATTATAATTTGACTGAAAATTCATGAAAATCAGGTAATATATTTTTGTATAATCACAGATTTTAAAGTAAAAATTTTTTTTAAAATATTAAAGAATAGTTAATAATAATAATTGGTCAATAAATCGATAAAATAGTTCTGTGTGTTGCATCGTTTAGTAAAAAAAAATCATTAGGGTATATTAAAATTACTTTAAATATGGTTTGCTATACAGTTTTAAAAATCATAGGAACATTAAAGAAAAAATCTCGGAAGTTTTAAATAATATTAAATTAGAAAGTACAGTAATCATGAATTATTACACATAACGTCTATTGTCACTATTATTTCCATTTATTTTTGTTCTCACGAAACAAACTTATATTTTTTATTTTTGCTTTTAATTCAATTACTCAAAAAGGATAAAAACACAGCATTTTTTATGAAACAAATGTTCTAAATTTTTATTACTTTAATATTTTTTGATAAATAAATTTATCTTTATTAATATTGATGTAAAAAATTACAAAAATAGGTTTTGTAGTAAATAAAAAATTTTGTCGGAAAAATATTGTCATACTAAGTACATATTTTGGCTGTATTTGCTTATTGCATTTGATATGCATATTTTGGGAAAAATAAGTAGTTTTTATAGATGTTGAAGAATATTTAAAAAATCATCTATATTGTATTTTTTATATCAAAATGGCTTACAGTTTTTACATGGTTTTAAGAATCGTAGGAAAATTAAAGCAAAATGTCTCTAAAGTTTTAAAAAGTATAGTATTTAGAGTTGCATTATTTAATATCCATTGACACTATTTTTTTTTGTTTATTTTGGTCTCATCGAACAAACTTATATTATTTATTGCTTCTTTTATTATATTAACTAAAATTGAATACAAAAACACGCTAAATATAAATGTCAAATCATTTTTTGACTAATGAATTCTATTTTCAATAAAAAATTTAAATTAAACATCTTGTCGAGAAATCTTGTCTGAAAAATTATTAATGCTACAAAACTTTGTGGATTTTTTTCATAAATTTATTAAATAAATAGATAAATTCTAACATTTGTTTTACATTTTAAACAATATAATTCACGTTACAAAACTTAATTCATTTCTGTATATATATTTATGAAAGTATAAAAATACTTAATTCAAGTACTGAAAAATTAATTTCCTTATATATAAAATTATCAAAATATTATGAGTATATTAAATTATCATTATTAATAATTTATTATTTATTATATTATTATTAATTATTATTATTAATAAATTCTTAAATTATTATAAAAAAAGTATTAAAAGATTCTTCATAAAAAATTAAATTAATAATATTATTAGCATTTTTATAAAACGATGCAACTTACAATAACATAAATTCATCAATATTAAATTAATTTAAAATTAAATAATTTTTTTTTAATCTAATTTCTTCGCGCGCTTTCCAGCTCAAAAAAGCTTCTCTCAGTATTTTAGTTTTTAAGAAAAAGCAATGTTATTATTATAATTATTATAATGAATAATATAAAGTTATGTAATAATCGATGTTCGATGTGATATGTACCATATATAAATATAAATTTATAATTAAATTGAAACTTTCAAACGATTTGTGTATAAATCGATCGTTTGTTGCTCTCCTTATATTATTGTCACTTGTTTATACATAGGATTATTTTTAATAAACTACTTCATCGCATAAGGGAAATAAAAAAGTAGTTTTAATATATTATAATTTAATGATTTATTTAAAAATTATAAAATGATTTTTGTAATTTTTAAAAAACTAATTCTACGACACAGAAAAATGTGTAATCGTAAAAATGACATAATTTTGCTTATAGGAGTTCCTCAGGGTTACTCGTGAGGGTCAACTTTTGGTAAGAGTTGACCCTTAGAGTTCAAATAAAATTCTTAAAATATTATAAGCTTATAAAAAGCGGTTTAGTTATAAACAATTATATATATATACACTTACATAAAAATCTAAATATATTAGGACTTATCAACAAATTTTTTAAAATGTACATTTTGAAAGACCATTTTCTGGCGTAACAAAATTAATTAAATACTTAAATTATTAAATCTACATAGAAAACCAGTAAACATTTAAAATAACTGTTAATTTAAAACATTTAAAAGATATTATTTGCCAAATATAAAGACAATCCCAAATACCATTTTTAAGATTTCTTTCATATCATTTTCATAAGATTTCATGCATATCACGATTTATTTGATATTACGAAATGTTTACATATTAAAATTAAGATGGGACAAGTATTCCGTTTTAAAATTAATTCTAATTAATTCTTCTATATGCCTTTTTATAACGGTATGATAAAAGACAGTTTTTTACTAAACTCGTTTTTTCGAATAAAAACTAATGATTTTTAGAAGTACTGTTCAGTACGATTTTGAATGTTGAAAAGTGATTATTAAAATGAGAAATTGGACGAACTAAGGTAATAAAATTATAGTTATTATTATATATATATATATATATATATATAATATATATTATTCCTTAAATTGTTATTTTTTATTTAATCCATTATGAAAGACGTTTTACTTCAAAATTGGAAAAGGTACAGATGTGAATATATGTTTCTTTGTATGTGAACTAAAAAATTGAAACTTTTGTCTAAGTTTTCTTAAAAATTCACTGTCTTTAAAAATTTAAAAGTAATTATTTGTTTTGTGCAACGATCAGCACATCCATTTCTTAAAAAATAGATGTAGTGTAATTTTTTTAGTCAAAGTTTCTCCTAAAAATCCTGAACTAATTTTAAAAATTTAATTAACATCCGTTTCGTTTTTTTGTAACTACATTTTTAAATTTTGTTATATATACATACATATCTCAATAAACAAATTAACTAATTAAATAGCAAATCAACAAATTAATTAATTAATCAAAAATCACGTTAATAAAATTTTGCAGTTTTTATACAGATTATTCTATTAAATAATTAAACTACATACTAGCACTACTAAATACTTTATAAATTCACAAATGTTATTTAAAAAAATATATTAAAATAGTGTTACAACATAAACATAATTGTTGAGTTTTTTAAACTTATAAATTTTAATAATTGTTCAATTCTAAGTTTTTAATCTAAAGTTTTAATTTAAAAAAATCAATATAAATTAATTGAGAAAATGAACTCCTAAGGAAATAAAATATATTAAAATTACCTACTTATTTTATTTATAAAAAAAGTAAAAAAAAATTAATTAGATTAATTAAGAATTAATTAGATTAATAAGAATTAATTGGATGAAAACTAATATAAAAATATAACTGTTTGAATTACAATCTTGAAAATTTCAAAATTTGGCAAAAATTAACAATTTTTTATGAATATCTAATAAATAAATAATTATAAGAAAAAACTAACATCTTCTGATAAATAAATCTGTTAATTAATCATTACAAGAGTTAATGCTTAAATTAATAAAAAATGAGAAAATGTTAAAATTCATTAGTCAATTTTATTTATTCATTTCGCCAATTCCCGATTTTTTTTTCATTTATAAAACGATTTAAAATAAAATCACGAAAAATATTGTTTGATATTAACTCTTAAAATCTAAGTCTCCGAAATGTAGAACATATTTAAAATATGTATATTAAATATATATATATTTTTATAAAAGAAGGTTTCTTAATACATAAAATATCTAAAATGCTTATAAATCATAGAATATTACGAATTATTCGAAAAAAAAACTTTACAATCTACAAATCCATTTCAAATATAACTAAAAATAATCATCTTAAATTAGTTCAATTCAATATTTATTTCTAAATCGAGATTTTTTTAACAATTTTTAAAACATTATTATATATATATATATATATATATATATGGTATATATTATTATATATTTAAAGAAAAGTTAAAAAAAAATATTCTAAATCCTTTTATTGCAAATTATGGAAATACCGAAGTCCGCATTTCAACTAAGATTTATTCAAAATTTTAATATGAAAGTGAATATAACAGTTTTTACTAGATTTTAGTAAATTTTGTCTAGTTTTTACTGATGAATATAAAACAAAGAGTCCAGGGCAAAAATTTAAAAATATTGATTTTTTACACATTATATCTTACTTATATCTTACTTACTTACTTACACTTATGAATATTTGCTATGTATATATATGAAGAATTACGTGTATACTTAAAATTTTAACACAAATTTTTAATCTAAAGTTTATTATATATATATATATATATATATATATTATTTTATTCAGATACAATTATTTTTTGTTTCTAATTAAAATAGCTGGTGAAAGCGAATCCAAAAATATTCTATATTATCATTATGTAATTAATATTAAAAGGTATGATTTTTTTTCAGGTGATCCAAAATGAAGCCAATTTTAAGCCACAAAGGATTAATATTATTAGTGATCACAATTTACCAAATTTTGGTCCAAGGAGCACCAAGTGACCCTAAAATTAGCACAGATTTGCGATTGAGTGAAGACCACATTTCACAAATATCCAAACAACAAATTGAGGAAATTAAAATTTTGCGAAAGCAATTTGCAGAAAACTTGATTAAAAGTCAAACCAAGAAAGTACCAGAATTGGTGAAACAGACACATGATGACAAATTAAATGAAACAAATATTTCCGACACCAAAGATAATGCAATTTTAGATGCCCAAAATGCTGATTTATCGAATAAATATTTAGAGTTTGATTTAGAGCAACAAATTAACCAAACTGAAGTCGAGGATCAGATTTTCGAGGATTCCACAGGAAATTCTACAGAAAGTCCAAATTCTTCAAAGTTTATTTTATTGAACAAGGATCGTCTGCAACAGAAGAAGGATAAAATTAATTATTTTATTGATAAGTATGTTTTGCATCTTAATGTCACCACAACTAGTTCCACGACGACGACTCAAGGGACCACATCTGGTACAACAACAGGTAAGAGAAAAAAATCTGCAGCTAGTGGTGTATGGCATCGTGCCTTAAGGAAAATTGCTGAAACTTCCCGTACCGCAATGAAATATTCGAGAATTTTTAAACGTTTTCAAATAGATTATTACAAATACTGTAACTTTATTTTATTTTTGCTATCTTGTTATATCTAAGCAAATCAAATGTAAATCATAAACCAATTTATCTCCAGAGCATTAACAATCGTCATTTCATTGCAAATTCAATTTAAAAAAAAGTTGCTAATTTGCACAAAATTGAAAAAGTGCTCTCGTTTAGTCACAGTCTAAACGCATTTGCAAATAATACTGTGCGACATTTTTACTTGAACTGTGCTTAGCTTGGCGGCATTTTCACATTTTTCAATAGTTTTCACAAAATTGGAAAAGTGCCCCAGTGCATAAACAGTCTAAACGCACTTGGGTAAATATTTGTACCAGAGTGGCGCTTAGACTGTGCTTAGCCTGGGTGATTTTTTGAATTTTTAATCCGAAATTACAAAAATATTTTATGAAAAATAAAAAAAGATGTAATAATGTTTTATCCTCAAAAGCAATTGTTTTGTCAATACAAGCAGAAAGTTTTTTAGATCATTCAAATCGGACGCTTAGTTCACTCAAAAACCAACATTATTTGCATATTTAGCTCTGTATCTTCGAAATGGCGGGACCTGTCTTTTCCAAAAACTAATCACCTCTTCTCCCAATCATTAAAAATTGAATGTTTTTTAGATCATTCAAATCCGATACTTCGTTCTCTCAAAAACTCGATTTGTATTTTCTGCACTCTTTGCTCCGTATCTCCGTAACGGCTGGATCTGCCTTTGCCATAAACTAATCAGCACATCTCCCTTTCAATAGGAATCAAACGTCTTTTAAACCATTCAAATCGGTTGATCCGTGCGCCCGAAAACGTGGACGAAAAAATGCTGACACACAAAACACACAAACACATCCATTTTTTCTGAGGTATGCCAAAATGTTCAGAAACCTTCAAAACGTCGAGAAATGCAAAAATTATCATTTTCGATTTTCGGTCCGTTACTATAACTACCCTACGGGAAGTTAATAAATACTGTAAAAACCAAACCAATTACATCACAACAAATAACACATATTAAATAGAAAGCTATCGAACTATTTTAATGAAAATTCTTCCAATTTATTGTCACAGAATTACTTAACTTTACTATTTTTCAAAACGTTGACATTTACTTTTTTTATCCTAAAGGTAAAAGAGCAGCCAGG